>NC_067476.1:4245000-4540000 GCF_947179515.1 Apodemus sylvaticus
TATAAAGCAGGGTGTCCATGGATATGCAGATGTGTGTGAGTTAGCATGTGCAGTTGACTGTGTCATATTGAGATGCAGTGTGTGCTAGTGCCATGTGCATAAACATGTGTGTGAGCAGATATGTTCACGGATGTAGATGTTTTTGAAGAGCAAGTATGAATAGACTTGGCACAGTCCTTGTCCCCATCCTCATTTTGCATAAGTTGGTGCATTGCAGTGATCCTCATGGCTTCATGGGAATTCAGCAGCCAGTTCAGCCAGGGGCGGACAGCTTCAGCAGCAACATGTCCTCCCCTGCAGCACACTGCACTCAGCTCCCACTCTGCGCCTCGGTGTCTCTCGCATGCGCAGTCCTGCACTCCCGCCCCTGCAGAGCCTGCTTGCTCTGGCACCTGGGCCATCCTCTGCACACCCACCAATGGGGGAAGGGAAGAGAGGTAAGGATAGAAACAAAGATAGCCCCAGGCCTCATCCAGTCAGTTCCCAGAAGTGCTCCTCCATCTTGTGCTCAAAATGTCTAGAACCACACTGACTAGATGACACAAATCACCAATGATAGTCACATGACAGCACACATGGTCCTCTGAGGACCAGTCCAGGGGGAAGCAGCAGACACAGACATTTGTTCCAGGCCTCTCCAGGGGCCAGTTGGCTTGGAGTGCTCTGGTAAGGAGAATGAGGAGGAGCAGGGAAGGATCGAATGAAACTGGGGCAGTGGAAGATGGTGGAGGAGCAGGGAGAGGGAAGTAGTGGTCACCTGGCTGGAGATGAGGTCCTCACACACTGACAGGGCCATCTGTATGGCGTTGGGCTTGTGGGTGACAGAAGTGGCGTTGAGCTGTATCTTCCAAGAGCCGTGTCGCTTATTGGCCTGGTTTACTGCCTCGCGGAACATCTGCTCGTGCTTGCGCGTGCTGAGGACCGCGCCGATGTTGACAATCTTGGGGTCGCAGGCGGCGCGGGCGAAGGAGCAGGAGAAAAGCAGGGCGAATGTCAGCAGGTGCATGGTGCTCATGAGCCCCGGGCACAGCGGGCCTGGCTCTGGGTTGCGCGAGTGCGACCACCTCGCGATGTACGGACCCGCGGGCCCCCGCGCGGTGAAGAGCCCGCGGGTTCTTCAGGAGCCCGGGGCGAGCGCGGCGGATGCTGTCCGAGGTGCTGAAGCGTGTTTGGCGCTGCTCGAACACCCGCGGGAAAAGGCGGAATGGACAGCAGCGCCGGACTGCGCGACTGGTCCCGATGCTGCGGCGACTGCAGCAGCTGCGGAGTCATGAGCGGGACCTACGCGTTCTACCCCTCCCACCGCCCCCGCTTCCTGACGCCGAGTCGAGCGCGCGCCTCCTGACGCGCGCCTGCGTTGGCGTGAACGCTTGGAGCGCGCGAGTGAGGAGCGCCCACACGGGTGTGTGCACGCGCGTTAGCATACAGAGAACCAGATAGAGTCATCCGTGTGGTCCCGGACGTGCAATAGCTGAGCCAGGAATGCTAGAGGGGTTTCTTAATCACCACGTGCATCTGCACTCTTAAACGTATTTCAACAAGAGGGAAGGCGTTGTGAATGCTTGAGTGTGTGCGCTCGAGTGTAAGTCCTTACCCACAGTCTGTGATATTTTGGGACTTGATTCTTCCAAGGTCAGGAAGAGACCCTGTCCCTCTATACCTCTGGGGAAAGGATATTGGTGCTCTCCTCCTGACAGGGCTCAGTATTATAAGAGAGAGTTGGATACACTCTAGAGGCTGAGATAGGATTGCTAGAGTTCAAGGCTAGCCTGGGACACATAGTAAATAAAGGGATCTGTCTATAAATTAATAACACCAAATTGGGGGGAGGGGAACACCACACCTTCTTATATCTGTGACTTAGACTCCTTTCTGGAGGTTAAGAATAGGTGTGACATTGGCTCCCCTACTACAGAGACCTGAAAGGACACCTAGGGCAGAGAGCGCTGTCTACAGCAGCTAAGGCAAGGTTAGACATCAGGCAGCACCCCTGCTCCTGCCCGACTTGTCTGAGTTAGGTATTTTGTATTCCCTACTTTCTTTCTTTGACTGCTCACCTGCTAGAGCTCTCCTTGTTTCTCAGTCTGGCAATCCTAATTCTTTATCCCCCTTGTGTCATATAAAGTACAGCCCTTCCCAGATTTCAACAAAACAAAACAAAACAAAACAACCTAACAGCTGAAGCTCCACCCCTGCCAGTGACATCACTATTTCCAATAGCAACCAAGGATTCTACAGGCTCCCCTGTAAATGCTTCCTAGGGGACAAAGGAGGTGGTCACCACACCTACGTGCTGAGCAGTGCAAGGGAGAATCCTGCACCCACAGATTCACACTCCTGATTCCTCTCGCTAAAGCTGTCTTCCAGAGCAGAGGACAGGCAGGCCTGTGGCTCTCAGACCCCTGTCTGGGCGCCTTTCTTCTCCCTGCTGCCTGGAGGATACATGTCTGCACACTCTCTGTTCTGGCATTGAAGAACACGGGGGAAGAGCTCAGCCTCAGGGCCCTCATGTTCTAACAGCCCTCAGGAGGCCCAGAGTTGGCACGTCAGGCCCTGAAGGCTTTATAGGGGTGGGCTCTACTACTCCATGATAGGGCAGGAACCACCCATCCACCCCATGAACTAATGACTGTCCCTACTGACACGTTAGACCTTATTGCTGAATATTCA
This sequence comes from Apodemus sylvaticus, assembly GCF_947179515.1. Classification (NCBI taxonomy): domain Eukaryota; kingdom Metazoa; phylum Chordata; class Mammalia; order Rodentia; family Muridae; genus Apodemus; species Apodemus sylvaticus. The sequence continues at coordinate 4,247,671 of NC_067476.1, forward strand.
GTGATCAGTAAGCAGCTGATCCCAGATAGGAATCTGAAGTGACCATGGCAGAGCTATTTATACCAGGGAGGACTCGCTAAGCAGCAGTTCTTCTCCCCCTTCCTCAGAGCCCATTTGCCAGCACACAGCTCTTCCTGGGCTGTGAGTCCTCAATCTTTTGTCTAAACTCCTTAAAATGGCCCAGTAATGAGGGCAGGGAGGAGGCAGAGCCTACCAGACCCATCATCTCTTTTGACTCTGTTCCCTATTATTCCTCAGGGCCTTCTTTTATATTCCCATCATGGTTGGCTACAGTCATGCAAGCCACAAATCTTGTTTCTGCCAGCTATAATAACTGACTGACTGACAAACTGTCTTAGGTTGAGCCCTCACTGTGCCCTGGGGAAGCAAAGGCTGTAAACATGACCAGAGATGCTCAGGACTGTCCTGTGCTGGGGCCCCAGGCTGGGACTGAGGCCTCGCTCTGGCCCCAGGCCACTATGGGAAGTTCTGCTGTGTAAAGAGGACCAACAAAGGACGTTGTGGATGCTCACAAGTCTACCCATGCTCCTCCACTGCTCTGGTGATTGCATCCCAACTCTGAACGGGTTTGCCCTCTCCAACTCTTAGATTAAGTCCATCAGACACAGACTCATTGACCTCAATTCATGGACAAATATGGCTCTTTTGTTTCTTGTCTTTTTGCTTTGTTTTGTTTTTTAGTTTAGTTTTGTTTTTTAAAACAGGGTTTCTCAGTTGGGTGGTGGTGGCACACACCTTTAATCCCAGCACTTGAAAGGCAGAGGCAGGAAGATTTCTGAGTTCAAGGCCAGCCTGGTCTACAAAGTGAAGTCTAGGACAGCCAGGATTATACAGAGAGACCAAAAAAAATAAAATAAAATAAAATAAAATAAAATAAAATAAAATAAAATAAAATAAAATAAATAATAAAAAACATAACAGGTTTTCTTGGTGTAACCCTGGATGTCCTGGAACACACTCTGTAAACCAGGTTGGCCTCAAACTCACAGCTCTGTCTGCTTCCACCTCCCAAATACTGGGATTAAAGGCTTGTGCCACCACTGCCTGGTGAAATATGGATTGTTAACCAACCCAGGCTGGTGCTTTTGGTTTTGCCCTCATATCCCAGATCAGAAGCTGGGAAAGAGCTGGACTCTGCACCCTCTCTAGAGGCGAATGAATCCTTGTGACCCAGGGCCAGGGCCAGCCTGTGGGTATGTTCTCACCAAGTGGAAGGCATTTGAAAGGAGGAAACTAGAAACGAGAGGAGAGGTAGGCCAGGTACAGATTAGCTCTATATCTAATATACCGGCCCCATGGTCAGATGACAGGCCTTTGCCTGGAGTTCAACTGATGGGGCTGCTTCTGTTTAGACTGGAGACTGGGACTGGCCAGCATTAGGTCTAGCCACAGGTAAAGTGACTGGGACAGGGCTTCTATGCTTGACCTGGGGTAACCAAGGGCCTCACAGAGAACAACCAGTCACCAGCAGGAATTCTAAGGCAGCCTATATCACCTCCTGACCAGTATTATCCACTGTCCCACTACCTGCCTCTACCACCACCCCTCCTCCCCACCCCTGTCCCTGTCTTCTCTGGCACTGAATGTAGAGAAGACAGTCCCAGAACTTTAAGTGCTCCAGGTGTCCAGCTTATAGTTACCGAATACTTTGAAGTAAATGGGGAGTAAAGGATTCAGTCTTCAGGTCTCGCGTGAGGCTCTGCTACTGCAGACTTGTGGTCTGGGCTGCCTTCCTCATGTCTCACGTCAAATCAGCCAGATAGACAAGAGTGAGTAGTAAGTGTTGCCTGGAACTTCTCTCCTCCCTTAAGACTAACAAATAAAAGACAAACATATCAAGGCCACTTTTTTTTCCCAGCATGCTTGCATGCACAGGCACGCGTGCGTCACACAGACACACACACATACACACATATACACACACAGTGTTTATGTGTGGAGTACACATGTGTAATGTATTGTGTATGTATTCATGTATATGGATACAAGAGTATGTGTGTGCATATAGGTCAGAGTCAACATATGAGAGTCAACCCAACCACTCGCCACACTATTTTTTTTATTTGTGTAGATATCTTTGTAAGCATGTGGGTGTGAGAGGACAACTTGTGCAAATTGATTCTATCCTTCCATTGTGTGAACCCCAGGGACAGAACCCAGGTTATTGGAACTGGCTTGGCAACAAGGACTTTTACCCATAGAGTCACTTTGCTTGTTGTTTTTGAGACAGGGCCTCTCACTGAGCCTGAAGCTTCCCAATTTGACCAGACCAGCTGACCAACAAGTCTCTGTATCTTCCTGAACCTAGCATTCTTATTCTGGGATTACAGGCTATCATGGCCTCATTTGTTATATGGTTCTGGGATCCAAACTGAGGTCCCATGCTTGCACACAAGCCAATGACCGTCTGTGTTATATTCCTAGCCTCTAGCTGTTCTTATAAGTAGGTCAGGAGCACTGATGTTTTGAGTTTAGTTGTGATCTGTATAAAGGGATGTTTGTACTTTAATGCCTGGCATCTAGGTTCTGGGAAAAGATGCTGATTAAGAGAAATGTTTCCAATAACCTCTTTCTCTTTGTAAGGAGGTGGGGTGGGGTTCTCCTGGAGCCAGGAGCGAGGGGTCGAGGGTCCACTGTTATATTGCACAGCTGGGCATTAGGTTTGCTCACTTGTGGTGCTTAGCCCAGCTTCAGAAGAAACTGCTAGGGCTCCCTAGGAAGACCAATCACGCTCTTGATTACGACCAAATGTCACTCTGTGCCCTAATGAATGAAAAAGCTTTTTCGCTTTTCCCATAATTCCCGGGGCTTGCTAGGGGCTCTCTCCTCCTCTAGGGATGAAAACATGGCTCAGTGGTTGTGCTAGAGAGTTTAATGTCAACTTGATACAGCTGGAGTCATCTGAGAGGAGGGAACCTCAGTTAAGGAAATGCACGGGGCTGGTCCAGCCACAAACGTGTCACCCGCCAGCTCCAGTAGGTAAGCCCACTTCTGAAGGAGAGAATGGGTGACAGACAGGAACACAGGAGTGCATGAGCTGTGGAGAGGAGCAGAACTGGTGTGGTGGCAGCTACACCTTAGCTGACTACAGATACTGCAGTTTGTAGACCATCGTTAATGTTTTTCAGAGCTGATTGGCATTTTGATTGTACCATCATCATGCTGAGATGATTGCTTTGTATGTTTAGGGCCACCTTAAAAATGGTCAGATACTCAGTCCTGATTCCAAGCCAAATTCACATAACAATTGTTTTGAAACTCAAGTCAGAAACTCCAATGAAAGGCCAAGCAGAGTGGTGCACATTTTTAATTCCAGAGCTCAGGAGGTAGAGGCAGGTGGACATTGAGGCTACCCTCGTCTTCAGAGTGAGTTCCAGGACAGACAGGGCTATACAGAAAGACCTTGTCTCAAGGAAAGAAAAAGAAATTCAAATGAAAATTTAAAAACCTGAAAATGCTTTTTACACGATACAATCAAAAGATATAGTAATTTTACATGTTTAGGAATAATGGCCGTAAAACAATAAAGTATTTGTTTATACAATTCAATCATTCTGTGCCTGTGAGGAAGAGAGCTTGGTATGCACAGTGAGAACCCTGAAATCCGTAACTCATGTCCAAGCTGAGGTTTTGCAGGTAGCCTGTTAGTATTTCTTGTGACATCATGTGAAGTATAAAGCACACAGGTTGTTTGTTAACCAAGGCTTCAGTGAATTTGCAGTGTAACATGGATGAACATGACCAGAAATACCTCAGATTTATTATGTGTTTGATTTTGAATTAATTTTTAGAAACCCTTCAGGCCTGGTGTTTTATAACAGCTGCATTCAGTTCCATCTTCCATGTAAAAATGTGTGCTTATCCCTGACTTATCCCTGCAACTCAGAGATAACACTCAGTTGAGTGACACAGTCCTGCGAGTCACAGGACCTTCTCGGTCTCTTTGGGAGAGTTTGTAAGCCTCCTTTAACCTGGGAGCAGTAAGTCCTCGCCAGGGTTAAATAGGAAATCAATCCCTCACCACTAGCTGTGGCCCTGCCATGCCTGCAGCTGCAGGTCTGCTGCAGGAGGCAGATACTCCTCGGGAAGTCGAGGGCCAATCATCTTGACTGCTGGAGCAGCTGAGCATGGGTGGGGGCCTAGGGCTGCGAGAGAGGAACCCTCACAGGATATATCACACAGGAAGCACCAAACGACACAAGCCCAGACTGGCTTAGGGCTAAGGCTGATTCTTAGCAGCCTTGATTCTTGGCAGTAAGAGGGGTAGTTCTGCATGGGTCTGCAGGAGGAGTGTTCAGTGGCAAAGGGAGGCCATCTTGCTTTTTTGTTTTGTTTTGAAAAAGTCACAATGAGCCCAGAATGGCCTCTAATTTGCTACTTAGCAAGGATGACCTTGCGCCTTCATATTATAGATATACATTATTCTTAGTTTTTGGTTTTCATAAAAAAATTCTGATGGTGCTGTTGATTGAACCTGGGGATCTGTACATGCTGGACAAGTGCTCCACCACTGAGCTATAGCCAGGCCCTTTGCTATACTTTAGCCACTAGGTTTTGAGGTTATTTGTTTACTTACCGGTTTTTAAATTTTATTTTTATGTGTATAAGGGCTTTGTCTGCATGTACTTTTGTGGGGTATGTACCAGAGAAGACTGCTCAGACATGGATTTAAACCAGTAGAAAGTCTTTATTAGCCAGCTGTCAACTACATTGGGTATTTGGGAATTTGGGATCCCAGTGTAGCCCCAAGCCTTCATCAGGACTGAGAACCACTGCTCTTAGGCCCTGAGCTATTTATCAGCCAACAGAATTCATTCTCTTTTTTTTTTTTTTTTTTTTTTTTTTTTTTTTTTTTTGAGACAGGGTTTCTTTATATAGCCCTGGCTGTCCTGGAACTCACTCTGTAGACCAGGCTGGCCTTGAACTCAGAAATCTGCCTGCCTCTGCCTCCCAGAGTGCTGGGATTACAGGCGTGCTCCACCACCGCCCGGCTCAGAATCCATTCTTATTGTAATAGTCACAGGTCACAAATTCTACTGTGCTTAACCATGAGGTCAGGCTCTGGAAGACTTTGACCCAGTGCTTGCAAAGATGGCATTACTCAAGTTTTGTTCTTTACTCCCCCCAAAACAGGCTATGAGATTTGTAGGGGATCCCCTAACACACTATGACTTATAAAGAGAAAAGGTCACCTTACCCCACAAATATGCTCCTGCTACCTCCCTCTTAAATCATTGAGAGCCCACCGACAGGCCTTTGCCGCTCTCCCCAGCTTGGGGAGGTCTCTCCTCCCAGCACCCCGCTTTTATTTTCATTTGTTAGATAAATGTTAAATAAATGCTAAACAAATGTTAAATAAATGTATGCTTAAATCTGTGTCTTTCAATCCAATTTTCTTTTTGGAAGACAGAGTTGTAGTCCTGACTGGGTTTGGAACTTTCTCTTTAGACCAGGCTGGCATAGAACTCACAGAGATCCACTTGGCCTCTGCCTCTCGAGCACTGAAGGTGTGTACCACTATATCTGGGTTCAGTTGAATATTTTCCTTCAAGGAAATAAAAATCAAGAGATCCATGCAACAAGACGGTGTCTCAACAAAAACAATAAAAATAACAAAATCCTTTTAGTATACTATGATTGAGGTGTGAGGGGTTCAGTGGTAAAGAGCACTGTGGATCTGGGGGTCCTCAATGTGATGGCTACTCTAACTCCATTTTATGCGAGGCATTCCGCTTGATGCCCACTGTCTCTTTGTCTCTGACTCTCATCCCTAGAAGATAAATTCCCAGTAAACTGGACCCAGCGACATCCTCCCCTATACACACAGAAACGTACAGCAGTGACCATCTATGTGCTACGTTATGACCAACTACTTTTTTTGCTGTTGTAACTTGCTCATGTAGCAGAGCAAAACAGCTCTTGAATTGCTGGGTTTCCTGCAATTTTCCAGGTTTTCATCTTTAAAAATCCTTCCCTCAGGGGCTGAAGAGATGGCTCCATGATTAACAGCACTGACCGCTCTTTGAGGTTCGAATCCCAGTACCCACACTAAGCAGCTAACAATTATTGGCCACTCTAATCCCAGGGGAAACAGTGCCCTCTTTTGGCCTTCATGGACACTTCATACAAATGGTATGCACACACGCCAGCAAAACACCCATACGTATAAAATAAAAATCTCAAAAAAAAGGATTAAAAATGATCCCCCTTTTCACCCATCTTCTCATGTTAGTCTCAGGTTCGGCTCAGATATTGTTGTCCCGCTAGCCATAACCAGTAAATCTTTTAATTATAATTGGATTGAGTCTCTGAGCTTTTTTCAGGGGTCAGGAACTCCACAATGACAAGGCCTATCTGAAAAGCCAGGCATGACAGACAGCATGTATCTGTAACTACAGAGCTGAGTGGAGACAGCTAGACCACGGGATCACCAACCAACCACTGTAGCAGAAACAGCAAGCTCCAGGCTCAGCAAGAGACCCTGTCTCAAAAAATAAGCTGTACAAACATTGAAGAAGACCTTCATTGACTTCTGGCCTTACAAGTGTATTCACTGGTATTCTCAGAGAGGGAAAAAAGAGAAGAGAAGGGGGTGTGGGGAGATTGAGGTCTGAGCAAAGGTTTTACTATTCTTTTTACACTTGTAAATAGAATACATATCTTACCCATCCAGAGTAATTACATGTAGTACCTACAAATATGAATTCACTTATTCTGACTAAGGATTGAGGTTTGAGGACCTCACCATGTTCTTTATAGTCCTGGGGTTTTACCCAGGATGAATTCTCTAATGTTAAATCCAGTCTAAATAACTGTTAAGGACTATGGCTCAGTATTAGTTACTTTTGTTGCTTAGATAAAACTCCACACCTTTTACATTCCAGCACTCAAGAGGCAAAGGCAGGTAGATTTTCGTGAGTTTGAGGTCGGCCTGGTCTGTAGTCAGACAGGGATACATAGAGGAACCCTACTCCAAAGAAAGATGAGGGCCCAAGAATCACTCCAAAGTTCATAGGCTCAAGCAGCTGGAGGAGCTGGTGTGGCCTGAGGAGAAGGGAGATGCACAGGACGTGGATCCTCTGTTGGAGGGTGGTTGTGTTTGAAACGGGGATTCACTGGCCTTGACCTCTCTATGTGGTTTAGATTAACCTCGAGCTCACAAAGACTCAGTCAAGTTCAAGTCTGAACTTGAAATCTCTCTGCCTTAACCCGAAGAGTGTTGGGATTGTAGGGTGTGCCACAGATTCTAAATTAAATTTCTTTATGGGTATTTCTCCGTTTTCTACTTTTTGGGTTGGTTTTGCCAACTTGTAGGTTAAGAATTTCCCTAGTTTACCTAATCCTCTTGATTTATGAGTATACTTTGTCTTATATCTTGCCAGTTCAGGGCTGGCAACCATTTGGCCTAACTGAAACTATCACACAGTACTCAAACAACAGGAAGCTATACCTTTAAATGCACAGACATTCATCATAGGCCATATATAAGACCTGACATATAAGAGACTTATGTCTCTTATAATCTCTCTCCTTCCCCCTTTCTCTCTTTTCCTTCCTTTCCCCATCCCTTTCTCCTCTATCCTCCCCAATAGGGTCTCATTCTGTTCTTTGAACTTGAGATCCTCCAGTGTCATCATCCTGAGTACTGAAAGCACAGGTGTGGGCTCCAGACGGCTCTTCCTGAAGTTAGTGTGAAACAGTTAACGCTTTCCATCACTTTTATGGTAAAAGTTCATAACCAAGCTTCAATTTTTTCAAAACTATATTATTTTTAATTCCATGTGTGGGTATGTGCATTTGTGTGAAGGTTCTCACAGAAGTAAGAGACTTCAGACACCCTGGGTCTAGAGTTACAGGTGGTTGTGAGCTACCTGATGTGGAAGCCCTTGTCCTCTACAAGAATGGACAAGAGTAGTACATTCCTTCAAGTCAATGAGCCACCTCTCCAGCCCCCCTTTTTTCATTTGATTCAACATTATTTTCTAATTTAGTTTGTGATTTAAAAAAACCTTAGAATGGTGTTTAAGCTTTTCAAATATTTGATTTCTCCCCTTTTTAGTCCCAATGTGGCTAAAAATATGTTGTGTGTCTTAAATTTTTTCATTTAGACTTCTTTTAGGTCTTAATATGGCCTATGATGAATGTCTGTGTGTCTAAAGGTATAGCTTCCCATTGTTTGAATATTGTGTGATAGATTCAGTTAGGTCAAATGGTTTTGAGCACTGGACTGCTCTCTCTCTCTCTTCCTCCCTCCCTTTCCTTACCCCTCGTTTTCTTTCTCCCTGCTCTGACAAACTGCTGTGTGTGTGTGTGTGTTCTCAACAGACATGAATTCCCAGTCCTCCTCTGCCTCACAAATTTCATGGTTACAGGCACATAGCACCATCAAATTTGGCTCTAACGTCAATTCTGTTTTTGATATGAGTCTGTTTCTCATTTAAATTGTCAGGTTTTATCTTGTGGTTATTTTGATGTGCATGGTTTTGCTTATTTTTGAGACAGGTTTTATGCAGGTAGCTCTGGCTGTCCCAGAGTTCACAGATTTGCCTACCTCTGCCTTCCCCTTGGAACTCACTCTGTAGATCAGGCTGGTCTCAAACTCAAGAGATTTGCCTGCCAAGTGCTGGGAGTAGAGCATACCACAACCACCTGGCTTTTTCTTGCTTTCCTTTTGAGACAAGGTTTCATTCACTCAGGCTGGCTTGGAACTCACTATGTAACTTCCTTACCACCGCAGTGGCACGGTCAAGTGTTGCTTTGCTTCTGAAGTCAGGGTACTAATGAGGATGAGATTACCTCATCATTGCTCGCTGTGGCTGACTTTTCTCTTAAGACCTTCATTGTTGCTAGATTCTGGACCTTGACAAGGATTTGTCCCACAGTGGCTTATCATTCTTGCCTGGTTTGAATTGATTTTCAACTACAGATTGTTTTATTGATCTAACAAACCCTTCCTATTTCTTCTCTCAAAGGTTTATTTATTTATTTATTTATTTAATTTTTAACATAGAGCGCTAAAGAGCCCTTTGGCATGCCAACTGCCATGGTCATGAGCAGCAGCAGCAGCGCAGCACTTGGAAATGTGCAGACCTGGCTTGAGTTAGCGTGAATAGCCAACAAGAACTCCGCCTTCATTTTGGGAAGATATGCAGACTTCAAAGTCATCGCACCGTCTGCCATGGTTCCAAAAACCTACATTTGAGGGCACTGTTGTAATAGTCCAGCGAGGACTTATAAGTAGGGAAGGGGCGGGGGATCAGGTACGTCTTCTGTAGATGATCCAAACTAAATGGTCGCGTTGTAGAGAACTCTTCACATACCCAGAAATACCACAAGTAAGCTGTTGGGAAACAGCGGTTTCACCCACTGGACAGCGAGCAGTTTTTATCATTTTGCGTGTTTTCCTCGAGGGAACCACGCGCACAGATAAGTGCGGTCGTTTTAAACCCGTTGCCGAGTACGTAGGTAGGGCTCGGAGCGGAATGGTCGCAGAAAGGGTCGCTCCCAGGCCGGAGCGACTAGAAAGGTCAGGCCGCGGCCTCAGGGCGCAGAGCCTGCCCAGGACTCAGCCTCAGCAGGGCCGTCCCTTCCTCCGGTCAGGAGTTTTGCGTTTCACCTCCAGGCGCGCCAGGGTGACGCCCGACCTAGCTCCCCGAGACCGAGCGCAGAACTCCGGCAAGGGAGATGGTCCGCAACTCAAGGCAGACGTAACTGCAACAAGGAACATTGCTCCAGACCGTAGCCAGCCCGCCCCCACCAGGGAGTCTGCAGGACGCCTGCAAGGGAGCGGGTGCGCGCGATTTTGTGACGTAAGGACGCGATGAAATAACGCCAACGGTGCAGGGGCGGGTATCCTGACGCAGGCGACCCACCAGGAAATACCAGCCCAAGGGTGTACGCAGGCGCGGTGATTAGACTAGGTTCTGAGCTTGCGCAGTGACCGATAAAACGTGGCGCGTGCGCACTGGTGTCTAGGGCGATGGGCGGGGTGTGGATGCCTTCGATATGGCAGCCCACGGTCTTTCTCAGTCTTGGGCTTCCTGACACCTCCAGCAAACGAAGTCTGTTGGGCCGGCTTCGCAGTTATGTACCCACCGCCGCCGCCGGCGCCTCACCGGGACTTCATCTCGGTGACGCTGAGCCTGGGCGAGAGCTACGACAACAGCAAGAGTCGGCGGCGGCGCTCGTGCTGGAGGGTGAGGCGGGGTCCGGACTGGGGAAGTCTCGCTGAGGGAAGTGCCTCGCTGGAGCGTCCCTGTCTTTTCCAGCTTCCAGAAGTTTCTGTGTTGCGTCTGGTTCTTGCGGCTTGGGTTCCGGTGTTGTTGCTTCCCCTGCCTAATGCCAGGTGCCCTGGGGGTCCTAGGCTGAGGGGCGTGGGCACAGCATGTATGGTCAGCTGTATGGTCCGACTTCGCCTGAGCCAAGTCATGGGGATTTCAGGAGTTTTTCTCCAGTGCACGTGCAGCTGGACACATGGTGTACAGCTCTTTTGCCACGTATGAGCTAGTGTGCTCTGTCACCTCTGGCCCTGCCCTGTCAATGTAAACGTTGCTGAGAGGGAACTTACCTGCCCTCAAGTAAGGACATACCTTAAGTAAGTGTCTCTCTGAATTGCTCTCCTAACTGAATCTGTGACAAGTGTCATTTTCCGGCTTTCTTAGAAATGGAAGCAACTTTCGAGGCTACAGCGGAATGTGATTCTCTTCTTCCTGGGCTTTCTGATTCTCTGTGGATTCCTGTATTCTCTTCAGGCGGCTGACCAGTGGAAAGGTATCAAATACCAGTGGTGCTAGGGCAGAGGGGATGCAGGCTGAGTGAGGTCAGATACATTATTGCAATCCAGATAAAACAGTACCACAAGGTATGTAGTGATAGACTGACAAGAAATACAGCAGAGGGGGAAACGTGGAGCTCAGTATGACCATCTGGGGTACATGTGACCCTGTGGGCTGCTCTCTAGGTCTTTGAGGCCAACAGTGCTGCCTCTCCCTTCAGAGAACACCAGTCAATAACACCAGATCTATCAGCAGTAATCACATGTCCCTGCAGTGTGTTACCATGTGCTTGCCTAGGACCAGTGGGTATCCTGAGAGGAAGCCTAGGATTCCTCCTGGGCTGCATTAAGGCTGGAGACCCAAACATGGCCTCAAATTGCTCGTATCAAGCTGCCTGTTTAGGCACTATTAAACTGATATGTTGGAGGGGTGGGGCTTGTATATTGTGCGTAAGGACACACTGCCGAATGCTTGAAAAAGAATAACTGCAGTCCCAGCACTTGGGACACAGAGGTAGGATCAGGAGTCGAGGCCAGCTTCGGCTCCGTGTTCAGGCTGGAAGGTGGTGGCGCTCTTAATCCCAGCACTTGGGAGGGAGAAGCAGGTGAGTCTCTGAGTTTGAGGTCAGCCTGGCCTACAAAGTGAATTCAGGAGTACACAGAGGACAGCCAGGGATACACAGAGAAACTCTTTCCAAAAAACAGCAACACTAACACCCGATTCTGTTCCTCTGGGCCTTCTTGAGTTCAGTAGCTTTTTGGAGGTCTCACTACCTGAAACAAACAGCACCTGTTTGTCTCTTCTGGAGCCTATGTGGACCTTACGTGAGAGGTTTGCTTCCACAGCTCTGAGTGGCAGACATGCAGAAGTAGAGAAGATGAAGCTAGAAGTCCTGCCTGTCTTACCAGCTCCTCAGAAGGAAAGTGCTGAACCAGAAGGGGTTGCAGACATACTCTCTCAGGTATCTCCAGTAAAGGCTATGTGGGGTTGTCACTGGGGTCTGCTTTGGAGCATTCTGATTTGGCAAAGACTGCCTCAACGAGGCTGAAGTGTTTCTTTTCCCTATCACCCTCACCCTTACACCAGCTCGCTTGAGACTGCGTATGAAGTTGGGGAAGGAGAGCCAGATACTTGCTTCATTCTCTTTGATCGTTGCCATGGCTCAGCTCCTGTGTCGGTGCTGGCTGCCCACTTATGAGGAAAGGGACTGTTCTCTTTGGAGGAATCACAGAAGCTGATATGAAGGGCAGACGAGAGAGGGGCCAGCAGTAAGTAGGATCAGACAGTTGGTTGGCGCCTGTCAGAGTACAGATCAGTGCTGAAATGTGGAACTATACCTGGATCCATTTAGGAAGACCCTGTCTCTGTCTAGGTGGGCAGAGCAAGATTGAAGGACATAGACCTTTGCAAAGTGACCTGCTGGAGCCAGGCTGGGGTGTAGGAACGGGGATCTGTCCAACTGTGGTTCTGGTGTGGTTCTGGTATGCCTAAGGGGTGTGGACAGCGTGCTCAGGAAGATCTGAGGAAGGAGAGGAGAGCTGTGCCCAGGCGGAGGTGCTGCACAGTGGAGCAGGATGCTGCCCAGGGGTGTCATGGTGTGGAAAGGAGTGAGGGTCGACATACAGAGATGTGAGCAGGAGCCAGCTTAGGTGCACCAAGGAGCTCCATCAGACTGCTCCGTTGTCCTTAACAGGCATCATGGGGCCGTTATGAGTGCATGGAATTAGAACCACCTGCCAGAAGAGGTGTTTCTGGGGTATCCTGGGTGAGGTAGTGTAGTTTGTCTAGAAGTTGGAACAGGCAGGCCTCATCCTGGGGTACCCAGTCTGAGCAGATTAGGGTCATGGGAATGTCTGGTGTGGAGCCCAGAGGTAGGTCAGAGACCATAAAAGAGCCAGTTGCTAAGAGCTGACTTGTGATAGGGCCAGACTCAGATTTCTTGAGAGTTGGGGTAGTTGCCTACTGCAATTGAGTTCTACATCTCTAAAGCCTTTGGCTAGTTGTTTTTGTTTGTTCATTTGTTTTTGTTTCTTTGTTTTTTCCACATAGCCAAGGCTACACCTAGTTGACGTTGCAAGTCTTCAATTTCCCCTGTGGGTAGAGTCTTGGGCCAGTTTGGCAGTTTCATATCCTCGAAGACTATAGGGTATCGTACAAACAGGAAACATCTGCTGACAGATGTCAGATAGAAAAATGTCTTCTTGGTACTGATTCCAGGTCAAGAATGGATGCAGGTTGGCCTGAGATCCAAGCATGGGATGTCAGTCCTGGTGAATTTAGCGGTGCCTTCATTCTAATCAGGGAGTGTTGTACTTTTTATTCTTCAAAAGCTTGTTTCTAAGTTGCTAGATGCTTATTAGAAGGTACAAGAAAGTAGACAGGAGCTGGCAAGTCCCTTGGTCAGGCCATGATGGGGAGTGGGGAGAATTTGGAAAAGGACAGTTAGCATGCCATCTCTGTAGAACTGCCCGTATAGCTTTTGGTTGACAGACTTGCTTCTAGACGGGGGTCTGTGCACAGGCTCGTTTCCCCATGATGACGCTGCTTCCTTGTGTTCTTTGGCCTCTGGTTCATGAAATAGCCTAGCAGAATTCAGAGGTCTTATGTGATAAAACTTTTCCTGGAGAGGCATAACACATGTCTATTCACCCCCAGATAGAAAATCCACAACAGACCAAAGTATGGATATCACCAAAGTCCCACTTGGTGAACCAGTGACTTTTATTGGAGTTGCTTACAGGAATATGGGAGAGAAGTGACTCAAAGACAGCTGTATCGCTAAAGCCTACTCAGCGTGGGTGACCATCCACAGAGCTGGAAACGTGGAACTACTGAACAGACTGCAGGCAGCTCAACAGGACGGAGAGTGTCCTTTCCAGTTGGTCTAACCCTCTTCCAGGCAGCTGCTCTGGTCTCAGTCTTTGTAGCTTGGCTTGTCTGAGGGTCTTCATTGTAGCTAAGTTCCTCTAAGAGAGATTTCCAGCCTATGCTTGCTCTAATAGTGAAGGGCCTAGTGAATTTGGTCAGTTTCAGTGGTCTCCTGCTCAAGGATCTATCCGCAGGATGGAATGTTTCAGTCCATGGGAACTTCCCTCCTCTGGAGTTTCCCTTTAGCAGTGGGGCTGTCAGGTGAGAGAGGAGGCATTTTGAGTTTCTCCAGTGGTTCAGTATGTTGCCCTCCGCAGCCTTATGCACTCTGTCAGGTGCTCAGCCTCTGGCTTTTCTCTACAAGGAGAAGAGAGCTTTGAAATATGTAGGTTTCAACTGACTTGAGTATCACATGTATTTAAGGAGGAAATTGGAATGCTAGGACAGGTATCATGTGAAGGCACCATTGCCACCTTACTCATGATAGCTTTCTTCATACTAGCTATACTTCAGTCAATTTAATTGTATACACACATTTGAGCACAATTGAGGATAGGTGTCATGTGGACCTAATTTAGTTGGTTGGGTTTTTGACACAGGCCACACTGTGTAGCTCTGCCTATCATGAACTCCTGTAGACCAAGCTGAGATTCACCTGCCCCTGCCTCCAGAGAGGCTATGCCATATGCTTTGTTTTGTTTTGTTTTGTGTTTTCAAAACAGGGTTCTTCTGTGTAGCTCCGGCTGACCTGGAACTCACTGTAGACCAGGCTGGCTTCAGACTCACAGAGATCTGCCTGCCTCTGCCTCCCAAGTGCTGGGATTAAAGGCATGTGCCACCACCACCCACCCTGTCATCATGTGTATTTTTATCCTGAATGTTTGGTATCTTCTGTCATGTTAGTTCTTATAGCTGGGTCATCACCTGCATGTATGTTGTACCATAATTTACAAGTTATTTATTGAGAATATAAATAAAGGTAAGAGTGAATTTTTGTGCCTGTTGCTATGGAAGCTCAGGAGACTGGGAAGTGCGGCATCCTATTGACAGGCCTGCCCTGGGTGTGAGGGGGGTGGAGGTGGGGATGGGGGGGCCGGGGGACCCAGCTCTCATTTTCAGCCCTGTTGTTTGTGAGAACCCAAGGCTCACTTTCTCAGATGGAGAGTGTGTAACCCTCTCAGATGGCTGTCATCCACGGCATCCTTATCTTTGCCATTCTTACTTGTTTCTGGGACTGTTTGTCTTAAAATCTTCCCTGTGAAGGCTCTCAGCTCTTTTCCAGACCTGTACTAGTTATTTGGTATTTCTCCAAGTTCTTAAGCAGCTCATCTCTCAAACCTTCAGACTGTTAAAAAGTGAAACCAATTTCCCTCAAGGATAGCACAGTAGTCCACTGCCCTGTTTGGGTATGAATACACACTTGAGGAACAGAATCCTACACATACAGAGAAGCCCAGACCATGACAGGTGATATATTTTCACATGTGATTCTGATTTTGGTTTAGAAGCGGCAAAGGCATTTTCGGCGGGGCCCTCCCCACCTACAGATTAGACCCCCGAACACAGTCTCCAAGGATGGGATGCAGGATGATGCTAAGGAAAGAGAAACAGCCCCGGGGAAGGCTCAGCAGGAAGAAAACACCCAGAGAACCGTCATCAGGTACCGCTAGCAGGAGATGGGTCTGAATGTGCAGTATCTGATGGCAGCTTGCTTGGTTTGGTTTTAATGAAAATGATTTTGTCTATGTCATATTTTCCATTTGAAACAGACAGTATTCCAAAGATAGCTTCAGTGCGTTTCATTATACATTCAGATTTCAGAGCCGCTTTTGGCCCGTGCCTGTTCTCATGGTGTGCTGCTCTGTCTGAGAGCACGGCTGCTTTAAGGAATGTGAGGTAGCGTTTCAAGAGGGAGTGCAGTGAGGAGAAAGTATGACTCAGCCTTTGTCTGTGCAGGCAGCTGTGGGAGTGGCCACTGGTTGACGGGCCCCCCTTTTCTAGCTCCTCCTGGCTTGGCAGTGAGCACAATGAGAGGGCCTGGCCTGGCCCCCTGGACCGAGCTGTCACTTTATCAGTCCAGCACGTTTCTTGGTTTCTTGCTTGCACTACCTACAGACAGCTCAGCCTAGATGGGTTTCAGCTTCATTTCCTACTCAGTGCCACTCTTGAAAACATCAAGAGCGGCCTAGGCTCTAAGCCTGCACAGCTGTTCCAAGGATGTGGAGCCTGCAGTCTTAGATCCATGAGCATGTGAAGAATGGTATGGAAGTAGCATTGTAGAAAAGTCCTAGGGAGAAGCTCTTGATCATGTGTGCAGAAGGAAAAGGTGCTTCCCAAGCCAGTGTCTGGTTCAGCGTGGGTTGCTTATGCTATGCTCTTGAGGACAGAAGCTCTTAGAATAGAAGGGCAGTGGCTGAGCCCACTTCTGCTAAGGTCTTTTAAAAGCTTTATTTTTTTATTTTTTATTTTTTTATTTTATGTATTCACCATTGCTCTCTTCAGACACACCAGAAGAGGGCATCAGACTCCACTGCAGATAGTTGTGAGCCCCCATGTGGTGGCTGGGAATTGAACTCAGGACCTCCGGAAGAGCGGTCAGTTCCCTTAACCACTGAGCTATCTCTCCAGCCCCCAATAAATAAATCTTAAAAAAAAAAAAAAAAAAAAAAGTAGAGGCTGGTGGATATCTGTTTGAGGCCAGCCTGGTCTACATAGGAAGCTCCAGGCTAGCCAAGGTTACTCCAAAACAAAACAAAACAAAACAAAACAAAAACCTTGAGTGGGGAGCTGGAGAGATAGATAAAAGGTTAAGAATATTTGTTCTTGCAGAGGACTCAGATTCAGTTCTCAGCACCCACATAACAGCTCACAAAAAATCCTAACTACAGTTTCAAGGACTTCTCTGTCCTTTGAAGGCACCAGGCATACATACAGGCAGTACAAATACATGAAGGCATACATTCAGTAAACATAAAATACAAATAAAAAAAGAAAAGGAAATACACTATAGTCCTGGGAGGTGGTGGTCCACACCTTTAGTTCCAGCACTGAGAGACAAAGTCCTCAGGATTTCTGTAAGTTTGAGGCCAGCCTCATCTACAGAGGAAGTTCTATGACAGGCACGGCTACATAGAAACCCTGTCTCAGAAAAATGGAAAGAAGAGAAAGATACACTATAGCAACAGCAAAAAAGAAAACTTTTAGGTCCATGCTTATTTGTGACATGTGGCAAACCTCTCCTGTTCCTGGTGTGCCTGTCCTCACAGACCCGCACGCAGGTGGGCTCCCCAGCTGTCATAGCTACAGTGCCAGTCTAAGCGGGTACCTAGACTCCTGCACCTACCTACTTCACTTTGGGTTCGTTCAGTGTGAAGCTTCCGCCTCTGGCTGCTGCATCCCTCCCCAGGGTTGCTCCTTGAGATTCCTTCCGGATCTCAGGAACTCCTCTTGCTTAGGTCTCTGTGATCCAGGCTTTTTCTTAGAGCAGCCCTACACCCAGAAGGCTGTACCCAGATAGTGTGGTGTGTGTCAGGACTGCCTGCATCCAGGAAGAGGGCCGTGGTCCGGATAGTGTGGTGTGTGTCAGAACTGCCTGGTTGTTTTTCTGTCACCCTATATGCCCTGCTCCTACCAGATGATTTCCTTTCGGGGCAGGGCTTGTCCAAGGCATAGTGTGGGGTTTGGAGGGTTGATCTAGCTCATTGCTTTCCTCTCTCCCCTCAAGCTGGAGGGGAGCAGTGATCGAGCCTGAACAGGCCACCGAACTTCCTGACAGAGGAGCTGAAGCCTCCAACAAACCTCTGATTTTGGCATCCAAGATATGGAAAGAGCCAGGTGAGTTTTCCCGCCCCCTTGCCTCACCAGAACCTGTGCCCAAGAGCCTGGGGATTGGCACCCTGCATCCAGGTCATCCTCCTGCCTGAGCCCCATGCAGCTCAACCTTCGGCAGCTATCTGTCCACATACCTCTTACAGCATCAAGGCTATCAGAGCACTGAGCAACCAGAGGATGCTCTGTTGGACAAGGTGGGTTTTGCCATTCTGCTCCTGGGCCAAGTTGTGCCTGAGCATGAGGAGATACACAAAAATAAAGTCATACATTTTAATAATAAAGATTCAATAAACTTTTTTTAATCATTCTTTTTTTTTTAATTTTTTCTTCTCTTTTAACTTTTTTTATGACAGGGTTTTTTTCTTTGTAGCCCTGGCTGTCCTGCAACTTGATCTTGTAGATAAGGCTGGCCTCTGTAGAGGCAGATCTGTGTGCCTCTGCCTCATAAGTGCTGGGATTAAAGGTGTGCACCACCACTGCCAGCATCATTAAAAATAAAGGTCTTGTTAATGGAAAGAAGAGATAAAATGTCCCTTGATGTGTCAGCTTATTTCTAGACCTTGCAGGTCTCTGGGCCACGTAGCACTGTTGATTGAGATGATTGGCCTTGACCTTGTGTTGTGTGTGTACTGGCCCATTCCCCTCTCAGTGTGCTTGGCCTGCTTCTGTTGTATAATCTTTGAGGTAAGAGATGTCTGCATGGCTTCAGTGTACATTGAACCTTAGAACCTCCTGGGAAGAGGTGTGGGGTGTGGCACCCTACAGGGTGCTATGTGCTGCCAAGTTTAGGAGAAGAAAGCTCCCCGTGGGCCTCTCAAGGAGGCCACATAAGTGCTGATGCTGTTCCTATGGGACTCTGAAGCTCACGTGGTTGGAGAATGTGTACACTTAGGATGTATCTGCCACAGTCTGCCCCGTCACTGGGTCCTGCCTACTCCTAAGTTCACAGTAGACACTGGTGGCCAGGTTCCACATTCAGTATCTGCAGTGTGGTGGTAGACCATAAGAATGCTGCCCTCTTCCCCTTGAACAGACAGGGACTTGAGGTCCTAGCTGTTGAATGTGGCCTCCAGGTGACATGCCTACTTGTCACTATATCACTGAGGTCTAACCTGTGCCTTGGCCTGCCTTCCCTTCTTCACTGTAACTCGTGCTTCAGATCAGTGTCTGTCTTACTACATTAACTGAAGCGTCATGGGTGGTATTTGGAAGCCTTGCCTGCCCCGAGACTGTGACTGTGCCTGCCACTTGTGCTTTCTCCTCTCTAGTACCCCCGAATGAGCGCCAGAAGGGAGTGATTGAAGCCTTTCTCCATGCTTGGAAGGGTTACCAAAAGTTTGCTTGGGGCCACGATGAACTGAAGCCTGTGTCCAAAACCTTCAGTGAGTGGTTTGGCCTGGGCCTCACCCTAATTGATGCCTTGGATACCATGTGGATTTTGGGTCTGAAGCAAGGTAATGACTCCTTTTTTGATTGGACCGGGTTTTCATACGTGACACATAAGCCAGCAGTGCATGAAAGTTCCCTTCGTGTGGGCCAAACATGCTGCTCCATTGGAGTTGGGTCTCTCATCCTAGGTACAGGACCATGTATGCTTGGTGTGCTCGGGGCCTATTTCTTGTCCAAGCACCTGCTCAGAGCAGCTGTCTGTTTTCTCCTAAAGAGCTGAGTGTGGCCTCGGACTCTCAGCCAGTCTGCTCTGATGCAGTTAGAGGGCTGGACTCGCTCTGGCTTTGTAGCTCCGAGATTCCCAACGGAAGTTACTCAGATCCCATTTAACTTGTTAGTGTGGGTCCTGAATTTCTAAATTGATAATTGTTTTTATTTTAATTTTTATTCTTTTAAAAGACTTATTATTTTTGATCATGTGTAGGCATGTGTGCCTGCATGTAGGTATGTGCATGATATGAGCGCAGGTGCCCTTGCAAAGCCAGAGGCATCAGATCCTCTAAGTCCGGAGTTACACATGGCTGTGAGTCTGCTGTGGTGCTGACAGCCATCCTGCGGGGTTGGTTATTACATTCCTTCCTTTTGTGTGTATGTTTGTGGGCATTTGGGTGTGTGTATTATGGTACACATGAACAGGTCAGAGGCCAATTTGTGGGTTCCAGGCACTGAACCCAGGTTGTCGGATGTGGGCAGTAAGTGCCTGTATTCACTGACCATCTCTGCTGCCCTGTTGGTTGTTTAAAGGCAGGTCTCAGATAGCCTAGAGTGACCCTGAGCCCACATGTACCTGAAGATACCTACTTCCATGGCATGCCACACCATGCCTGACTATTTTTTGGTTTTAGTTCTAAAAACCCAGTGTCTTAGTGGATGGAGTGATAGCTCAGTGTGTAGAGCACTGGCTGCCTTTCAAAGGATCTGTTGACAGTGCCCACAGGGCAGCTAACAGCTGTCTGTAACTTCAGTTGCAGAGAATCTGATGTACACATAACAGTATAGACATACATGCAAAACATCCATACGTGTAAAATAAAAATAAAATGTCAAAATATATTTTAAAACAGGAGGGTTGAAAAAATGGCTTAATTGTTAATAATAATAGTAGTAGTAGTAGTAATAATAATGATGATAAATTAATAATTAATAGTGATTGCTCTTTCACAGGACCCAGGTTTGGTTTCTACCACCCCATTTCCAGGGGCAATCTAACACCTTCTTCTGGTCTCTAGAGGCATTGTACATACGTTGTACACACACATACACACACACACACACACATACACACACACCACCCAAATATATAAAAATAAAGTAAAAAACAGAGTCTTAGTATATATCTTTAGGTGTCCCAAAAGGTACTCTGTAGCCCCTGGTCCTGAACTTTGGGCAGTCCTTCTGCCTCAGCCTCCCCAGTGTGCCCTGCACTTGGCTCCACTGCAGAGTGACAGGTGTGGACTCTGCTCTCTTGCTCTTACTCTTCATTCTACAGAATTTAAGCAAGCCAGGAAATGGGTGTCAGAGAACTTAGACTTTCAGAAGAATGTTGATGTCAACCTGTTTGAGAGCACCATCCGCATCTTAGGGGGCCTGCTGAGCACCTACCACCTGTCAGGGGACAGCCTCTTCCTGAGCAAAGCTGTGAGTGCCTGTGGCTTCCTGGGACCTGGTGTGTGGAGTCTGCAGAAAGTATTTCTGCTTCCCCCTTCCAGTGATTGGAGTTTGTTCTGCGTTGGTGTAGATGAGCTGCTGTCATACTCCTTTTTACTGCTGTGATGTATAGGAATGTTCTTGATGCTGTTGGTTTACCCTAGTTTTGCTGTGTAATAGGTGTTAGAAAGCCACCAGACCTTGCTTCTCTACCTGTTTGGGCACAGATGGCTAGAATGTGGAAAACCACTCTAACTTGGATCTCTGGTGCTTTTATGCTAGGAAGATTTTGGAAAACGACTGATGCCTGCCTTCACTACGCCCTCCAAGATTCCATACTCTGATGTGAACATTGGTACTGGATTTGCCCACTCACCCCAGTGGACTTCAGACAGCACGGTGGCAGAAGTGACAAGCATTCAGCTGGAGTTCCGGGAGCTCTCTCGTCTTACCGGAATTAAGAAATTCCAGGTACGGGCTACAGGTTAAGGAGAGCACCTGCTGGACTTGCGAGAGGACCCAGGCTCAGTACCCAGAAACTACAAGTTGGCTCACAACCCTCTGTTTTGTGCTTTTTTGGTTGGTTGTTGGATTTGAGGCAGAGTTTTACTATATCGCCCTAGCTGGACTAAAATTCAGTACATAGACCATAGAAATCCACCTGTCTGCCTCGAGTGCTGGAATTACAGGTGTCACCCACCACACACAGCTGTCTTCCCACCTCTGTAACTCCAGTTCCAGGGGGTCTGACACAGTGCTCTTTTGGCATCCATATGCACTAGGCATGCATGTGGTACGCATACATGTAGGCAAACACTCATACACACAAAATAAGAATAAAATCTCAGTGGTGGTGGTGCATGCCTTTAATCCCAGCACTTGGGAGGCAGAGGCAGGAGGATTTCTGAGTTCAAGGCCAGCCTGGTCTACAGAGTGAGTTCCAGGACAGCCAGGGCCACACAGAGAAACCCTGTCTCGAAAAAACAAAAAACAAACAAAACAAAAGAATAAAATCTCAGGCAAAAAAAAAAAAATCCAATTTCAGGTAAGAAGGGCAGGTTCTAGCTAGACATGGTTCCCTGGGTCTGAGTGCCTCTCGTGAGTGTGATTGCCCTGGGTCTAAGTGCTTCTCGTGAGTGTGATCGCCCTGGGTCTAAGTGCCTCTTGTGGGTGTGATTGCCATGCTGTTTTGCTCTGTGAATTTCATTTTTTGCTTTTTTACTTAAACATTTTTAAATTATTTGTGTGGGGCTACACTTGTGATGTGTGTGAGGTCAGGGAACAACTAAGGTGAACTCTGTCCTGTCTTTCTACCTTTATATAACTGGGTTCAAGGATTAAGCACAGGTGTCTAGGCTGCATGGCAAATGCTGGGCCACCTGGTTGTTTCTACTGACGTCAATATGTCTGCCATATGAAACCATCTATTAATAGCCCTCCTAATCTTTTGTAGTGCAAACTTGTGCCAGTTAAAAACTCTGCTTCTATTCCCAGCCCCTGACAGCTCCAGGCTTCCGTCTCTGGGAAGGGGTATGTACATGTGGGTACAGGCCACGCTCTGCCATTTCCTGGTGGTGTCTTCCACTCAGCCCCCCTGTGCCGCTGCAGTTGTTGGGGTCCTATCTTTCCCTGTACACGTGTGGTTGCTTCTAGGTCTCAGCTCTCTGAGTGACGTCGCTCTGCATGTGGCACACAGAGAGCTGTTTGATATGCGCTTTGACTCCTGAGCTCCTTCGCTCAACCTGGACTTGCTGGGTCACGTGGTAATTCTGTGATGACTGTTTCAGAGGACCAGCAATGCTTCCCGCTGGGGCAGTGCCTTTTACATCCCATCAGTAATAACGAGATCCCAGTTTCTCCACATCCTCAGCAGCACATTGTTTGATCAGACTTTCTGTGAAGAGCCAGTAGCATCTCATTGTGATTTGACCTGCATTTCCCTAGTGGTCCTGAGGATGAAGTCTTTTCATGTGCTTGTGTTATTGCTCTGAAGAAAGGTCTGTTTGAGTTCTTTTGACCATCACCTTTTTGTGTTAGGTTCTGGAATTAGACTCAGGGCCCTGCACACCTTTGCTCCATGCCCCCAGCATTGAAGTTGCCCCTGCACTGCCTCTTAGCCTACTTTGTTTTGTGTTGTTTTGGGTAGGGATAGCAAGTCTTCCAACTTTATTTGTTCTTTTTTTTCCTTTTATTCTTTCATACAATATGTCCCCACCACAGTTTCCCTCCACCCATCCATCCCCAGTTTCCTCCATATCATGCCCCAAACCCCCGCTTCCCTCTCTCCCAGATCCATCCTCAGTTTCTCTTGGCGTAACGAGATACAAGTCTAGACACAGGCCCTCATGTCAGGGCCGGTGAGGCAGCCCGTTAGGAGGAGGAGCAGGTCGCGGAGCAGGGGAGGTCAGAGGCAGCCCACTCTCACTGCTGGGAGCCCCGGTATACACCAAGCTAAGAGCCATAACGTTATGCAGAGTATCTGACACAGACTGATGCAGACGGGCTCCATAATTGCTACTTCAGTCTCAGCCCCATGAGCCCTGCTTAGTTGATTCTGTGGGCTGTTCTCAGCCTCTGTGGCTCCTACAATTCCTTCTCCTCCACTGAATTTCCAAAGCTCCAAGGGGTGCTTTGAACCCGATGGAGTTCTCACTCCACCTAATGTTTGGCTGTGGGTCTCTGCATCTGCTCCTATTAGTGGCCAGAGGAAGTCTGTCTGGTGACGACTGGGCTAGACACTGAACTGGTGATTTGAAATTTCTTTTTTTTGTTTTTGTTTTTAAAGATTTATTTATTATATGTACTCTGTAGCTGTCTTCAAACACACCTGAAGAGGGCATCAGATCTCTTTACAGATGGTTGTGAGCCACCATGTGGTTGCTGGGATTTGAACTCAGGACCTCTGGAAGTGCTCTTAACCGCTGAGCCATCTCTCCAGCCCGATTTGAAATTTCTTGAAAATTGTATGTAAGTTTTACATGGGCTTTTTTGTGTTTCAAAAAGATAGGAATTGCATTGACTTTGTAGATCACTTTGGAGAATTTGGACACCTCAACAGTTAAGTCTTCCAACCTGTAAACATAAGAGCTTTTATTTACTTGTACCAGCTTTTTGTTTATCTGTTTTGTTTTGTTTTTTTGAGGCAGGGTTTCTCTGTGCAGCCCTGTGATGTCCTGAAACTCTATAAACCACATTAGCCTCTAACTCAGAGGTCCCACCTGCCTCTGCCTTCCAGAGTGCTGGGATTACAGGTGTGCGCCACCACTGCCCAGCTCTTTTTTTTTTTTAAAGATTTATTTATTGTTATATGTAAGTATACTGTAGCTGTCTTCAGACACACCAGAAGAGGAAGTCAGATCTCATTACAGATGGTTTTAGCCACCATGTGGTTGCTGGGACTTGAACTCAGAACCTTTGGAAGTGCAGTCAGTGTCCTAAACCGCTGAGCCATCTCTCCAGCCCACTGCCCAGCTCTTTAGATCAGTTTTAATACCTTTCTTCAGTGATGTTTTGTTTTGAAGCAGGGTATCGCTGTGTAGTCCTAACTGGCCTGGAACTTACTGTATAGACCAACTTGGTCTCGAACTCAGAGATCTACCTGCCTCTACATCTGTCCATTTAATTCTGGGATTGAGGTTAAGATGTTTATCAACACACCCAGCCCTCCCTCTGCAGTATTGTATAGATTATTATAGAAGTCTTGTCTAAATGTTGCGTTTTATTCTTTATGAAATATCTGTGATTTTCTCACATACAGCTTCTGTTAAGATGGTCCCCTTTTTTGGTATATTTGGTCTTTTTGTGGTGTTAAAGATTCACAAATCTAAGGCCCCATGCATATTAGGTACCACCAAGCCACAGTCAACCCTGAAGTAGTTCCTTTTTGTTTCTTATTGGTTGAGTGTGTTGTTGTTATTGTTGAATATTTTTATCAGGAAAGGGAAGAATCTATTTCCTTCTAATGGTTCTGGGTTTTTTGTTTGTTTGTTCATTTGTTTGTATGTTTCTCTGAGATGGGCTTAGTCTGTGGCCCAGGCTGGTCTTGAACTTGATGCAGTTCTCCTGAGTCACAGGCCTTGGTTGATTTGATACTGTTTAATCAATTGGGATGATCATTCTGTTGATATTTGTGACAGTGATTTCCTGTGCTGAGCCGCCATTGCATTTTGAGTCGTGAGGCATGACAGCTCACTCTACGGCTGCCTTGCCTTACTAGCATGCTGTGGAGGGTCTCGGCATCCACTTTGGTGAAGAAACTGGTTTAGTTTCCTTCCTGTGGGTGCTTTCCTATGGCTTTGGGCTAGGATATTACTGGCTTCATGGGACAGGTCAGAACGTGTTCCCTTCCATTTCCTGAAGTTTGAGAAGAATTGACTGGAGTAAGCCCACTTTCCCCTTGTCTGCCGCAGGAGGCCGTGGAGGAAGTGACAAAGCACATCCACTCCCTGTCTGGGAAGAAAGACGGGCTGGTGCCCATGTTCATCAACACGAACAGCGGCCTCTTCACCCACCCGGGAGTGTTCACCTTGGGTGCCAGGGCTGACAGCTACTACGAATACCTGCTGAAACAGTGGATCCAGGGTGGCAAGAAGGAGACACAGTGAGGCCTGACCACTGCCTTGATGCAGGGTCCCCAGCTTCTGTCCCCACCCTCGGCTAGAAGCATAGTCGTGCAGGTGGTTTAGCTCCTCCACAGGAACTCACTTCCCAGATTGCGGGGCCAGTCAGTCAGCACGGCCGCCTTGTAGCGGTGTTCATGTTGGCAGATGCTCAAGGGCCTGAGCTCTGACTTGGGCTGTGTGTGCAGCATTTGCTTCCTGAGCAGGGCCAGGTCTGTAGAGCTCATGTGTGGGTCAGGCTTAGTGAAGCTCCTGGTCCTGTAGCTCTGAGGAAGACAGTGCCATGCCAGAGCTCAGAGTAAGCTGACTTGTGCTATTCACAGGTTGCTGGAAGACTATGTCAAAGCCATTGAGGGGATAAAAGCACATCTGCTTCGGCAGTCTCAGCCCAGAAAGCTCACCTTCGTGGGAGAACTTGCCCACGGCCGTTTCAGTGCCAAGATGGTAAGCTGTGTGGACTGGCAGAGCCTTTGGGAAGCTGCTGGTCTCTGTGATTTTTCAATATCTTAACTTTTGTTTGCCAGTAACAAGGAAATTAGTTATCAGCTATATGCCATGGCCATGGGTTGACCTTTGCTGCCTGGCTTGACCTTGTGACAGCCCCAAGCAGAGGCCCCACATACCCTGCAGTAGCAGGCATGTGCTCTCCCTGGTGCAGCTGCCTTCCCTGTAGTCTGCTCTGTGGTTCCTGAGGTGCAGCAAATCTCTGAAGGTGTTTGTAGGCAGGTTGAGGGGAACCAGAAACCTGGGTCAGCATGGCCCCCAGTAAGAACCTGTACTATAGTTCCCCCCCCCCCCAACTCTAGAGCACAGAGTGCTTTGCCTGGACCTGAGACTGCATGTGACATGTGCTGCTGAGCCTTACTGCCCCTGGGGCTTCTTGCCTCCCATTAGGTTGACTGGTCTTGGTACTGGTCAAGCAGCGTGGGCCTGGGCCCAAATGTGAGGAGATACTTTGATTCCAGGACCACTTGGTGTGCTTCCTGCCAGGGACACTGGCTTTGGGCGTCCACCATGGCCTGCCAGCTGACCACATGGATCTAGCTCGGGCACTCATGGAGACCTGCTACCAGATGAACCAACAGATGGAGACAGGTCTGAGCCCTGAGATTGCACATTTCAACATGTACCCTCGGGCAGATCATAAAGACGTGGAGGTCAAGGTGAGCCTGGGCAAGCGCTGGACTTGGGCAGGGGGATGCCAGCAAGGGTGGACACTCCCTGAGCCTCTTGCTCTGCCCCTAGCCAGCTGACAGGCACAACCTGCTGCGGCCGGAGACTGTGGAAAGCCTATTCTATCTGTACCGTGTCACAAGGGACCGCAAGTACCAGGACTGGGGCTGGGAAATCCTGCAGAGCTTCAATAAGTACACACGGGTGAGCTGTTAGGTGCCTCTCTGTGGTCTTGGCTGGTGACAGACACAGCCAGGTTCCTGCAAAGCTCTAGCTGGACCTACCCTTGAGCTGCTGTGACAGACTGGGAAGAGTCAGTTTTCTGAGGCCTCCAGTTGGCTGCTCCCTAGTTGTATGTGACCTTGATAGTATACTCATCCTGCTGAGTGTAATGGTATCAGGGCCCTGTTGTCTTGACAGGCTTAGAGATGCCCATTGTGTCTGGGCTCACTCTCAGGACCCAAGGGTTTCTGAGAAGGGTCTTTTTCTCTTGCCCTGTCATGCCCATGGCTTATGAACGCTCAGTGAGTCAGAGTACTGACCTCACACCTGCCCCTCTGCAGCTGGGGTCCACGGCCTGCCTCGCCCTCTCTCTCACTGTGAGGTGGCCAGAAAAGGTTATCGAGCTAGATGTCTAATGTGACACCTAGCTCCTTGCTCAAGGCCTCAACAGCTCCAGCTTCTTGCCTGTGCCTGCCCTGGGTTGTGCTTAACAAGCTAGACCCTGGACACATCCTGTAGCTGTACCATTTTTGGAGGTATTTTCTGGCCACTTATTGGCATTTTACAGGGTCCTCTGTAGAACTGTAGTTGACCTTGGCCATTACCTAGGTCGTTCTAGGATAGAGCCTACCTGGGGCCATATATGTGGGCTTGAACAAGTAGCCTGAGTGACCTCTAGCTAGTGGTTCTTCCCAAGGCTTACTCAACCTGTGTCATTGAGGCTTTGACTCTTATGCAGGTCCCCTCAGGTGGCTATTCTTCTATCAACAACGTCCAGAATTCCCACAGGCCTGAGCCCAGGGACAAGATGGAGAGCTTCTTTGTGGGAGAAACACTGAAGTACCTCTACCTGCTGTTTTCTGATGACCTGGAGCTGCTCAGCCTGGACACCTGTGTGTTTAACACAGAAGCCCATCCCCTGCCCATCTGGGCTCCTGCCTAGGAGGACAGCGCCTGGCCTGGGCACTAATGGGAGGCTGAGGTGGTCCAGTTGGGTCTGTGACCTTCACAGGGCCCGCATAGTTTTGAGCAGCCAAAGTGTGATGCTCCTGCCCAGTTGTAGGCCCCTCCAGTTTCAGCTTTTCATGAAGATGGTGGGAGGGGCAGGAGTCAGACCAGCAGGTATGGGTTCTGGGATTTAGGCTGGTGAGTCTACCAAGCCTTTGACTTCCTCGGAACCTCATATCATGGCTCCGATTCCATGCCCGAATGACCCTGTTGGCTGGCTGCCGGCAGCCCCATGGTGGTCCCAACATGTCTTATCACCTCCTGGGACCGCCCAGGACCCCAGTGCCTGTATTGAGTTCAGTGATAGCCCAAACCAGTGAGGTGCTGGGCTTGGCCCAATGGCCTGTGAAAGCCCTGACTCCTGATTGACCCACAGGTCCGCTGGGCCAATGTGACCTTGAGGGTCCTTGTGGCTCTAGTGTTTACGGGTTGGACTCAGGGATCCTCCTGGCTACCCTGCTGGGCTGGCAGGGGTTAGAACAGCAAATTTGTTTTATTCCCAGGATACCCTGGTATAATGTGATTTCTCAGCTGAGAAGAAAGTGGACTTGGTCCCACTGTAATGGGTCTTGTGGAGAGGGGGGAAGGGGTGGTGTCTATCTAGACCATCCTTAAGGGGACAGCAGGTTCTCTGGATAATGTCTTAGTAACTGCCCCTTAAAGTCAGAGCTCCTGTCCACTTCAGATAGGAAGAGCTGGGGAGGACAGGCTTTGGGGCCACTATACAAACAGGCCAGGGTGCTCGTTTGTGCGTCTCAGAATGGTCTGAGAGGATCACATGCCGCTGCTGGATGATAGGTGTGTGGTAGTTTGTGCCTTGGCATCCGAGCCTACAGAGTAGGCCCTGTCTTCGATGAGTGGTTACTAGATTATCCCTGGACCTTGGCTAGGATTCTCCTGCCTAATTCTCTGCAGCACAGCATAGGGCAGACTGGACGGAACAGAAACAACCTCAAGGCTCTGGGCCTGTGTGATCTGTGCATCCCAAGATCTGGAGATTTGACATGCTAACCCAACTGCAGCTCAGAGCATCTTGGTGGCAGCTGCCCTGTGCCTCTGAGATACAGTAGTCAAACACTTGTGCCCTAAGCCAATTCTAACACCAAAGGTGTCAACAAAGAAGGACCTGGCGCTAGTGATATATCCTTAGGCCTCAAATTCATGGGTAGAAACTGCCCTACCCCCACCCCCGCACATCAGTTGTCGTCCCTTCTGTGGATGTTAGCTTCTCCCTATGCTGTCCTCCTGTGCCGGGAGCCCCGCAGGCTTGTGAATGGACAGGCTCAGGCTGTGGGCAAGGCCTAAGCAGTGGAGAAGTGTCTCCCACCTTCCTCTCCCAGATGTGTTCTGGAAGATTAGTTGGTGTCAAAGGGACAACAGCTGCCCTGTGGATCAGAATAACTGGGTAGATGTCACAAGGCTGGGAGCCACATTAAAGCAGACAGCTTGGGAGAGGTGCCAGTCCCTCCTCCTCCTCCAAAGTCAGAAACCTGAGAGCTGGAGTCTCTGCTTAATTAAATGTCTAACTGGTCTCAGCAGGCTGTGTGCAGTGTTATTTTGTACAGAGCGCATCTCATCCCTCCACACATGGATCCTACAACAAGGACACAACAAACAAGTACACAACAAACCTATATTTATTCAGTTTCTTCTGTCTACCACCAGTTTCTTGCTTGAAGTCCAGCTTAGACAAACCACCATGGATCTAGACAGTCCATCAGATGTAAGGCAAGCTGTCACACCACAGTTGCTCACATAAAACAAGGCATCTCTGGAGTTTGCTGCACTTAGCTGGAAGGGTGCTGCTTCTTAGCCCCAGGCCACTGTGGCATTGCTGGGTGTTTTAGTCTGGCTGCTTCTACCCACTCACGAATGAGGGCGGCTTCCAGCTTACGCACCTCCACCACAGATGGGGGGTCTTCTGAGTTCGATGCTCTAAGCAGACAGGTAAGGGGTGGGGATGCTCAGCTGGCAAGCATGCAGGGTCAGCATCATGCCCATCTAACCCACAACCCAACACTTGTCCAGAGGTGGGCTGCACAACACTGCACCTGAGGTCTAGGTGATGTGCCCCTCCCTGGATGGTGACAGCAATGACTGATGTACTCAGGTTGCTCTGGATCTGTTGGAAGAATTTGAGGCATGTGGTCTGTGCTTCAGGCCACAGGCAGGCAAACCCTCTCCCACCCTTACGCCCTCACAGATGCCAGTACTGTCTTTGGGATGCAATTGAAGCAATAATGAGCTTCTGCAGTTTGATATAGCTCCACTGGAAAGGAAAGGTTGAATGTGATAGGCCAGATGTTAGACTACATTAGCGAGTAGGGGAAAAAGCAGCCCGAAAGAGAGAAGAGATGATGAGGACCAGAGCAACAATGGCCAGAAGAGCCCAAGTGTGACTCTGCAAAGGCAAAGTTCCTATGAGGACCCTGGCAATGCAGTCCAAGCATTGCCAAGAATACCTACATGGGGCTGGCCAGCAGCTGCCAGGCTGGACTTACCCCACCCCCTGCCCAGGGGTCTAGGTCACCGTTGGAGAAAATGATGTTGCTGGCTGCTTTAAGGTCTAAAAGGAACACAGCAAGTGGTGGCAAGGTATCCAGTATGTGCTTTAAAGCTGTGAGCTGCATTTGGGTACTGCAGAACCAGCTCAGGACAGAGGGCAGGATCCTTCCCAGCACCCAACTCCCATACACCAGCCCAGCCCTTTACCACCACCCCAGAAGCTGGTCTGCAGCCAGTCTGGCCGGGGCCACACGCCCCACGTATCCAGGCAGTATTGCTGGCGGAGTTCATCAGAGAACGGGATTTCAGGGAACATGTCTGTCACATTGTTGCTGTCAAAGGTCAGATTGATCTCTGTACAGGCCTGCAGGTGCCCCACAGTAAAATAAGTCAGACGGGCAAGCCACACTCCAACCCCTGTGCTTACCATTTTAGCTCCTCTATGTCCACAAACCTGGTAGTCCCAGGCCCTGGCATCAGAGCCAATTCCACAGCCAGTGGGGTCAGCACAGCTTTGGTACAACCGGTAGATGTCATAACAGGGTTCCGTGCCAGAGGAGTTGTAGACTAGCCCTGGATAGGATTAGTGCTGAGACCAGCAGCCAGCCAGCCAGCCAGCCAGTACATGCTCAGGCTGGTACTGGTACCCACCCACTTTGGAGGGAAGGCTAACATAGGTATGCCACAGTGAGGTAAGCACTTGGAGTCTTTGGAGCATGTGCCACCAGTTGGCATGGCTATTTCAACAGTCCTGGGACACTATCTTACCCCCAGTACCCTGCCCCACAACAGGGCAGAACAGGCTTTGTGGCTAGGGACTCCAAAGGCCCCATAGCAACCCTCAGGGGTAGCTATGCCTGTTCCTAGGATGCTTGGGAAGTCATGATACCCACTTCAGCTTATGCCCAGTTCCCAAAACACGGGTCCTTTCATTTCAAAAGCTGTACTGGGGCCCCTACTACATGTCAAATAGCCTACCAGACCAAGCCCCAGCTCAGAGACATGGGTCCTTTCCCTACTCAGCCCTGTCACTGTTAGGGTCACCACCCTTGCCCCATGAAGGCCAAGAAGTGGACCCACCTGCCAGTGCCCGTAGACCCACGATCCTCTGGCCCTCACTCAGCAGCCGTTCACAGCCTACCTGGAGAAGGGAGAGCAGCAGAGGCCCCTCTCACAGTGTGCCTCAGGGCTGCTAGCCTCCATGCACACAGCAGCAGAATAGTGTCTGACGGCATGAAAGCAGGTAACTACAGGGCTCTTGGACCAGGCTAGCACTGGGTCCTGCACCCAGGGAGAGCCCCCTCACCTTGACAGGGTTGGCAGGGAGGGGCCCTAGGAATTCAGTAGGGTACGGGTAGTCCATCATGGCAAGCACAGTGAACGCATTTCGGGCAAACCCAAAGAGTTGAGTCAGGTCCTTTGGGCTGGAAAGTGATTGGCAGGTACCAAAATTCTGGCTGATGGTGTCATAGGCTGGGAAAAGAGAGGCCAGGAGAAAAGGCTGAGGAAACCGCTGGCAAACGTGAAGGGTGAGAAGCTCAGAGCGGGCAACAGGAGAGGAAGGACTTCCTCACCTCCCTGGAGGAACAAGTCTTTGATTTGCTTGAAAGCATCCCGCACAGCCTCGGCACACTTGGGATCCTGGCCATAAAAGTCCTGGAGAAGACACCAAGGTTGCTGCTGCTGCCATCCTGGCACTGGCCTGGGGTACCCAAGTCCCCTCACTCACCGCTGTGACATCTCGGAAGAATTGGTAGGAGTTGCCGAGGCCTGCGACAGCTACGACAGGAGCGCTGGCTGCCAGGGCTCCGGCCACCAGGTGGGGGTATTTCATCCTCATGTAGGCGCTCAGCATCCCCCCGTAACTGGGGGCGGGGGCACAGGTTACGGTTGTGGGAAGCTGCCCACGACTCAGGCCAGCAGCCTCACCGTCCTCAGGCTGAGGTACCTAGACTGTTCTCTCCCTGCTCAGAAGCCCCAAGTGTGGGGAAAACAGGACCTGAAGCTGTCAGGTGCACACACTCTGACTCCAGGGCCAAGGCAGATACAGCCTTCACTGGGAGAAGGCACCTGTGGGTGCCCTGCCCTGGCCCAGCAGTGAAGACATTGCTGAGACAAAATCAGAAGGAATTGTCCCACTAGTGTGAGTGACATACCATACACTTCCTATGAGGTCCAATCAAAGAGGGCTTCCAGGAGGAGGTAAAGCTAGACCTAGCCCTTCCATGTATGGGGCTAGGCATACAGTGGGTAGACAGAGGATGCAGAGAATGTAAAAAACAGCTCTTTGGCACTCCTTGTATAGGGTGTCACTCGGTACAACATGGTGGGGCCTTAGAGTGGGGTAAGATTAGGACTCTAGGATCTCTTGTGGGGATAGATCTGTCCTGAAGGGAGATCAAGGACCCACCTCCCTCCAAAGGCTATGGTGGGGGCATCCTGGACTCCAAGATCCTGCCGCAGGGCCTGGAGCAGTACAGCAAAGTCGGCCAGCGCCTGCTCCACGGTCAGCAGCTGTGTGTACCCCCGCTGTGTGGACTGCACTCCGAACGGAAGCGATTTCCCGTAGTACCGCTGCAGGAAGCAGGAAGCAGGAAGGGATGGCTAACCTCGGCTAACCTCTGTGCTTCCCCACCTCCGCCAACTGCCGGGAACTGTCCAGGTACCCACGTGCTCGGCAAAGACAAGCAGGGCCCCCTGCTGGGCTGCCAGTTCCACCATGAAGCCAGAGTTGTTAGCGAAGGACCAGACATCCCCCTCATTCCCTGTGTAGAAGAAAATGGGCCCCTCGCCCATCTTCCAGAACTTATCTACGGGAAGTAAACGGGTTTCCATTAGGCCAGGGATACGCGGGTAGGAACCACGCCGGGGCCGGGGCCGGCACTCACCTGACACCAGGAACCGCTGGCCAAAGGTTTTGTTGCCGAAACTCTCAAAGTTGAAATGGTCCATGTATTGCTCAAAATAATTCTCACGAAAGCCAGGGTCTAGAACCTGATCGGCTGAGGGCAGGTGCGGAGACTCAGGAGCTGGTAGGGATCATCAGGGATCCAGGAGGGTCAGGAGGGAGGGCAGCCCGTCTGCACTCACCTCTGGCCTGGAGGCTGCCCAGCCCCAGTGTCAGCAGCAGGACCAGGATCCAGGAGGGGACCCCATGGTCCACAGGATAACAAGGCTGGAAGCTCATGCCTGATTCGGAGCCGGGCGCTGGTCGTCATGTGACCTTGGTCACATGACAGACACAAGAGGCGGGGCAACATCATGTGACAGCCTGGCGGGGCTGGCCTACTGTGACCAGATTCTAGTTGGAGGACCAGCCTTCTAGTTCTGCTTCTAGTTCTTCGATACACATTTCTGGGCTTCTACTTGTTTCCACAGAGATGGTTACTGTGGAGACCCAGGAAGCAGAGAGAGGCCTAAGGCTTATCAGGACTGTATGGTCTCCCAAGAGTCCAGCTACTGAGTATCACAAGGTGATGTGTGGGAGGGTCCTCCCACACAAGGACACCTCCGGAAGTTGAAGTCTCTAGGGGTTGCAGGACCCACATGTTCCACTGGCTGCTAGAGCTACCTACTCATTCATCTCTGGACACTGAAAACGGCTGGAGCATCACCACCAGGCCAAAATGACCGCTCTGCTCCCAGCCCGCAGTTCTGGTCAGCACCAGACAGGACCATTACAGAGCCAGGGAAACTGGAACATTTCTGTCTGTCCTCAGACAGTGGCCTCAGGAAGGTAGGGGTTGCTGCATAGGAACAGTGTCTCTGAGAGAGGACCCTGGACTTCTCTGGGAATCTCTGAGCTGCTCTGTTTTCTCCCCTGCTGGCACTGTGCCCACAGCCCAAACAGAATGGGGGAGATGGAGGGGCAGGGCTTCTGTTGGAAGCTGCCCTCCACCTAATTGGCACAGAGTGTGCAAAGAGAAGAAAAAACCCGTTTTTTCTCTGGAACCCAGTCCCAAGTCTGGAAGAGGAGAGACACCCACAGAAGTTGGTGACTTGGACTGGCTGGGCCATGAGCGGAACACACCCATCCAGAATGGTCACAGACAGTGGGACACACAGCCTAGAGCTGTGGAACGGCGTTCCACAGGTCAGGGAACTCCTAATGCTGTTTAGGTGCCTACGTTTATTATTGTGTAGTTTGGAGGGTGTCACTGTTGCGTTCGTTGCCCAGTAAAGACCTACCTGTGTGTGGCTTGTGTATCTGCTGGTGTTCTGCATTTAAACATTGTCAATGAGCGTTCACACACTTGAATCTCTGTTTGAATTTCATGCCGTGTTGCTCTATGGTTCCTGCCTGCCATCTGTTTATACAGCTCACACCCATATGTCCTTTGCAGAAACGGCATTTCCTGTGGCATTACACACAGGTCTTTGTTATCATGCATTTCTCCTTTTTATTTTATGGTTTGGTATCTTGGGAATTTTCTGTAAGCTGTCTTCTTCCTTTTTTAATTGAAAGAATTAGTCGTATTTATTTTATGTGTTTTGACTGCGTGTATTGCCACATACATGTTTGGTTTCCTTGGGGTCCAGAATTGGATTCTGAAACCTCTAGAACTACGGTTACAGATGGCCACTTTTAACCACGGAGCCAACTCTTCCTTCATGAGTTTTAAGATGGAAAGATGTATTCATTTATCAGTGTCTTTAATTTTGAGTTAGGCATCTTACCTTCTCCCTTCGTACGTCTTACTAGTGCACATCTACTTGGATACCTTTAAGCTTGAAAATCTTAGTTTGTTCATTTTATGAAATGGTTGTTTTACCTGTGTGTATGTCTGTGCACCATGTATATGCAATGCTTATGGAGGGCAGAAATGGTTGCTTAATACCCTTAGATCTGTAGTGTTAGATGGTTGTGAGCTGCCTGTGGGGCTGGGATTTGAACACAGGTACTCTGGAAGAGCAGCCAGAGCTGAACTTTACTCGCCTCTCCAGCCTTTCAGAATGTCATGATCAAGATGTCACCTGACCTGGAGGCACGAACTTTCTCACCACATAGTAACTGGAAGGCAAATGATGCCAGCTAGCTCTCAAAATTTCTTATTTCCCTTAGGGCCCCCAGATGGGAATTCTTCGCCCCAATTAAGCTGGAAGCAGACAGAAGACAATCATCATCCCAGTTACTCATGTGGGGTGGATGGTTCTAATTATTTTAGGAATTATAGATATGCTATCATTTTAGGGATACTTTACAAATGTAGCTTTGGACAGGGAGGGAACTAAAGAACTTAAACTCAGGGATTTCTACCTTTCCTTTCCTCTTCTCTATCCTTCTTTCTTAGGTAAAGGGGAAAGGGATGGTAAAGAAAAAGGGGGGGATATAGTAATACCATAGAAATTATAGAAATATACAAATAGAGATAGGTTAGCAACTGTACTTTTAAGCAAAACATTACATAGCCAGATCTTACATTGGTAGAAGTCTTTATAATTGATACAAAGTTGAAGTTATAATCTCTTATATTGGTTCAGAATTTAGTTGATGTAAATTTAAGGTTTTCATTGGTATAAATTTATTATTGATATAAAACTGGGATTAATATTGTTACTCCCATGTAGGCATTGTGCCTACATAACACATTTAAGAATACACGGCTTAGCTCCAGTCCTTCTATAACTGCCAGTATAAACTGCTTTTAGATGATTAAGTAATACCTGTTAAGGGCCAGATAGCAAACTCGTGGTTGTGAGTTAGTTAAAAGGGTGTTCCTCAGTTATTTCTATTAGAAATGGCCGAGAAAGCTGGGCAGTGGTGGCACACACCTGTAATCCCAGTACTCTGGGAGGCAGAGACAGGCAGATTTCTGAGTTCGAGGCCAGCCTGGTCTACAGAGTGAGTTCCAGGACAGCCAGGGCTACACAGAGAAACCCTGTCTCAAAAAAACAAATCCAAAAAACCAAAAAAGAAAAAAAAAAAGAGAAATGGCCAAGAATAGTCAAGGCTTAACAGTTCAGAGATGTTTTGAGTAGACAGATGGTCTTCAAAGATGTCAGAAGTCCACAGAATATGTTTATTGACATTTCTTTATTAAAGATCATTTGACTGGAGACCTGTCTGCTCCTGACAGCACCCCTTTCTTGAATTCAAAGAAGAACTTGAGCATCAACGGAGTTGCTTCAGTTGTGACGAGACAGTCACCAGGCAAGAATTGCCTCATTTCATCTACAGACAAATACTGTCCCCCCAAAAAGGACACACTGTGCAGGATAGTCGACTGATAATCTCTGCCAAGACACAGTAATCAGCCCTTCAAAATTCTACATTACCAAGGTCTGTCAGATGATCCTGGGCCAGAAGGCTGAAGACTGATGCTCCAATGTTTTGGTGTATAGGGCCTGTCCAGGTGATCAACAGCCTCTATAAATTGGCTAAGTTTTAGAAGCTATATGTTGTGCTTCTCATACTTTCAGGTAATATTAGTCATTCTTCGATTTCTGATGGGGTTGAAGGCTAATAGTCTTATAGCCAGTCCAAGCTGTTTAGCATTTAGGAAGATGATACAGATTTGAGAGGATGGTTTTCAGATGGGTTACAGTCTAAAGCCAGGACTTGAGTTAGGTGTAGAATTATAAGTCTTTTGAGTTCGAATAGATGACAGGGGTACTACTTAATTGATAAAAAAATGATTGACTGGGTGTTAGGTCTATCCTGTATATTATAAATTACAAAATGGGAATAATTGTGCTCAATTGATGTCTGAGATAAAAGAGTCTTAATTGGACAGAAAGGGGGAAGTGTTGTGGATAGCCCTGGGCTTGTATTTTGATGCTAATTCCACTCCTCAGAGGGGCTGCAGATGAGGAGTTGCTTTGTGAACCTTCTCCCCACCTTAATTTTTCAAATAAAGGCTTGAGTCAATGATTGGACAGGAGGAAGTGGGAGGAGCTGAGAGTCTAGGGGAGGAGGGGGGTAAAGAGGAGGGGAAGGAGCTACCAGGGAGGAACTGAGAGGCATTGGAGGGAGAGAAGCTCCTGGCCTGGAGAAACCGCAAGTTATACGGGATAATATCGATGGAATAGAGTAGTATAGTGGGAGGTCGCCCAATCTCTAGGCTTGTAGTTTGTTTTGTTTGTTTTGTTAAACCGGGGAATTGGGTTGGAAACAAAGTAGCAACACAGGCCTGTAGACTAGGCTGGCCTCAAGCATGTGCCACCACCGCCCTATGTAACACACTTCCTGAAAGGGTAGATAGGATCTTCTAATGACTCAACTTGTTCTCACTCTGCTCCACTGTGAAGTTCTCTGAAATGTTTATGGTTTATACAGTGCAGTGTTTCACCAGGGCTTGCACTATCACACACTGTCATGTTTCCAAAGTGTCACCAGATCCAGGTGTCACTACTGCCATAATTGTCTTGACTGATACTTAGCATCTATCTGGTGATCACATGACCCCTAAAGATTTAGAAGTAGTATTGTGTCCTGTCCTCCTTCCTAACTACCTACCCTGCTCTAAGTTCCATGGTTGCTTTTCTGTGGGCACCAAATATGCCATCACACTGGGCTTACCAGATTCCTTTTCTAATGAATGGAATAGGCTGATCACTGCAGTGGTCAAGTACAAGCCAAGCCAGTAGCATAGACCTGCATGTTATATCTTTCCATAAATTCACAAGCTACTGTGATTTTGCTGCCTATAATTCACTGGGCACTCTTGATTTTGCTTGGTAATCATGACCAGTAGCAGACATGGGTTCCTTTATTACATCCCAATCTTAATTACTAACAGCAACAACTCAAATTCCATACTTTGTGTCTGTCATACAACGATGTCAGTCACAGAATGCCTAAGAAAGGTTACAGAGGCTTTAGGGTTCAGAGCTGGAAGGAAGAACAGGAAGCAGATGCAGAGGGCAGGTCCACACAGCAGGCCCGATGGAAGAAGCAAGGTTCTTAGCTCTGAGGGTTTTTCTGGGCTGGGTCCCTGGCAGGTGATGCATTGATGGTTACTTGGGATACACATATAGCAGCTCCTATTGTAGAAGATGGATTGAAGAGGCAGGCAGATTTCTGAGTTTGAGGCCAGCCTGGTCTACAGAGTGAGTTCCAGGACAGACAGAGCTACACAAAGAAATCCTGTCTCGAAAACCAAAAAAAAAAAAAAAAAAAAAAAAAAAAAAAAAAAAAAAAAAAAAAATCCATGTAAGGCTCAGTATGAAGACTGCTATCTTCCACACAGAGGAAGCCAGAACAGGCCCAGCCTGATTCCCCATAAGGTGAATGTGGCTAGACTAGAGCCCTGTACACTTAAGGCCCCTCCTGCCACTCCGGTGGGTAAGGGGTGGAAGAGGTTTACTGACTGGGGATCTATGCTCTAAGACTAACCATTTAGGTTTGCTTCACACATGGTTTCCAGTCAGTGCTCAGTGCTACAAGCAGCACCATGGAGTGGGGTACCCTACCTCATGTCTCCTCTAGGTCCCTGTACTGGCTGGTTTTGTATGTCAACTTGACACAAGTTGGAGTTATCACAGAGAAAGGAGCTTCAGTTGGGAAAGTGCCTCCATGAGATCCAGCTGTGGGGCATTTTCTCAATTAGTGATCCAGGGGGGAGGGCCCCTTGTGGGTGGTGCCATCTCTGGGCTGGTATTCTTGGGTTCTATAAGAGAGCAGGCTGAGCAAGCCAGGGGATGAAAGCCAGTAAGGAACATCCCTCCATGGCCTCTGCATCAGCTCCTGCTTCCAACACTGCTTGAGTTCCAGTCCTGACTTCCTTTTGTGATGAACAGCAATGTAGGAGTGTAAGCTGAATAAACCCTTTCCTCCCCAGCTTGCTTCTTGGTCATGGTGTTTGTGCAGGATTAGAAACCCTGACTAAAACAGGCCCACTGCATAGCTTTTGTCTCACTACATAGTTCACTACATACAGGGTCTCACTACATAGCTGTCTGGCCTGGCATCCCCAGGTTGGCCTCAAACTCAAGAAATCTGCCTGCCTCTGCCTCCTCAGGACTGGGATTAAAGGCTGTGCATCTCTGGGTACCTGAAGGGCCCCATTATGGCAAGCCTACTTGGCTTTTGGTTTCTCTGAAATTGAAAACCCTATTGGTCTCAGGCCTCCTCCTCCCTCTCAGGTCACATTTAGTGTCCCTCTGGCTATCTTCCCACACAGACTGGTCCCAGCTCTCAAGTGATGCTTCAATGGCCACTGAAAAATTAGGGGCCTGTCAAAAAGGGGAATGCCAGCCACAGGTCTGCCACAAATGTTTTCCCGGGAGTGTCCTAGGTCTTGGATTTCCCTGAACGCTGGTGAAGAGCTGAGTGGGAACATGAAGGGTTTCTTAGCCTCCTGTTCCCAAAGTCCTGTCCTCTGGACCCACCAATTCCCACCTCTGCATTTCATGAGAAACTGTATCTGAGGCTGGAGCTCTGGCCTACCATGCAAATGAAGCCACGGACTCAACTCCCACCACCCCATAAACTGAGCACCTTGTCAGGAGGCTCAGAGGTCCAAGGTCAGCCTTGCCTGTGTAGCTGATTCCAGGCCAGGCTGGGGTGCACAAGACCCACCAACCCCAGCAGCCTGGGCCTATTCCAAATGTCCACTCTTAAGTCAGTAGTCTTTTCAGACAGTATGGGCTAAGAATGGTGGGGGTGTGATTATGGAGAGGCTGCCTGAAGGACAGCTCCATGCTGAGGGGACAATTACTCATCTTGATTGAATGCAGAGTACACTAATATGTTCATATGAGATCCTGAAACACTGTACCTCTATCTACCCCAGTCTGATAGCCTTATAATCATGTAAGGCACAATCACCGAGGAAATGGGCAAAGGACATGGAGATTTCTTTGAATTTTTTTTAGTCCCTTCCAGAATCCACCCAACTGATTGTTTACTCAAGAGGAGACAAGAGGTTTTCATCTCCATCCCTTTGATCTTTCCTGCCCCAGGGGCCCTGGCTTGTCTGTGGAACAGTAAGAGAAGGGTCCAAGATACAGCGTTTGCTTTTGAGGTGTACAGCAAGATGGCCACAGAGCCCAGCAAAAGCTCAGCTTAACTTCTACACGCTGGTCCACCAATGGCAGCCACAGGTCTGATCCTCCCGCCTTTCCCAGACCTGTGTCCGCTGCTTTCACACCAAACGGTGAATGCACTCCTTCCACTGGCCTCTTCTGGAAAAGCTGACGGGAACGAGCAGAAGCCCATATATCTGGGGGCAGGTGGCTGCAGACCAGGCTGCCTGTCCTGACCACTATTACAGGAAGGGCCGGTGTCATGGGAAAACAGCTGTGAATTAACATCTGTTGGCTGTGTCAGTGACAGAACAAAGCTGGGCGGCAGACAGAGCCAAGCTTTACACAGAAGCTACATCTCCATCCCAGAGTATCCGCCCTAAGCGCTTACCAAGATGAGGTGTGCTCCTGACTGGGTCAAAATCAGTTGCAGAAGGCAACCACTGTGATCTCTCGTTCTGGGAGGAAAATACCCAGGACACAGCAGCCAGGCTCCCTTGCGGGTGTGACTGGGAGACTCGGGCTGTGGGAGAGCTCTAGAGAAGGCAGGGAGACTTCACCTTTCCTCTTGGGTATGCGGGTCAGAATTCTCCAACCCAGTCTTGACCACTGGCACCAGGCTCCAACTACTGGTCCTGGCTGGCACGCGGGGTGACATGCTCAGCCCCACTCCAGTTTATTGTCCCGCTGCCCAAGGGCAGGTCTCTTAACTACACCCCAGATGGCACAGCTCACTGTCCGCTGAGCATGGGAGGGCAGATGCTAGAAGGGTCTCTCCTATGCTGCCTTCTTAGACAACACCTCCCCCCCCCTACCCAGAAGCCTCTTTTAGCCCCATTTTCCAATGGTCTCAATACCCTGCCTCTCAGCCCAGCCCCAAAGCCAGCAAGGAGGCAAAAACAAAATAAACAACACACACACACACACAGAGAGAGACAGACAGACAGAGAGAGAGAGAGAGAGAGAGAGAGAGAGAGAGAGAACCAGAGTCCATAGGGGTCCCAGCCAGCACGCTTGCTTTGGTGTCCTGCAGGTTAGCATGTCCACTCAGAACCTGGCCCCCCGGAGCCATAATCACCTCCCTACAGAACCCCACGGGCAGAAAGTCTGGGAGCAGGCAGGTCAGCAGTCTTGTGGCTGCAGCAGCCTGGCTTGGTCCGCATCCAGAATGAATGGAGACTGGAGTTTTCGTCCTCGCAGATACATTTCCAACCCCTATAAACAAGGGGTTACAGTGGTTAAGGCTTCATGTTGTCTGTCCATACCCTATGGATGCCCTGACATCTATGTTAGGGAGGGACAGCACAGGGATACCGTCTCCCCTTAAGAAGACTCCCCAAAGTCTTGGTCTCAGCCTTGATTCTTTCCTGTACCACACACCCTCTGAGATTGGCAAAGGCCTCTAGACCCCTCAGTCCACCACATCCCCAAAGTTCACACTTCACTGGCCAACTGAACCAGGGCTGTGACCTTCTACCCCAGTGCCAGCTTCTCCCATTTTCTTCCAGTTGACACAAACCAGAAGTCATGAAATCCTGGACAGGAACTACATGCTCACCTCTCCAGAGTAAGACACCAAGGGCGATATCTCACAGACGGCAGGAGGGTCTCCATTTGGGAGCAAGCTAG
The DNA here is from genome assembly GCF_947179515.1 of Apodemus sylvaticus. NCBI lineage: Eukaryota > Metazoa > Chordata > Mammalia > Rodentia > Muridae > Apodemus > Apodemus sylvaticus. The sequence goes on from NC_067476.1 coordinate 4,289,384, forward strand.
GGGAGAGCAACTGTCAGCACCTTCCTCTCAAGTGAATGCAGGGACCCTCCCAGCTCCTTCAGGACATGTCTGCCTAGCACGGAACGCCAGGCACCACTCATACTCCCACCACCAATTCTCCTTCTGCACAGCCTAAACCCATGAGGCCATCTGCTAGGCTCTGGCCTAGCTAAATAAATCATTACACACGGACCCTGCACAGAGCTCAGGCAGCCAGGCCTACCTGCAGCTCCAGAAGGACAACAGGAGAGACAGACACCAAAGTTCCTTTTCCTCTCTTGTCCTGAAGAGACTTGCCCATGTCTCTTGAGGGCTAGGCCTAGGTCTCATCTTCAAAGTTTATGAGAGTGTGTTTGGGGGGGGACATTTGAGACCCTGCCTTCCTGGTTCCCTGAGCAGAGCCTGAGATTAAGAAACTGGGTCAATGGTCACTGGGAACACAGCTGTCTGCATTTGGGGTGGCACTGGATCAGAAGCCAGCTGGGACGAGAATATTGCTGCCCAGGCTAACCTGAGCCCCTCACCCAGACTGCTCCGGAAGCTGGGCCCCATGGACATCCAGGAAGTGGGCTCCTGCCTGCAGAGCCCAGCGGTAGTGCTGAGCTAGCAAAGCTCGCCTGGAGGTGGAGGGGCTGTCTCTGTCGGCTGTGTCATCATTCTTCAGAGGGGAGAACTCCTCCTCCCGACACACTTCAAAGGCAACAAAGTTCCTGGGGGAAAAAAGGGTTCATCATGCCCTGCAGGCCAGTCAGCTGCCCTGCTAAGACAGGCGACAGTAGGCCACACTTCCTTGACTCAGAGTCTGTTCCCCCCAGTTCAGTGATCTGGTGATCTAGGAGGTCCCTGCAGGCACAAAAAGTACCTTTACTTTCCCGAGGTCCTAGGAACCTCATCCTCCAACTCTTGCTTGCCACATGTCCTGAGGAAGAGGACGGATCCACCCAGCAACTCCAAAACCATGGGTCTGAACTGTGGAGATCGCTGGGGCTGGGTGACGGGGTCCTTGTCCTCTCAGAACCTCCAATGTTCCCTCTGCTCTCGTTCTCAGGACAAGAACACCCTCTGGACTTCCCTGAGAACAAGTAACCTGTAGTCCCTAAGCTTCCCCCACCACAGCTGCTTCTCACAAGTTCCCACTTTCCTCACATCCTACTGGGCCTCTAAACTCATCCCAGAACAGAGAGGGAAGAGGGAAAAATGAGTGACTTCCACCACTAACTTAGCAAACTGGAACACATCAAACACAAACTTCTCCATCTTTATGCCATTCGGTCTTAGTGGCTTTACCAGACGTCCCTCGTCATCGATGTATGGGACCTTCTTCACGGCCACGTGCAGCTTCAGCAAGGGTTCACACTCCCTGGCAGCAAGAGGGCAGAGGGAGTGTGGCTCAGACAGGGGACCCTGGAACACCAGTCTAGTCTAGCAAGCAGCACACGGGCCTAGCTATACTCTCTCTGGGCATTCCTGGGGCCAAAATCCAGGACCTGCCAGACACAATGCCCTCCCACCCCTCCCGCAGCCCGCATCTCCCCCAGCTAATGACAGGGTAGAGGTAGGGCCAACCCACAAAAGAGAGCTGTGGCCAGGGCCTCATACAGACCGCACAGAGCATATTTACAGTAACACAGGGATTCTCTCTACCCAACCACTTGCCACTCCTAGCAGTGGCCTGCCTCGGGCTATGTCAGCTCCAGCTACTGTGGCATTCCTAGATCCAGTGTAGTCTGGGATACCACAGCCACCTGCTGCCCCATACCTGGTGACCATATCCAGGAAGCCTCTGGTGAAGAAATGGTTGCAGATGTTGCCTGCGTTGTAGAGCAAGCCCCCATCAGCCCCACGCTGCCCAGCAATCTCGGGGCTGATCTCACTGTATTCCACCACCTGGGGGACACCATCCACCTGGCACACCACACCCACTGGCTCCTCGGGGTACGCTTTCTCCACCACCTGCAGCCACCGGGCACAGACTCAGAGGGCCGGGAGTAGAGGATGGGATTTAGCAAGAGGTAGAGCCAAGGGCCAAGGAAAATGAAAGCCTGGGGCTCACCTTGGCACCACAGTCTGCTCCCTGGAGCAGACAGAAGCCAATGAAGGTTGGGTCAGCCAGCCGCACCAAGATGTTGTCTACACAGTACACATGCACAAACTCTACACCACGACGCGTCATGTCATCCAGGATCTGGTGGTCAGCCAGTGCACGGTACAAGCCCCCATTGCCATCTAGAGAGGAGAAAAGTTATGGACTCCAGCCTGACATCCGGCTCAGTCTAGCAAATGCTGCAGAAGAGCCTGTGAGTCCAGACTGGCCGGGCAGGCGGCATGGCCTGACTGCTGGGGTACATCTTACCGGGGAGTCAGGCCTCCTTACCCACAGCTCTGCTCCGTGGCCCTGGTGGTGGGGCAACAGGTCCCTGTCCAAGGTGTGGGCCATACCTGGGGCCATGGCAACTTTGTCTTTCCGTTCCAGGATGGCCTTGCCCTCAAAGGTCACAGCGGGCAGCATGCGCTGCTCGAATAGCACCACGTTAGTGGGGTCCAGGTGGAAGAAGTCATGCTCCTTGAAGAACTTGATTGTGGGTCCCAGCGTAAACTCACTGGTCATGATGTACCTGTAAATGTCCTAGCAGTGAGCTGCTTCCAGGGGAGTCTGGTGCAACCTGGCAAGGGGGGCAAGCACTGGGTAGTCTAGGGCTGGGCTACGATTGGGTCTAAGGTCTTGGTGTGGGGTAGGCCTGGATCATTTAGGGATGGTCTTTTTGGGAGGCTGGCATAGAGGACACACCAGGGCACGGTGCAGTGGGTCCCCAGTCGCTGGTCAGCCAACTGTTGAACACGCCGGATCCGCTCTGCTTGCAGTTGGTACAGGGTCTTCTGGCTGGGCAGCCCAACTTGATACATGCCCTTGGGATAGGTGACGCCCAGGCGAGTGCCCTGCCCACCAGCCAGCAGCAGGACAGCTACTTTGTTCAGAGCAATCTGTCGGAAACCTGGAGGAGAGGTGCGTCGTAAGGAAAGGCCTCTTTCACTTTGGAGACCCACAAGTGAGCCTGCTACTTCACGACTTTGGGGTCTATTAAGCGCAGGAGGAAGGAGTTGCAAGGAAAATAACTCCCCGCTGCACTTCCCGAGCCCGTGTCCTCCCCCCCCCCCCCCCCCAGGCACCAACTCTTCCGGCATCAATGGCCAGCGCTTGCCCAACCCCCGCCTGGCACGGCGCTGCCTACCTTCCTCTTCCCACCGCAGGCGTGTCTCCTGGTCGCAGCGGATCGCGCTGCCCACGCGTTCTGGGGGCAGGGGCTGCAGGCGCGCCGCCAGGTCTGGCAGAGGACCCGGAGCTAGCGCGCCCGCGGCTGAGGCTCGCTGGCAGTGCTCTCGCAGCGCGTCGGCCTCCAATGAGGCGAGCTCCGCCAGCAGCGCGGCTCGAGCCTCCGGAGCCAGGTCGGCCCAGAAGCGCAGGAGATGATCCTGGCCCGCGCGCTGCAGCTGAGCGCGTACATCCGTCTCCGAGGCCATACTGCGACTGCAGCTGCAGGCTCAGCCCGTACTCGTGACTTTCGGACCAATGTCACGAGACCAGGCCGGCGGCTAAGATCCCAGGGGGGCGGGCCCAGGGTGCAGCACCTCCATCGGGACCCCGCCCTCTTTTCCTCTTGGGCTCCAGTTCGGTCCTCTGGGTCTTCAACCCCTATTAATACAGTTTCCCCTGCGTGTTTCCCGGACTTGAAAGCTAGGCTCTGGCCTCCCAGTCTAACTCCGTGGTACCCCAAGGCCTAGGCGTTTCTCTCCTAAGCAACCCTCACCACACACCCCACGTGGTGAAGCTGTTCTGTCCTTGCTCTGCGGAAGAAAGGAAGTCTGAGGTACCTGCACTGGGCTGACCAGACCTACCCCAGCCTCCTGCCTGATCACTGCCGGAAGGGTGGTCTGCAGTTGAGTTTTGCAGGGCCATTGTTCGTGGCATGAATTCCGGAGTGATGGCACTAGGCTTTGAAGTAGCCTTGGCATAACGTAATCCCAAGACATCCCTGGCAGACCAAGAAGTCTGAGAATTGCTTAGATGATGGTTCCCTCAGACAACCCCTAGATCGGTTTGGGTATGCGGAAATTGACTTGCTAAAAGTGTCCATTGTGCCAGGCAGTGGTGGCACCCGCCGTTAAACCTAGCACTTGGGAGGCAAAGAGGCCAGCCTGGGCTAAATAGTGAGTTCCAGGACTTCAAGGGCTACACAGAGAAACTCTGTCTCGGAAAACAAAACAAAACAAATAAAAAAGTGCCTTTTGTGAAACTGGGAAAAGTTACTTTCTGGAAAAAGTGTTTCTGGGAAGCAGAAGCGCTAGACTCCAATCCTTGGGAGGCTGATTACTATTTCACAGCTGTCTCTTCTGACTAAACCTCTGAGCAACCCAGAGACAAGGCGTTGGCCTGGGAATCTCTTCCCTCGGAAGCTGAGCCTGAGAGAGGAGTCTGCTTACTTCTGTAAGTGTTCCTCTCAGTCCCGGCCCCAGGCTGGCTCTAACCTGCACCCACCTCCCCTCACCTGCCTGTGTTCCCGGACTCTGTTCCAGCCTGGCTCTGGAATCAGGGGCCCGTGCTGCTTTAATTCGCTTTTTCATAAAGCCTCTTGTTTGTTTGTTGTTGTTGTTGTTTTGTGTGTGTTGTCTTTTATTTTTTTTTTCTTTTTTTTTTTTGGATTTGGTTTTTCCGAGACAGGGTTTCTCTGTATAGCCCTGGCTGTCCTGGAACTCACTCGGTAGACCAGGCTGGCCTCGAACTCAGAAATCCGCCTGCCTCTGCCTCCCAGAGTGCTGGGATTACAGGCGTGCGCCACCACTGCCCGGCCGAGTCTTTTATTTTTGAGAGGCGATTTCTCTGTGTAGACCTGGCTGTCCTGAAACTCACTCTGGGCCTCAATCTCAGAGATCTGCCTGCCTCTGCCTCCGCCTCCGGGGCATTGGGATTAAAGGCATTGGGTGCACCCCCCAACCCCAGCTGGTAAATATAGATAAAGCCCCTTGTAAAAATTATAAAAGCAGGGCTGGAGACATGGCTCAGTGGTCCTCCAGAGGTCCTCAGTTCAAATCCCAGCAACCACAAGGTGGCTCACAACCATCTGTAATGAGATCCGATGCCCTCTTCTGGTGTGTCTGAAGACAGTGTATTCACACTTAAAGTAATTTTTTTTTTTTTTAACAAAAGCACAACTTAGGCCATTTCTAAAAGTGAATGATGGCAAAGGCCTTTAATCCCAGCACTAGGGAGGCAGAGGCAGGTGGATCTTTGAGTCACAGGACAGACAGGGCTACACAGAGAAACCCTGTCTCAAACCACCACCAATAACAACAACAAAACAAAACAAAATAAAAGTTCAAAGGTGAGGCTGGAGAAGTTAGGGTGAGATCATTATAAGGCCTCTTGTGCCCTGCAGCCTCACGATGGCTCTCAACTCCATAACTCCAGCTGCAGGAGAGCCTGACACCCTTTCAGTCTCCCCAGGCAGTGTGATGTGTAAATGCTCATACACGTAGAACAAGATACATAAATCCGAAGGAAAAACAAAGTTTAAATGGTGCTTTAGGATCCAAAATAAGCTGGGCAGTGGTGGCGCACGCCTGTAATCCCAGCACTTGGGAGGCAGAGGCAAGTGGATTTCTGAGTTCGAGGCCAGCCTGGTCTACAGAGTGAGTGCCAGGACAGCCAGGACTACACAGAGAAACCCTGTCCCAAAAAACAAAACAAAACAAAACAAAACAAAACAAAAAAGGCACCATCTTCTCAGGTCTCTTTGTATTAAGGCCCAGTGTGTTTAGGCAGGCAGCTTCAGCACACAGCCTCTTCCACAAACACCTCAGGTCTACAGTTACAGCCTAGCCGTGCCTCCGAAGCTTTGCAGTGGACGGCTTTTCTCCCATCTGAATGCCCTTCCTCAGTCCCAGCACTTTCTTACATTCTCTGACTACTCCATGAGAAGTAAACTCGGGAGGCAGGGGACTGGCCCATTGCTCTGCCCCTGTCACCTGCCATGAATAGCAGACACATGGGAACACGTTTGTCTACTGAGCAAATGAATGAGTGTTAGATCCCAAGCCAAGCACCAGTGTGACTGGGTCACAGCAAAATGTTCAGAAAGTGTTGGCTGAGTGAAGAGACAGTAGGGTGCCGTCATGTGACTTCCATGCAATGGGAAGATAATTCCAGAAAATACACGGAAGGTGAGGGCAGCAGACAGACAGGTGTCAGGTGGGGAGGGTGGACTCCTCTCACAGGCCATAGTCCACAACAGCTATTATTGCCTTTGGGGCTGGGCAGGTAAGGAAGCCTCTAGGGAGGCAGGTCAGGCATGCCCTACGGGCCTCCTAAGTCAGGACAGGCCCCTAAATTCAGCCTCAAGGTGTGGGTGGGGTTCAAGATCCTTGGTCAGACTCCCAGGTTTGAAGAGCTGAAAGCACTTCCAGGACCGTTAGACTGCGCCTCCCTGGGCAGGCAAGGGTACAGATGGCTGTGAGGTTGGTGAAGTTCCGCTGGACCCACCCCTGTCCCACTTGCCAGAAGGGCCTTCCCCTTTGACATTTTGTGGTCAAGGGCTAAGGACTGAGGCCAGAATGGAGACCAGAAAACCCCAGGGTAGGCCTGGACTAGGCAACTGGCGTTCAGAGCAGTGTGAGCCGCAACGAGAGGCCTTGGAGTCTTGCTAGCCTGTCTTGCTAGCCTGTATGCACCCGCTTCACACTTCTCTCCAAGGCGTGTGGTTGGCACAGTGAGAATGTAATCCCTGGTGTGAATGCTGCAAGTTCCCTGGGGTGGCAGCAAAAGACACGGGGTTGCCTACCTTTGTCCTGAGCTCAGAGCCAAGCACTGGTTCCACTCAAAGTCATAGGGAAGCCCAGAGACCCAGGGCTAGCCTCAGCTACCTTCTCCTAGGCTCTGGACAATAAGAGGCTCTTATGTCCTTTTTTATTTTAAATGAATGCTTTCACAAGTTCATACGTAGATAATGTACCTTGATCACATTTGCCCATCATCTTCTCTCATTCCCTTCTCCCAAATCCTTTCTTCTTCTTAACAAGGTCCCCCCACATGTTCATGTCATTGTGTGTGTGTCCCACTGCATGCAATCAGAATTGTTGGCGTCAGTGGGAGGTTCTTTACCAGAGCAAAGCTGCACTGCTAAGGACATGACCCCTCCCCCTCCTATCGCTACCTAGGCAGAGGCTGGGCCTCACAGCCTCCCCGCACCCACCCGCTCTTATCTTCTCTACAAGTAGCCTCAGCTCAGCAGGGCCATGGGCTGAGTCTCGTTGGTTTTGCTGTACCAAGCAGTATTGGTTTCACTTCATGAGGGTGGTTACTCCTGTACCTAACGATTCCTGTATGCTTATTACCCATTGAATGCCTATATTTCAGACCAGTGCTACGCCTTGGATAGCTCTGTTTTATTCCCAAACATTGCAATAACTCATGGGAAGCAGTCACTACAGCCAGGCATGTAAGGTAAAAACATCTAAGGTCTGGGGGCGGGGCGGAGGATGCAGGGGCCTGGACCACAGCAATCAGTCAATACAGAGGCTAGCCCTCTTCATGAAGCTCAGGGCCCGGGAGAAAGGGAGCATGGATGGGCACCTAAGGGCTAGGCAGAACACGAGGTAATTAAAATGTGAGGCATTAGCAGGTCTCTGACCAGGTCTGTCCTCAAAAGGGTAGCCAAGGCCCATGGAACTCTGGGCCCACCAAAAGATCTTACTATGAATGGACCACAACTGTGGGTGAGATGGGTGTGATAGATAGAGCACACCTGTAGTGCCAGCACTCGGGAGGTCCGAGTCCCACGTCAGCCTGTCTACTAGCAAGTTTCAGGCCTGCCTAGGTTGCATAGTAAGACCCTGTCTCAAGACAAACAAACAAAAACGATTTTGAATGAGCAAGCCCTAGACACGTGGAGCCAGGGGAGCTGGGCAGGGAAGTCGCTCCCACAGCTTGAGACACCCGCCCCATTGTCAGAGGCCTTCCCAGATGGGCTGGAGTGGAGCCCTGAGTTAAAGGGTCTGTCAGCAGCCATTCAGAAGCGTTGTCGAAGAGTACCTCAGTGTGTTCAGAAAGCACAGGCAGCAGTTAACAGGCAGGGCTGTTCTCACTGGCTACACTTGTTTCAGTGACAGTCGGAAGTTTGGGAAGGGGCTGGAGAGATGACTCAGTGGTTAACAGCACTGCTTGCTCTTCTGGAGGTCCTGAGTTCAAATCCCAGCAATCACATGGTGGCTCACAACCATCTGCAATGAGATCGGATGCCCTCTTCTGGTGTGTCTGATGTGTACTTACAAATAATAAATAAACAAATCTTTTTTGTTTGTTTTTTGGGTTTTTTTTTTTTTTTTTTTTTGGATTTGGCTTTTTCGAGACAGGGTTTCTCTGTGTAGCCCTGGCTGTCCTGGAACTCACTCTGTAGACCAGGCTGGCCCCGAACTCAGAAATCAGCCTGCCTCTGCCTCCCAGAGTGCTGGGATTACAAGCGTGCACCACCACCGCCCTGCTAAACAAATCTTTTTTTAAAAAAAGAAAACGTTTGGGAAGGTGAGCAGGTGTAGGCATAGAGAACAGGCAAATGAGTTGGCAGAGGAGGCAAGCAGCCGGGCGGTGGTGGCGCACGCCTGTAATCCCAGCACTTGGGAGGCAGAGGCAGGCAGATTTCTGAGTTCGAGGCCAGCCTGGTCTACAGAGTGAGTTCCAGGACAGCCAGGGCTATACAGAGAAACCCTGTTTCTGGGGGGGTGGGGGGGGGAAGAGGGGGAGGCATCCTAAGGATCTCCCTGGCCTCTAGGGGGTGCACCTGGTCAGCCCTGAGACTACTGGGTTAAGAATGCATCAGGCTAAAGCCTAGAATCCGAGACAGGATGGCCGAGTGGTCCCACTGCAGAGCGAGGCCAGGGCTGTGAGGGCCAGAATGATGGCTAGGGATGTCCCTATAAAGGGCCAGAGCAGGGGACCAGAGCACCAAGGGAACTGGTCACCGGATGGGCATCTAGGGACAGAAGACAACTTGGCTTTGTCCTACAGTTGGCAGGATAAGACAGACGGTCCCAAAGGACCCAAGGTAGAGCTGGCAGTTGTAGAGACAGAGGCCTCAGTGAAGGAGAGCGCCCAACTGTCTGGAGCCTATAATCCTCTTGGGGCGTTCCTAATGCAAGAGAAGGGAGCTCCAGAGTCGATCGGCGCCTGGGGCCCGGGGACCCTCAGTATAAAGGCTGAAGAGAGCAGGAGGGCTTAGACACTCTATCCTTACTTGTGAGGCTAGTAGGGTACAAGATCTGTGAAGGGCCCCCAAGCTCCGCCCTCAGAGAAGTGGCTGGGAAGGCGCACCGCCTATAAACCAGAGGAAAGGCTCTACCGAGGCAGGAGGGCTGGTGGACGCGGAGGCAGGGGGATCGTGGGCAGCAGCGGTAAGAACTCTGGCTAGTTCTACCCATTTCTCGTCACGTCTCCCGGGACCCACTTCCAGGCGGGGTGGTGTGGGCGCCCGCTCGTACTGCAGGAGAAATCAAACTGGGACTGGAAGCTGCCGAGCCAATCCCGGAGCAGATGGGCCCAGTTTCGACCAATAGTCGCGTGAATATTAATGAAAGCTGACGCGGCGGCGAGCAGGGCTCCATTCAAAAACAGCAGCCATTGTCGCCACGGACGCGCGCGTCGCTTTGCAGGTTCGACCTTCTGGTCTTGCGGGGACCGATACGGGTGGAAGCTGGACGCCCATGGCCGTGGCGGCGATGGCCGAGCGTGGCCGCCTATCGCACGCTGCGCCTGCTCCTAGCACGGAGGGTCTACCGCGAGCCTTTCTCCAGAGCCTGCGCACCCTCTTCGACATCCTGGACGACCGGCAGCGCGGCTACGTGCACCTGCGCGAGATCGAGTCCCGCTGGCAAGGTGCAGACGCACGCGAGCTGCCCTGCGGCGTGCTCGAGGGCCTGCGCCAGGTGGCCCCGGCCAATGGCTACCTGACCTTCGAGCGTTTCGTGGCGGGCTTGCGCACCTCGCTGCTGAACGCCGATGGCGGCCCGCGGGATCAGGCCCGCGTCGCTGCCCGGCCTGGGGACCAGTCGTCCCTGCAGCAGCGCATGATGTTCGCTCCGGCCGATGAGCCGCGGACTGTCCTGGAGAGGAAGCCTCTGCCTCCGAGTGCGCGCCCTGCTCCTGCCGGCCCCAGTGGCACCTCCCGGAACCCTGAGCTATTATGTGTCGCGTTGGAGGCGGCTCCCTGCCCCACAGAGCCCGAGCGGCCCCCGAGCAAGGCGCTGGAGCGAATCCCCAGCGTGGATTCGGGTGAGTTTGGGTGGCCCCCTGTCCCACCTCTTAATTCCAGAGACTTGTGCTCGAAACTGGAGATCGACAGGGTCTTGCCAGAGGGATGGAGATGGGGACGACTGTGGGCAGCCTCTTAAGCACCTGGGTGGAAAGGGGCTTCAGCCTGTGTGAGCTACGGGCGGAGGCCTGATACCGGGGCCAAGAGCAGGTAAGTGTCTGCTCACTCAGGAGAAGCCCACTCTGTCTCACACCTGAGCTAGGCATTGGAGCATCTGTGGCCGTGAGAGAAGGCTCGCTGCCTGCCTGCTGTACCTGCCCTAGACCTGGGGACATCGGGGTCCTCATCCTCATTCTGGGCGGCTGCTCGTGCACATTTCTTCTTAAAAGTACTGACACTCTCTCACGCTCTAACCTGCCCCGAAGGTTCTTCTCAGTGTGACACCCTGCAGAGACAACCGGGCCTGCTTCTCCACCCAGGCAGAGGAGGCGGCACAGGAGCACCTAGCACACGTGCTGAAGAAGGTTGGGTGTATGTGTGATGCTGAGGAGGGTGTGTGTGTGTGTCCCACAGCACCTGCTGTACTGTGCTGCTGCAGATACCCCACCAGACACAGACCACACTCTCTGGGGAATCCAGCAGGCTCCTCTCCCTCCTTCCGGTCTAGTTGGCAGGGACAGGAGACTGTTGAATAACCCTGTCTGCCTCGAAAACAGAACCTGCATTATGCCTAAGCATGGAGGCAGGTTCTCAGGAAGTCAAGCCCCTCTTCCAACCCTGCTCCCCATTCGGCCTGTGCACTGCCCTGTCAGGGCTGCCCACCCGAAGCAGCTGCCAGTCCATTTGGTACTGCCCATTGCTCTGCTGGCCTCAACAGACCTCCCTCAGCCATATCCTACCACTTCAAAACAGGGATTTGGCAACACAGCAGCCCTTAACTCCCTTATGAACTGAGCTAGACGTGTGTGTTTGTTTGTGTGTGTTTGTTTGTGTGTGTGTGTATACACACAGATAGAGAGACTGGGCTCTACTTGCAGTTCAAGCCTTGACTCCCTGTTCCTGTGGAAGGAACACCAATCCTCTTGGTGGCTGTAAGTCTGAGGTCAGCCCTGGGATGGCACTGTGTATAATGGACGGGCCCAGGGTTTGCCTGTGGTACACATCTCCTTTACCTTGTGTAGCCCTGGGTCAATTACTCCTCTGAAAGCCATGTGCTCAGGGCCCATGACTGGGCAGTGTTTAGTCATTGCTCTGAGAGCCTAAAGCCAGGCTCGGCCCTAACTCTTTATAGATCAGCCCAGGCCCAGGTAAGGGTATTGATATACTCGACGAAGCTTTGGAAGAGCCAGAGAACCACGTTAGCTCCCTGTGAGCACATTGGCATCAAATGCCTAATCCTATGGTATATGCCACTTTCTGTGCACGTCAGACACAAGCGTCCCAGGCCGTTCCTAGAACTCAGTGCCAGTACCTGCTCTGGCCCCACCCTCTAGAGGCAGCATCAGTCTTTGTAGCTCTCACCCTGAACCTGCAGGCCACTGAGCCAGCACAGCAGGCTGGGACATGAACTCTGGGGCCTGCTTGGAACTAGAGTGTCTGTCATGCACATCCGAGCTAATTATTGTATCTCTGTCACTCACTCGGATGGCTTAGCCTCCGGGGTGATCCTGATGCCAGGGATAGGGTTGGAGAGCCTTCGGGAAGCTGCCTTCCCCATTACCTGAACTTCACTTCTGGTAGGGAGGAAGGCCCTCCAGACGATGTTCACAGGAGTCTTTGGCAAACGTGCGCACTGCTTCTGCACATATATACATAGCTTGCTTTATACTGTGATTGCTTCTGTGCAAGAATTAGGTCTCCATCACCAATGAAGGATTAGTTTTCCCACTTCAGTGCTGTGCTACAGGACCTCGTGCAGTTGAGAAAGGTGTGGAGACAGCCAGAGGATTCTGCCTCTCCATCTGTTTTTGCTTGTTGGTTTGGGTTTTTATTTTGTTTTGTTTTGTTTTGTTTTGTTTTGTTTTGTTTTTTTGAGATAGGGTCTCTCTACATACTTCTGGCTGTCCTGAGACCAGGATGGCCTTGAACTCACAGAGAGCTGCCTGCTTCTGCCTCCTGAGTGCAGGGATCAGAAGATGTGGGTCACCACACCAGCGCCTGTCCATTTCGCCTCTTACCCTTTGATACTCTGATATAGATATCTGATCTGTTCTGTCAGGCACTAGGTGACTCCTTGCCCCTGCCCCCTGCCCCCCAATCTCTCAGGGCAGGTGAGGGAAGCAGGGCAGGCAAGAGGAGACCAAGTCCTAGCTAGACACAAAGTCAACAGAAAAAGCAAAAGCACACTCAGGAATCAGTACCGACAGAGGTTCCTAGTACAGGCAGGCCTGTCCCTGGGGTTTATACTGTCACAGTTAGCTGGAGGGTTCTGGAAGGCTGGGGAGCCAGGGTGAGATTCTGAGGCCATTAGGCTTGCCCAGAGTTAAGGTATGGCCCCAACTATTACAGGTGCAGCAGCCTGCAAGACCCTGGACACGGGCACAGGTGAGGCCCGGCAGGCTCTGCGGGCCCGAGGCGAGCGTCGAAGGCATACCATCACCAATGGTGTGGACTGCAGTCTGGTGAGAGGGGCCAGGACTCTGAGGGATTCTATCTTGTCCAGAAGGTTGGAAACCAGGGAGGAACCATGAGCCAGGTTACTTGGGGAATCCCCGTAGGAAAACTGGTCAGCTATGAATCTCTTTCTCCCTTCCTGGGCTTAAGGGAAGACAGACCAAGTCAGGCAGAGGGAGAAGAGGCTCCTTAGAGATGCCTGGAGACAGAGTGTGGGACCCTGCTCTGCCTATCGTGCGAGGCTCACCTCCACAGGCCGGCTGAGCACACGAAAGCATGACTACTTTAAGCTGGAGTGCTGAGTCTGTTGAGTCACTCCGTTGCCCTGGGGAAGCCTCAGTAGAGGGACTGAGACCAGCATCATCAAAAGAGGAGGAGCCGGGCTGCGCTCTCCAAGGCATACGTCCGAACCTTCCCTGGAAAAGCTGGGGCTTTCTGTGTGTGCATTGCAGACAGCACAGGTGCCGATGGTAATTGTGTCTGTGCTGGTCCGCCTGTGCCCGGGTGTCAGCCTCCACACCTGCAGCTCCTGGAGCACCCAGGTGTGTGCAGCTGTGCACAGTGCCAGTCTGCTGGCTAGCATGAGTACATTCCAATGCACACATGTGTGTTACAGTTGAAGCAGATGAAGGAGTTAGACCAGGAACAGGAGGTGCTGCTGCAGGGCCTGGAGATGATGGCTCGGGGCCGAGAATGGTACCAGCAGCAGCTGCAGCGTGTGCAGGACCGGCAGCACCGCCTGAGCCAGAGCAGAGCCGCCACCGCCGTGAGTGCTGGGCCAGCCCCGACAGCAGGACCCAACTTGCCCTGGGTGGGCTCCCTCGAGGCTCTGAGCTGAAACTTGAGAGGAACAGGAGTGCCAGCTATAGGGGTCTCCTCAGGGCCCAGCATTCCCTGCTTCTCTTCCAGGACTCTGGGGCTGAAGGAAGCCCCCGCCCTCTGGGGAGGTTGCTGCCCAAAGTGCAGGAGGTGGCCCGGTGCCTGGGGGAGCTGTTGACTGCAGCCTGTTCTGGCAGAGTGAGTGCTCTGGAGGCTGCCTGGCACCCCTTGTCCTTGTTCTAGATGCTATGCCAGGAGAGGCCGGGCTCACTGTGTACTCCCACAGGCTCTGCCTTTGTCCTCTCTGGGCCCCACCTCACCCTCAACTCCAGTCTGGCAGCAGCAGGCCATCCTCATGCTGAAAGAACAGAACCGGCTTCTCACTCAGGTGAGGTGTGGGAGATGGGGCTGGGGCTGGAGGCCCAGCAGGCCCTGACCGCCTGCCCGCCCGCCCACCCACCCGCCCAGGAGGTGACTGATAAGAGCGAGCGCATCACGCAGCTGGAGCAGGAGAAGTCTGCACTCATCAAGCAGCTGTTTGAGGCGCGAGCGCTCAGCCAGCAGGACTCGGGGCCTCTGGACTCCACTTTCATCTAGTCGGCTGTACCTCTAGGACGAGTGCACAGAGACTTGGCTTCAGCTCCGTGGCACTGCTGGGAGCCTGTCTTCTGACTGAAGACCTCAGAGCCCTTGAGGAGGCACCTGCCTCCTCACTTGGGTGCTGCTCACAGAGGTGCTCTGCCTGAAACTGCTGCTTCCCGTTGTCAGTGGGAGGTGGAGGACCATCCTCATGTTTACCTGACTTCAGGCAGCCCTTACAGAGAAGGGGGCATGATTACATCTGTCCTGACCCCCTTGCAGGGTTCCCTGGGATCCATCACTGGTATTTAGTAAAAAGTACTGGTCACACTGGGCTGTATTTCTCATAATGCCCAGCAGGGGCCACTGGTTGAGTTGGGTTCCTCTGCCCTGTGTCTTACCGTGGTATTACTACTGAGTGAGTGAGTAGATTTTTGTGCTGAGGGTGAGCTAGGAGGCCCAGAGACCAAGAGGTTAAGGGTTCCTTCTCTCCACCAGGGACACGATAGAAAAGTGGTTGTGGCTCAGATAGGAGCAGAAGGGAGACATAGAATGGGAGGAAGATGGGGCCATCTGATAGAGGGCTCTGTGCCTGTTGGAAGAGCCACAAAATCAGGGGTTGTGTGTAACAGACTGAGAAGGAGAATCTGGATGCAGCTGGGCAGGCTAGTGTGGCTCCTAGAAGTACGGTAATAGCTTGGTTTACCCACCTTACCAAACCGTCTGGGGAAAGACAGCGTCAAGGTAGCTCAGGCTGTGGCCATCCTCTAGGGAGGTCCTGCCCCCGCAGATGGATCAGTTTGGGCTTCTCAGCCAACTCATGAAGTGCACTGTGGGCACAACACACCATTTATTATTATTTCTTTTTAAAGACAGAGTTTCTCTGTGCAGCCCTGGCTGTCGTGGAGCAGGCTCTGTAGAGCAGGCTGGCCTCAGATTCTCAGAGACCTGCCTCTCTAGTACTGGGATTAAAGGCTGTGCCACATCTGTGTCTCTCAATGCCCTACTCAGTGTCATCACTGACTCAGTCATAGGAAAGCGGCTCAGGTGCGTGGGCAGAAGCTGAGCCTCTGTGGATGCGCTATTTCTCTGCCAACGCCTCCCATTGGCAGCTTGGGTGGGCACAGATTGGATGAGGAGAACCTTTTTAGCCTGGTCTGGTGGAGCACTGAGTCGTCACGGGTGAGTTCTGTGGCCTGGAGACTCCAGTGTGGAATGTGAACCCACTGTGTTTGTCTGGCAAAGCAATCAGGTACAAGTTAGTCCAGCACCCAAACCATCTTCTTCAGGAACTAGAGTGGTTTCTGGGCATGAACGAAAGCTAGTTCTAAATGGGGGTTGTGTTCTCCAATTCAGTTTATCCAGGTAAACTTGCCTTAGACGAGTGCCGTCTAGAGGCAGGTCTCTATAGCAACAGGGTGGGCCTGCCTACCTCACTTCCCCCACACCTTCCCAAGATGGCCTCCTTGTTTTACCTCTGTGTCCTTCCATTCCATGGCTTGGCACTCCTGTCCCTCAGGTCCTGGGGACATATCAAGAACTGGGGCCTGGCTCTGCCCATCCCATAGAGACAGGTCTCAGCAAGGGTTGGATCTCTTCAGGTGGCCAGGCCACCTGAGACTCAAGCTTTACATTCCTCTTGCCTTTGCCCGAGCTAGCTACTCCATCTACAAAATAGCATTCTTTCTCTGCACACTACATCCTACTTAAATTTGCTCATGTCACATGACACAGCAGGGAAAAAAAGGTGGTGGCTGGGGTGGCAGAGAGGCAGGAGGGTCTGTGAGTTCAAGGCCAGCCTGGTCTACAGAGTGAGTTCCAGGACAGCCAGGACTGCACGGAGAAACCCTGTCCCAAGCCTTCACCTACAGAAAAATGACACCAGTGGGAGGTTGGGTGGGCAGCTCATCCTCTGAAGTGTTTGCCACACCTTGAAGAGCTGCCTTCCCTCCTGACATCATCACAGGGTCAGAGGTAAGAGATGGAACAACACAGCCTCTGTTCCAGGGTGACATTCCTTAGGCGACCTCTCACGTGCCAGGAGGTACACTGAAACAAGATGACATAGATGGGGATTCAGCAAATGCAGCCACACAGCCTTGGTAGTGCACGGAGGGCAAGCAACATGTGCTCGTCATTTCTTGGAAATCTGTGTGTGGCCTGGAACCAGACTGCATGGGGGCCCTAACAGTTTCTCTGTAATTCTAGCTGTCCTGGAACTCACCCTATAGACTAGGCTTGTCTCAGAGATCTGTCCGCCTTTGCCTCCTGGAGTAAGAATTAGAGGTGTGCACCCCCACTATCAAGGGAGTGTTGAAGTGTCCCCGATAGGCTGAGAGCCACCAACAGACCAGTGCAGATCCTCATGGAGCCACAACCCTAGTGGTATAGAGTAGGGAAGCCTCTCCTGCAGGTGGCCTGCATTCTGAGGGAACTGCATACTCAGCCCTTGGGTGCTGGTCGCGCACGTAGACTCCCAGTTGTGACAACACAAACTGTCTAGAGACATCGTTCACTGTTCTCAGGCAATATGTGGTTGGAAGGAACACAGATACAACAAACAGGTTTCAAGCATTTTGTGTGTAGTAAGTTCTAAGGAGAAAAGCTTCTCTAGGATTAAAAACAAAAACAGGTCACAGAAGCCAACAATAGACAAGACCTCCTCCTGAGGAGGAGATGCTGGAGTCAGCACAAGTAAACAGTAACAACAGTTTATATATCTAGAGGGATGGAGGGATTCTGGAGCATGTGAACAAGGAATAGGAAGTAGTCTGTGCTCTTTGTT
Source organism: Apodemus sylvaticus (assembly GCF_947179515.1). Lineage (NCBI taxonomy): Eukaryota > Metazoa > Chordata > Mammalia > Rodentia > Muridae > Apodemus > Apodemus sylvaticus. The sequence continues at coordinate 4,306,475 of NC_067476.1, forward strand.
TTACAAAAGGTGTTACTTTTCCATAGAGTAAAAGGATGTCAAACAATACGAATCAAGTAGAACTTCTGGAAATAAAAAACACTGCAAGTAAAAGTCTCCCCAGATGAGAAGACAAAAACCCTTTATTCCAGCCAGAAAAGAACTGCATTTCCAGACAGGTCAGGAAGCTATCTAGAAAGCAACCCAAGCAAGGTCGTGGGGAGAAGGAAGGAGGTTCAGGACCTTGGCTGGTGGGTGCGGCTGGGTACCTTGGAGAGAGACAGGACAGGGAAGAGGAGGGACAGACAGAACTGTCAAACAGCTTTCTCGATGTTCTCAGTGTGTCCAGCCTGCAGCCCCGTGAGCATCCTGTGGCTGTGTGCAGCCAAGGGTGGTTCTGAATGCCGCCCACACAAAATCGTGAGCTTCCTTTAAACGTAAGGCTGTGGCATTGATCTGTCCAGGACCACAGCTCCCTAAACATGCCTGGTCTGTCTCATGGGATTCCTTTTCCCCTTTGTTCTTGAACATGAGATTGTGTGACATCTTGCAGATGACATTGTGTTCCAATGTCAAAAGGTTAGACTTGCCTGCCCACCATCAGTTCTAACCATTAAGAACACCAGCAAATTCTAGTAACTGGAGAAGGAGAAAGCTTGATTTTACAAGGTCACAAAAGGAATACAATAACCAAAAAGAAATCACCCATCAAAAACCCACCAGAATGGCAAGAAGACAGAAGAGACTTATCTAAAGGAAGAAAGAGAACTAGACAGAAGGAACAGGGGCTGCTAGGAGGGCAATGTGTATGTGGGGGGGGGCAGTATGTGGGCGAGGGGGGCATTATGTGGGCAGGGCGTGTTGAGAACAAGCAGTATAATGACACATGAATAGAAATGCCATTAAGAAATTCATTATTTGGGCTGGAGAGATGTCTTGCTTATTGAAAGCACATGGGTTCAGGTCCTAGTACCTGCATACCAGCCTGGACATGCATGCAGGAATAACACTAATTGATACACATAAAAAATTAAACTAAACAACCCAATATGGTTCCTGCACTTGGGAGGCAGAGGCAAATGGATATCTGTAAGTTTTAGGCCAGTCAGAGCTACATAGTAAAATCTTGTCTCAAAAGTAAAACAGTGCTCGCTTCAGCAGCACACATACTAAAATTGGAACGATACAGAGAAGATTGGCATGGCCCCTGCACAAGGATGACACGCAAATTCATGAAGCGATCCATATTTTGTGTTGGGCGGTAGTGGTGCACGCCTTTAATCCTAGCACTTGGGAGGCAGAGGCAGGCAGATTTCTGAGTTCGAGGACAGCCTCGTCTACAGAGTGAGTTCCAGGACAGCCAGGGCTACACAGAGAAACTCTGTCTCAAAAAACCAATAAATAAATAAATAAATAAATAAATAAATAAATAAATAAATAAATAAATAAAATAAAAATAAAAAAGTAAAACAAACAAAATCTATTATTTGTAGACAACAATGTAAAATTAACTTTAAAAAAAAAAATCAAAGGCCAAAACAATATATTCACCTCAAAGTCTGTACCAAGAGATGCTATCTTTACAGCACAGTCAGACCAAAAGATTTTCAAACAAAATTGGAAATATACCACCAAAAGACTATCAGTAATGGGAAATATGGGTATATCGGGAGGAAGATATAATTCAGGAAAGAGTAATTGATAAAGACAGGGTTGTAGAGCACACAAACCTCAGTGGTTTCAAGAAAAGACAGTTTTGTATGTATGTATGTATGTATGTATGTATGTATGTATGTATGTATGTGGACAGCCAGGACCACACAGAGAAACCCTGTCTCAAAACAAAAAACATAAAAAGGACACAGGGCGATTGGACTGCACTGTAGCTTGTATTTTTTTGCTAGTCTTTCCTATATCAGCAGGTAGGCTGTCCTAGACCCGCCCCCACATAGCTTCTCTGTATTTTTTATTTGCTACTTTGTGCGTTTTTTTCCTGGGTTCTTCTGTCTCCTAACAGTATCTTCTCTGGCTCAGCTCAGCTGCTCCGGTCTCACCCTCTCCCGTTATGGCTGCTCAAGTGTCTCCTCTCCTCTCCTCTCCTCTCCTCTCCTCTCCTCTCCTCTCCTCTCCTCTCCTCTCCTCTCCTCTCCTCTCCTCCCCTCCCCTCCCCTCCCCTCCCCTCCCCTCCCCTCCCCTCCCCTCCCCTCCCCTCCCCTCCCCTCCCCTCCCCTCCCCTCCCCTCCCCTCCCCTGCTCTCCTCTTCCTTTCTCAATCTTCTTTCTTCCTCAGCCATCTTCTCGAACCCTACTCTCTGACCCTGCACCCTCCTCCTCCTGTCTCCCGCACCCTCCTCCTCCTGTCTCCCGCACCCTCCTCCTCCTGTCTCCCGCACCCTCCTCCTCCTGTCTCCCGCACCCTCCTCCTCCTGTCTCCCGCACCCTCCTCCTCCTGTCTCCCGCACCCTCCTCCTCCTGTCTCCTGGACCCTGGATCTTACTCCAGTCCTACTTCCATCCTAGTCAATCTCTCTCAGCCTCTGCTGGGTTTTTTTCCTCTTCTCTTCCCAGAAGTCCCCTAAGGTCATAAAGTCAAGCAGTTCCAACAGCTAAGCATTCCAAAGAGTCACTTGACTAGCCACTGGGGAACCTTTAAAGAGCTAGGAACAGAAAATAAATCATGCTACAGCCTTGCCAGGCATCCAATACTCTGTGGACATATTTGAAAACCTGCACACAGGACAAGGTGATGGCTAGGTTGGTAAAGTGCTTGTTGCACATTGCAAGGACCTGAGTTCAATCCCCAGCACTAACATAAAAAGTTGGGAGTGGGGCTGGAGTGATGGCTCAGCAGTTAAGAGCACCGACTGCTCTTCCAAAGGTCCTGAGTTCAAATCCCAGCAACCACATGGTGGCTCACAACCATCTGTAATGGGATCTGCTGCCCTCTTCTGGGGTGTCTGAAGACAGCTAGAGTGTACTCACATAATAAATAAGTCTTTAAAAAAAAGGTGGAGGTTGGGGTGCACACTTGTAATCTCAGTGCTGGGGAGATGGGGACAGGAACATCCTTGGGGCTAGACAATAAGGCAGCCTAGCCTAATTAGTAAGTTCTACATCAGTAGGAGACACCTAAAGTAAATCTCTGAGACATGTGTGCTTATATTCACAGATATGCATAAAATTAAAGCCTGCACAGAAGAGTGGTTAAGATAGGGACAACTTATTGAACACTGCTTATAGCAGCAGTGCTATCTTGTGGGAAAATGCAAGCTGAGACTAACGTGACATCTGCAGTGCTAGGCAGGTCGTGGAAGTAGGAGCGGCTCGTGACAGGTCCTCCGGGTGCTGTGAGCAGGGTGGTGTGGCAGCTAAGGCTACATCGCAACAGATGTGAGATGGAAGGCAACAGCTGTCTTAGGTGACAGTCCGAACTCAGGAGTGCCAAGGGCTCTATAAGCCTTGGGGAGCAGGTGGGGTTTCTCAGGGAGAGAGTACATTATTGGCTGGGGCCGAGGTGCTAGGAATGCTCCATGTGTATGAAGGGGGACTCCAGATGTTTAAACTTGTAATTTGGCCAAGAGGCTACTGAGTTCCCTAAGAAGGTGAGAGGGTATGATGCTGTGTCTGGGACATGCAGGCCCAGAGTAGGGAGGGAGTGGTCCTTACCCTGCTGGTCTCAAAATGAGACTTTTGGGGTTTGGATGCTTCTCTGACTCATTCTTATTCCAAGACCGTTCTTCGCAGTCACACTTGCTGCACAAAGTGTGTCTTACTGGGCAAGTAATCACACAGTGTATGCTTTCCAAAGGCCGATGAAGATGGGAGGAAGAGGAAAATCATTTAACTTAAAAAAAATTATAATGCCGGGCAGTGGTTGTGCACGCCTTTAATCCCAGCACTCGGGAGGCAGAGGCAGGCAGATTTCTGAGTTTGAGGCCAGCCTGGTCTATAGAGTGAGCTCCAGGGCTACACAGAGAAACCCTGTCTTGAAAAATAAAAAAAAAAAATGATATTCAGAGTGGGCCTAGTGATACACACTGTAATTCCACACAGGCAGGAGCAGAGGGATCACTGCAAGTTCATGAGGTCAACCTAAGTAAAACTGGGTTCCAGGCCTCCTTGGATCTGGAACTGCAGGCATCCGCCATCATGCTGGGCAAACAGATAGGTTTTTAGGCAAGAGATATTACCAATCGTAATACATGGCAACTACCTAATAATAAGGAGCGACTCTCTAGGGAGATAACAATTCTGGACTTATAATCTCTCTCGGGGCACGCAGTGGGCATAGCTGACCCTCCATGGAGGATGTGCAGAGAGACGCTTGTGTTCAGGAAGAAATGAGCCACACAGAAGCCAGGAGACTGAGGCTAGCAAAAAACAAAACACCCTTGTCACTTGTCACACCAGAGAAGCAGCAGAACCGCTCCACTCCGTCATTTAGGTGCGGCTGTGTGTGTGGTGGAACTGTTCGGAAAACCTCAGCGTCCCAGAACAGCTGCAGCCATGTCCAATAGGTCGGTAACTGCTGCTCAGGGTTAAGGGCATCTGCTGGGCAAGGCTGCTGACCGAGTTTTGCTTGCTTCTCTTACCAAGCTGCTTCAGCTGCAACACCAGAACCTGCGCAAAGGTTCTGTGTAAAAGAACTGTCCTCTGACCTCCACAATGCACTGTGGCTCATGTCCCCCGTGATATACACACACAATAAATAATAATAATAATAAAGTAATTTAAATAAAAATGAACATCATATTCTATGATGGTTTTAATTGTTTGTCAACTTGACTCTATTAGGGTATCTAGTTATTTGGTCAAATACTGCTTTAATATTAATTAATACCAAATTAATTTTTAAGTCAGTGGGCTCTAAGTAAAGCACTGTTCTCTACCACATGAGTGAGTGTCACCTGATAGGATGATGGTCTTAAAAGATAAAGACTCCCAGATGGGAACAAGTCTTGCTTCTAGATGGCCTTTGAACTCAAAGTTGCAACATTATGGGCCCAACTGTAGACCTGCTTTGAGAAGGTTAGATTTGTAGCCTTTCTCTACCTTTGTGAGCCTCTAACAAACATTTTCTTCCACACAGTGTCCAGTTTTTCTGGAGAATTTCTCATTGTTGTTGGGGGTTTTGTTTTGTGTTTCATTTTGTTGTTTGGTTTGGGTTGTTTTTTATTTGTTTGTTTTGGTGTTTTGTTTTGTTTTGAGATTGGGTTTTTCTTTGTAGCCTTGACTGTCCTGTAACTTGCTCTGTAGACCAGGATGGCCTCAAACTCAGAGATCTGCCTCCTCTGCCTCCAGATTTCTGGGACTAAAGGCATTTGCCATCATGACTTGGTTGACAACAGCCCAATCTTAACCAAGGTATTTTCTCAATAGAAGTTTCCTTGCCTTGGATGACTATAGTTAGTGTCAAGTTGACCTACATCTAGCCAGCACAGTATTGCTTAATGTTATATACATTGTTCTATTTATGTAACCATCATGAAATACCATGATTAGACACAGAGGGAACTGTTAATGGGATCAGGAGTTAAGAGCGAGAGATGGCCTGGAAAGTTTGTGAGAGAGGCCTTTCAGCCATGGGGTGGGTGACTGTCACAGTGAGGCCGGCGACGTTTACACAAGGCTGTCCTGAGATAAGAGCTGTGCACAAGTGTGTCATGACTTGTGATAAACAAGCTCCTTAAGGCTCTTGGTCACTCCTGTCCTCTAGTCGCGTGATGCCCACAGCAGTGAGGCATCAGAGGGCCAAGAGGCATTGTCTCTGGAACCTATGAATACAGGATCATTTAAAATGAAAGAGGGGACTAGAGAGATGGCTCTGCAGTTAAGAGCGCTAACAACTTCCAAAGAACCACACGGTGGCTCACAACTATGCAGAACAGCAATCTCAAGGACTCCAAATGCCCTCTGGCCTCCGCAGGCACCAGGCAAGTAATAATCCATTTCAAAAGGATAATTTCTGGGCTGGAGAGATGGCTCCGTGGTTAAGAACACTGGCTGCTCTTCAAGAGATCCTGAGTTCAATTCCCAGCAACCACATGGTGGCTCACAACCATTTGTAATGGGATCCAATGCCCTCTTCTGGTGTGTCTGAAGACAGCTACAGTGTACTCATATACATAAAAAAAAATAAATCCTTTAAAAAAGAGGATAATTTCTTTAAAAATACAAAATCAATGCTCAAGAAGAAATAGAACACCTATTTAGCCATATAACCACAAAAGAAACTGAAAGGATAAACTATTATTTAATAGTTTAAAATATCATGCCAAGAAAATGTCAGGCCTGCACATGTTTTACTGGCATTCACACCATAAATCCAAGTGGTAGAGACCCTGATACGAAGCACACTTTTCCCAGAAAGTCACTGTAAGAAGTTAGACTCATCTCCATAAAAACTAAACAGGGTTTTTCTTCTGCAAGGAAAGAAAAACACATGTCCCCATCCTGGAGTCATCCAGACTACATTCGACTTTGATTAGTCACGAGGAACACAAGGCTGTTTTAATATTTTTTCAGTGAATTGCATTAATGATTGACAAAGAAAATCCATTGCTGCCTCAAAACGTTCATGAAAACATAAAGTCAGACTCAGAGCCTGGAGCCCACGTGACGATGGCGGGGAGAGCAGCTGTAGAGAGCCGCCTCTGAGTCGGGCACACATCGCTCACTCGCATAGACTCCGCCCACAAAAAATGAATAAATGCAAAAATAAATGCGCTCTTGGACAATCCAAAGATGTGATGTGGAGGAAATTCAAATACATATGTCAAGGTGCAAGAACCCCCCTGAAAAGGCTGTGTGTTGAATGGTTCCCTCCACCACTGTGCAAAAGCTAAAACAATGGAAACAGGAAGGTCATGGGTGCTTGGGGCCTCACACAGGGCCAGCAGCTGGAATCGAGGGAGTATTTAAGGAGCTGAGACCTCTCCTGTATGACACAGAGTCTGTGGAGCCACGTCACTGTATGTGTGTGCAGACACACACACACACACACGAGGTAGCCAAGTGTGGCTGTGGCTCTGCATGATGGTGACCCTGTGCCTCTGATGTCAAAGGTCAGGGTGGGGGCTGTTTTGTGTGTGTGTGTGTGTCTTTTTTTTTTTTTTTTTTTTTTTTTTGGTTTTTGTTTTTGTTTTTCAAGACAAGGTTTCTCTATGTAGCCTTGGCTGTCACAGAGAAAGTAGGGTACTCTGTAGACCAGGCTAGCTTCAAATTCAGGGATCCAACTGCCAATACCTCCTGAGTGCTGAGATTAAAGGTGTGTGTGCCACCACTGCCTGGAATTCTGTGTCTTCTTAACATTGCTACTTACTTTTAAAAAAAATGCCAAAAAGGAGAGGGGGAGAGTGCTGCAGCTTTTGTTTTATTTTTCCCTTTTCACTACTTTGTCTGGGTTCTTCTATAGCTCAGCTGTCACCAACTATCTTCTCACTCTGCCCTCTGACCCTTCTCTTCTGTCCTGGAACCGCCTCTCTGCTATCCCTGAATCAGTTTCTGATCACTTTTTTAAAAGACTTTTTTATTATATATAAGTACACTGTAGGTGTCTTCAGTCACACCAGAAAAGGGCGTCAGATCCCATTACAGATGGTTGTGAGCCACCATGTGGTTGCTGGGATTTGAACTCAGGACCTCTGGAAGAGCAGTCAGTGCTCTTAGCCACTGAGCCATCTCTCCAGCCCCTCTGCCCACTTTTTATATTCACTCCTATTTCCAGAATTCCAAAAGGCAACTGACAGTGAAGGGCACAGGGTCCTTTAAATGGCCAGGCACACAAAACAAATCATGCTCCAGAAAACCACTTTCAGGTCAATCCATTATGTATTCTTTCCTTACTTGTATAAGAGACCTCCTGTATCCCAGCCTGGCTCTAAACCCCATACTAGGGTGAGTGGCTGTGAGTTGCTAACCCTTCTACCTGCCCTTGAGATCTGGGACTGCAGGAGCCACCACATCCAACCTGCTTGCTTATTTATCATTTTATCTTACTTTTTCCCTGAGACAGCTTCACTCTTATGTTTCTGGCTGTCCTGCAACTCACTTTGTAGGCAAGGCTGGCCTTGAACCCATAGAGACCTGCCTGCTTCTGCTTTCCAAGTGCTGGGGCAAAAGGTGTGCACCACACTACCACCCAGGGCTGTTTGCTCGTTTTTTAAAAGAAAAATTTAAAATCAAGAATTTGCTGCCTTAGTTAGGGTTACTATTGTTCTGATGAAACATAGTGTACAAAAGGCAATTTGGGGAGGAAAAGGTTTATTTGGCTTACATATCCCAAATCACAGGTATTTCCCTTTTGCATGGAACTCCAGTGGGCCCGGGTGTTTCCTCACAGTTCCCATGACAGCCCTCGAGAAATTTGGTCCATCCGGCTCCAGTTTTAGGATCACCATGGCCTCAGTCAGTGCATCTCGGTCCAGAGCAGAGTTCCCATAATTGCTGCTGGCCTCCACAGGCTCTTTGTGAAGTCCCAGCAACTCATCTAGAGAGGGTTGTCACGTGGAGAATCTGTCTCCCTGCAGCTTCTGCTCTGCACTGTGGACTAACAGGAATCCCCGGGGCCTGCAGAGCAAGTCCAGCTAATTTTATTTGAAGGGTAGTTTGCATGCTTCCTGGTTTCCAGTGCAAGGTAAGAAAGAGTCCCCAGTCAGAAGCAGTGTCCGCCCTATAACACAATCGGGTGAGAGGGGCACAGCTATTTACAGAATGCGGGTCCAAGTACACCGCTCACCCGCAGCTCGAGCCTCAAACACACCCCTCACTTCCCTAAGTTCTCTCTTTGGGACCCTAACACCCACATGGTGGATCATAACCAGTTCCAGGGATTCCAATGCCATCTTCTCGACTCCATACAGTCAGTGCACATAAAAACAGTAGGAAAAACAGCCAAACACATACAACAGAAACCTTAAGAAGGTGGCACTCATAAGTCTAGCCTTGGAGCACTTCCACATGTGACCCCAACTGAGGCCAGGAATGTGAAAGTATTCTGGGCATCATCTGAGACCCTCTAATGGTTAATTAGTTAGATTAAAAATCCACTGGGCGGCCGGGCGGTGGTGGCGCATGCCTGTAATCCCAGCACTCTGGGAGGCAAAGGCAGGTGGATTTCTGAGTTTGAGGCCAGCCTGGTCTACAGAGTGAGTTCCAGGACACCCAGGACTACACAGAGAAACCCTGTCTCAAAAAAAACCAAATACAAAAAAAAAATCCACTGGGCACAGGCTCTGAGACATCGGAGGCTTCTCTATGGCAGCAAATGAAAAAATGGGTCAGGCAGTGGTGGCACACGCGTTTAGTTCCAGCACTTAGAAGGCAGAGGCAGGCGGGTCTCTGTGAGTTCAAGGCCAGCCTGATTTACAGAACAAATCCCAGGGCGGCCAGGGCTACAGAGAGAAACACTGACTTGAAAAACAAGACGAAACAAGTGAATAAAATAAAATAAAATAAAATTTTAGGGAGGCCAAATGGAAAATGGAGACTGTAAGGAAAGGTCCTTTACAACCAATTAAACAGGATGTGAGGAGAGCGAAGCTCCTTACATTGCACACCTGTCCCTTAGGAGAAATGTGCATGGAGCTGTAGTGCCATCCCTCAGACACACAACATCTGCGATGCAGGAACAAACACCCAGGGTGTTAGGATGACAGTGACCCAGTGGTGAGCACTGGAAGTGGGACATGTGTAAGAGATGCCCTAATCAGGGCTGCAGAGATGGCTCAGTGGTTTAGAGCTCTGACCGCACTTCAGAGGTCCTGAGTTCAATTCCCAGCAACCACATGGTGGCTCACAACCATCTGTAATGGGATTCGATGCCCTCTTTTGGTGTGTGTCTGAAGACAGCAATGGTAGTGTAATCATATGCATAAAATAAATAAATCTGAGAGAGAGAGAGAGAGAACATAATCAGTGGGAGGGGTTCTTGCACTATTGCAGGGATGGACAAGCCAGAACTGGGAGGAAGCCATTGCTGGTACCTTGGACTATTCTGCCATGCCAACGATGTCACAAACGAGGACAGCCAGCTAAGACTGCCACCTAGGAGCAACTGTCGACTGTTAGAAGATAAGTTCCTAATGGAGGACCTGAAAATGAGTTTGTTTTCAGCCCTTTGAGTCAAGGTCTTGCTGTGTGGGCCTGGCTAGTGTAGAGTTCAGGCTAGCCCAAAGCTGCCTCCTGAGTGCTAGAGTCTCAGGTGTGTGTATCTCCATGTCTGGCTGTAAGCAGTCTTGCTAAGAGCACCCCTGAGTACTGTAAGGAATGTGGCTACTACAGTGCCAATCACCTTTCAAGTGTGATGTGATCTTCCCAAAGCCATTGTGGGTAGATCCGAAGCAGGTAAGTGGCCCTATCACGAGAATCCGCACACATTGGGACACACACTGATATTGCTACAACCTGTTCACTTTTCAAAGCTTTGAACTTATACAGCTCATCTAAGCTAGGGCGCCTTTAGTCTCAGCACTCGGGGGGTGCAGGCAGGCAGATGTCTGAGTTCGAGGCCAGCCTGGTCTACAGGGAGAGTTCTAGGACAGCCAGAACTACACAGAGAAACCCTGTCTCAACAAACAAATAAACAAACAAACAAGCAAACATCTCATCTAACTGAAGAAAATTATGCAGAGATCAATTCAACATGCTCAGAATGTTAACTACCTAAAATCTTTCATCCCTCAACCAAGTACACTTTTAGTGTGTGCTTGAACATTGTCTTAATTAGAGTATTACTGCTGAACAGATGCTGTGACCAAAGCAAGTCTTATAAAGGGACATTTAATTGGGGCTAGCTTACAGATTCAGAGGTTCAGTCCATGATCATCAAGGCGGGAGCATGGCAGCATCCAGGCAGGCATGGTGCAGGCAGAGCTGAGAGGCGTACATCTTCATCTGAAGGCTGCTAGCAGAATATTGGCTTCCAGGAAACTAGGATGAGGATCTTAAAGCCCACACCCACATTAACACACCCACTCCAACAGGGCCACAACTCCTAATAGTGCCACTCCATGGCCCAAGCATTTACAAACCATCACAAACATCAAAGTAGTTGTGATTTGGAAGCCATTTCAAGAATGTGCAAGGTGAACACTCCTTAGAGGGTACCACAGAGTATGACATAAAACTATTGTACTGAGCATTGGGCCCATGAGACAACTCATGAGTAGATCCTGCCCAAGCCTGATGGCCTGACTTCTAGTCCTCTGCTCCACAGCACAAGGACAGAGCAGGCTCCAGAAAGCTGTTCTCTGTCTTCACACACACATAAATATAATAATAACATTTTAAACTTAAAAGTCGCCTGAATTTCTACAAACAGTAGAAAAAAATCTTGAGGTATTTATATTAAATCAATGTACCAGTAGTGAGTCTAAGAAAAGCCCACAGGGTTTAAATTAATTATCATTGTTTCTTGTGTGTACTGTGTGTGTGCCTGAGTGCACATGTGTGACCAATGTGTGCAGGAGTCTGCAGAGGTCGGAAGAGGGTGTCAGTTTCCTGGAACTAGAGTTACAGGGAGTGGGAGCCACTGTGTGGGCTGTGGGAACTGAACACGGGTCCCCTGCAAGAGCCACGTGTGGATTTGGGGGTTGTTTGTTTGTTTGCTTGTTTTGTTTTTTTGAGACAAGGTTTGTCTATGTAGCCCTGGATGCCCTGGAACTCACTCTGTGGACCAGGCTGTCTTTGAACTCACAGAGATCCACCTGACTCTGCCTCCTGAGTGCTGGGATTAAAGGTGTGCACCACCCCCCAGCCAGTATGCATCTTTAACTACTGAGTCATCTCTCTAGCTCCTATAATAAGGCTTTAGAAAAGATTTTTTTAAAAGATTTATTTATTTATTTTATGTATGTGAGTACACTATAGCTATCTTCAGACACACCAGAAGAGGGCATCAGATCCCATTACAGATGGTTGTGAGCCACCATGTGGTTTCTGGGAATTGAACTCAGGACCTCTGGAAGAGCAGTCAGTGCTCTTAACCACTGAACCATCTCTCTAGCCCAGAGGTTTTCACGTTTTGTTTTTTATTTAGAATTTGAATTTTTAATTTTTAATTATGTGTGTCTATGTGTCTGCATATGGGTTTGTGTGTGTGAAGGGAGGGCCTTCAGAGGCCATGGAGGATATCAGACTCCCCAGAGGTGGAGGGACAGCTGGCTGTGAGACCCCTCCTCTACATGGATGGCGGAAACTCTGATTGGCCGGAAGAACAGTACACACTGAACCATCTCTCCAGCTGCTCTATCATCTCCCATTTTTTTTTTTTAAAAAGTAGAACATAGTAGGCCTCACTTGTAATTCTAAACACCCAAGAGGGTGAAGTGAGATCGTGAATTTGAGGCCATGTCTCAAACCAAAGTAACCAATCACATAAAAAACACAAACTGAAAAAGGAAATAGGGAGAGGGAGCTCTTTCCTCAAGTCAAGATCTGTGCTGAAGCACGGGGATGGAGTCCGTGGGGTGGGTGAGCGGAAGAGCCCTGGAGACCCCAAAGCAGAAGTCATGTGTGAGCTGGCCTCAGGCAGAGGTGGGGGTGGGGACAGAACACTCAGTAGACATAGGCCGGGGTGACAGTGATGCTGGGACACTCAGTTCTTCACACAGGAAAACATGAGCTAGAGCTGTTCCCTCGCATCCCCCACACAAGCGTTATCCAGATGGCTGGAAGGCTTGCTATCAGCCAACCACAGGCCTTTGGGGAATATCCCTGAGCTCACTGTGCTCACTCAGACATGAGCCCAGCTGTGCAAGCTTGGGGCGGAGTGCAGATACCCCGGGGGCTTCACCAACCTGCCTCCAAGCCCTTGGTACCCAGGCCACACGGCAAGAGCCTGCAAGTCAGGAAGGCCAGGACAAACCATTCCTTAAAAGATGAACTTAAAAGCCGGTGCCTCACAGAAGAGAGGACAGAGAAAGCCCCAGTGGCTCTCTAAAACCTAGCGACTGCTAAGCCAAGTGTGGCCGGCAGTCAGAGTGAGCGAGCAGTGGGCTACTCTCAGGCCTGCCAGAGGGCTGTAATTGTCCTGCAGCAAAACTCTGCTTTTAGTGAGGCTTGACACAGGCCTGCGGTGTGTCCAGTGATCCTGTTCCAACATACTGTCCAGACAGTTGGAACTACCGCTCCAGGCCTGTTGTCCATTTTGAATATTCATATTCACAGGGCAGAAACTGTGACTGACGCTGAGACATGTGATTGACACCTTCAATGTCCACAGGGCTTACTCTCAAAGCCACAATGTGAGGGAAGAAGCCCTCTCCAGAAGAAGGCAGTGCCGTCCAGTGTTATGTCAGTTTGACATAAGCTAGTCATCTGAGAGGGTGAGTGCACAGAGACTATGCCTCCATTAGATGTAGCTGTGGGCAGGCAAGACTGATGGACGGTGGGAGGGGCCATCCCCTTGTGGTTAGGGATCCATGCTGGGATTGAAGGCGTGGGCTGCCACCACTCTGTTATCCCTGCAACCTTTAATCCCAGTACTCAGAAGGCAGATTTCTGTGAATTAGAGGCCAGCCTGGTCTACAGAGTGGTTGCTGGGAATTGAACTCAGGACCTCTAGACGAGCAGTCAGTGCTCTTAACTGCTGAGCCATCTCTCCAGCCCTGAGAAATTCTTATTTTATTTACTTTTTAAAACTTTTAATGTATGTTGTCTGTGTGTGTTGGCGGTATCGGGGATGGGGGTGGGGCTGTGCAGGTGAACGCAGATGCTCAAGAAGCCTAGAACATTAGACACCCCCACTCCCAAGCTGGAGCTGCAGGAGGTTGAAGCCATCTAATATAGGTGCTGGGAACTGAACTTGAATCCTCTGCTGAAGCAGTATGTGCCATTAACCTTTGTTCCAAACTTCTAGCTCTCTAAAAGTAAATTGAAAAAAATAAAGAAGAGAAAGAGGAGGAGGAGGAGGGGGAGGGGGAGGGGGAGGAAGAGGAGGAGGAGGAGGAGGAGGAGGAGGAGGAGGAGGAAGAAGAAGAAGAAGAAGAAGAAGAAGAAGAAGAAGAAGAAGAAGAAGAAGAAGAAGAAGAAGAAGAAGAAGAAGAACAGGAGAAAGGAAGAGAGGGAAGAAGGGGGAGCCTTCTCCACTGAAGGGATTTCAGCTTCTGAACACAGTGAGAAAACTGAGGCAAGGCAGCTAAGGTCCTACCAGGTCTACCAGGAAGCCCCAAGCAGGGCGAGGGGAGGGAGAGAGGCTCTGACTCTAGGCTGCCACATTCCTCTGCTTGATTCAGGGCCAAGCCACACACACACAACACATCTGGAGCCCACCCCACCCAGGGACCAAAGCCACCGCCCCTCCTTTAGCCCTGGCCATCTTCAGTCTTTGTCTTGGCTGTTCCCTTCCACCCTTCTTGGCAGGCTAATCTGGGCTTTGGCCATGAGTGTCTCCCCAGGGCAGGGAGCAGAGGTCTTGCCCCACCTCTGTCTCATCTTTTCAGGTCCCCAGTTGCCCATCAGGAAGCCCTGTTGGGCTTGGAAGAGGGGTGCTGACTGGTTGGTAGCTCCCCATGACCATACAGCGTTCCCTCCTCTCCTGGCCTCTGCTGCCTCTGCCTCTTCTGGCCTATCAGGAATGGACAAAAGAACTTGGGGGGAGCATGGGATGGGAGAGCTAGCAGGAAACTGGAGCCTTGTGTCCAGTGCTGACCACACCCAGAGATTCCCTTCTGGAGCCTCACAAGCTGGGCTTTGAAGAGATTGGGCCACCTCCAGGGTTCCTCCCCTCTGGGGTCCTGAGCTGGAAGAAAGAATCCTTTGCTGGGCCTGAAACACCAGACCCTCAGCCAGGGCAGCAATCCCAGGGCTATTGTCCCTGCCTGTTCAGCAGCCAAGGCACCTCCCTGATGCCTGCAGCAAAGGCCAGTCCTCAGCTGGGCAGCCCTGCTCCTGGTGGTCTCACCACATGTCCCCCTGCGGCCCCATGGATGGATTCTTTGTGTTGCTGGAATTCCCATGTTGCCAGGGCATGAAGTGGCATGGCTGCTGGCCAGGAAGCCCTGTCTGTGTGCCTGGTCGGTCTAGCTTACTGGGTCAGGAGGAGGGGGAGGGTTAGGTCAGAGCCAGCACTCTCCCAACCCCCAGCCAGTGTCCAGGAACTTCTTGCTGACCAGGATGCAAGCTTGCTTTGGAACACAAATGTTTCCTGTAGGATGAGACCTGTGTAACCCGTCCCCGGTTCCCCTGTAGCCTCCTCAATTTAGGTCTCCGCGTCTGTCTCCTAGGCAAAGAGGGCAACAGGGGTGGTCAAGGCCCTGAGATAAAATTCAGAAACAGAGAGTCTCACTGCCCTCAGTTTCCCTCTTGGGCTTGTCATCCTTGCCCTTTTCAGCGAGGAGACTCTCGATGCTCTTTAGTCGGGGAAGTCGTCACGGCAGGCTGTGCTTGCTCCCCAAGCAGATGCTGAACCCCTGTGCGCTTTTGAGCCTCCACCCAAGACCAAGCAGCTGAAACTTAATTATGTCGGCAAAGGGGTCTTGCTTGCCTTTCCCTGGCCAGAAACCAATTTGGCTCCGAGGGCGCAGCATTTTCCAAGCAAGGCTGCCTAGGAATCAACCCAGTCAAACCCCAACACCGGGTGTCCTTCTTCAGGACAGAGCTGGGCACTCCCTATGCTGGGTGGACAAGAAGGAAGAACGTGACTGATAGCTGTGGGGAAAACAAGCCAAGAACCTGCGGGAGGAGGGGTGGTGCGGCTGAGTCACCCACACTGCCTCACTCACCTGCGTCTCCGTGGGAGACAGGGCAGACTTTGGGCGTGTCCCTCCGTGGGAGGGCCCTATCGTGGGCGGGGTCTGTTCCAGCCCCGCCCCTGCGCCTAACACTGGGGCCCCGGGCCTCCCCGCTGCCTGCTGTTCGGGGTGCCCGCGGTGTTCTCCCGCGTGCGTGTTCCCATGGCTGGAAAGTTGGTGTCACTGGTGCCACCTCTGCTGCTGGCTGCTGTGGGCCTCGCCGGCCTCCTGCTACTGTGCGTCCCTACCCAAGACGTCCGGGAACCGCCCGCCCTCAAGGTGCACGCGCTCACTGCGGCGCTGGGAAGCAGCTGGCCCCGGGGTTCGGGGGTGTCTGTCGGGGACTGTATGTGTGCGCCAGAACGCTCTGCGCTCTCACACCAGCGCGGGACTGTGCCTCTGGCCCGGTCCTAGGTTTCGCACTTCGTTTTACTGCGTCCGCGGGGTGACAGCGACGCTTCCGGAGCCCCAAGGCACTGGAGGCAAAGTTCGTGGGAATTCCCTTGTTGCGGCTTCGCGATGGAGCTGCCCGAGCGCGGCAGAGGAGCTTTCTTCCCGCTCCCTTCATGCGGTTCCCATCTCCCCAGGCTGTGGCAAGAACCCCCGCCCCAAGTCCAGCGCCATTTCCGGGCAGCACTTCGAGCGCGCCGTTAGAGAAGGGCATTGGTTCTAGACTCAGCTCCAGATAAGGGACATCATACATTAGGGACCTCCAACCCCTCCTCAGACCAAGGTCTGAATGGTGACACTGGAAAGAGGGCAAGGGAAGCTAGCTGGTTCTAAAGGAGTGTCCATCACCAATCCTCAGCCGCCTCGGGCTAGAGGCTGAAGCCTTTAACCGTTTGTTGGTCTTTTGCTGAGTTTGTGGGGGACATAAGACATCTCAGCTCCAGGGACCTAGAATGGAAGGGGGAAGGGGAAGAGCTCTGTAGCCGTGCAGGATGGGCCGAGAGGTGTGGGAGTTGTATTGTTGTATCTGCCTGACTCTGGAGGAGTTCTCTGCTGTGCAGGAGGACTGGGGCGGCCCTTTCCCAGGCTAGCACTGGCACATGCCCCGGGTTGGTGTCCAGCCAGGCTCCCTCCGCTGGAGCCCAGCCCCTTGGAGCTGCACAGAAGGCCCATCCAATGCGCTTCTCTGCTCTGCAAAACCAGCCTCTCCTCGTTCCTGGCTTTTAGGCCCAGGCAGGGTCATGGATTGGAGACCTACATTCAGCCTCGGTCACATTCTTTCTCCGTGGCCCTTACTTCTACATCCTATGGGTTCGGCTAAAGTCCCAGCAGACACAGGCAGAGTGGGGAAGGAAGGAAGGGTAGCTGTTATGTTTGCTTCTCCTGAACAGAGCCAAGTTCCAAGTTCCAGACGGGACCCTCCTCTGGCTCTGGCACAGCCCCTCAGTAGCCAGGAAGTCTACTTTCTGGTACCTGTCAGGGCCATCCTCAGGCAGTTGGGGGAGGGGTGTCACCGCAGGAAGTCCTGGCCAGTCCCCTTCCATTGAGGGGGACTGTGACTGCTCTGGGCTGACCCTGAGCTTCAGTGTGTAATTTGATCCCTAACTGGTGGGAGTGGAGAGACACTCTGTGAAAGGAGCCCCCACGTCCCTCAGACTGACTGACTGACACATCTGCCCACAGTATGGCATCGTTTTGGATGCCGGCTCGTCACACACATCCATGTTTGTCTACAAGTGGCCAGCAGACAAGGAAAATGACACCGGTATTGTGGGCCAGCACAGCTCTTGTGATGTTCAAGGTAAGCGGGCTTGGATTCCTGTTCAGTCTTAGCTTTGCAGGCCCAACGGTTGTTCCCTGCTGCTTGCTGCTGGGTGGGACTCACTTGAGGCGGGGGTTCAAAAGAAGAGGCTGGGTTCTCTGGACCTGGGAGGGACTTTATGTTCTGAAACTGAAGCCCAAGGGAGCAGGCGGAAGCCTTGGGGTTTGAGGACCCAGACAGGTCTCTACACTATAGATGAGTCAGGTGGGCCTCTGAGGAGCTAAGGGTGTATCCCGGTAGGTTCTATAGACACTAGGCTAGGCTGACAATGCCCAAGTCTTTCTCCTGGCACCTGTGCCCACAGCTACTAAGCAGGCGGCGACATCAGAGACTCTGGGTGGCACCTGGACCCTTTGTCTCCAACTTGGGAAGGTGTGTCCAAGCAGCTTCAATAGCGTGTACTGGAAACCACCCACCAAGTCTGGCCCCAACTCCTTGTTCCCACTAGGTGGTGGCATCTCCAGCTACGCAAATGACCCTTCTAGGGCAGGCCAGAGTCTGGTTGAATGTCTTGAACAGGCACTTCGGGATGTGCCCAAGGACAGATATGCCAGCACACCACTCTACCTGGGAGCTACAGCAGGCATGCGCCTACTCAAGTGAGTACCTATACCCCGACTTGGCTCAGGGGCCTGCACAGCTGTCCAGCAGAGCAGAACTCCCCTCCCGGGGTAAGTTCTCAGGAGGGCAGGCCTGGCAGAGGGCATCTAAGAATGAGCTCTATCAGAGTCCCCTTCCCCCATTCCACAGCCTGACCAGCCCAGAGGCCACAGCCAGGGTGCTTGAGGCAGTGACACAGACGCTCACACAGTACCCCTTTGACTTCCGTGGTGCTCGAATCCTCTCAGGACAGGATGAAGGGGTGTTTGGCTGGGTGACTGCCAACTACCTGCTGGAGAACTTCATCAAGGTGGGCCCTGCAGCTGGCGCAGAGAACCTGGGATCCTGCCAGCCTTGGTTGCTCACAGTCTTAATCCAGCCTCTATTCTCCACAGTATGGCTGGGTGGGCCGGTGGACACGGCCAAGGAAGGGAACACTGGGGGCCATGGACCTTGGGGGTGCCTCAACACAGATCACCTTTGAGACAACCAGTCCATCTGAAGATCCAGACAATGAGGTCCATCTGCGGCTCTATGGCCAGCATTACCGCGTCTACACCCATAGCTTCCTCTGCTATGGCCGCGACCAGGTTCTCCAGAGGCTTCTGGCCAGTGCCCTCCAGGTGTGTCTCCAGACTCAACCACAATACCACACTGTGGCCTTCTGGAGGAAGGGAGGGAGAAGGGACAAAAGGCCACAGAGTAGAGCCAAAAAGCCAACCTCAGCAACCTTAAGAGAGGCCTCCCTTTCCCGGGGCTACACACATAGCGGTGAGAACCACAGTGGTTCCTGTCTCTGTGACGATGTCTGCCCTCAGCCCCAACCCACACCTAGCTTCTGGAGCTAGGTGTGCCTCATCTTGAAGGCAGGTGGGGAGGATTCTCTGGTATAAAGAACCAGGAATGGGGGCCAAGAATTAGGAGAACCAAGGAATCCTCTCAGAACCTTGAATACCTGGCCAAAAGGTTTGCTGTTTGTCCATCAGGTAATGGTTGCCATGGCTGTTCACAAACACGAAGGTGATGTTGCCCAAGTTGGATTTATGAACAGTTCCTCGCGCCGCTTCTCTGGGGTGGGGTGGAAGGCAATAGCTAGAGTGGCGGATTCCATCTGTGCTCTGCTAACTCCCCAGATCTATCGCTTCCACCCCTGCTGGCCAAAGGGCTACTCCACCCACGTGCCGCTCCAGGACATCTACCAGTCCCCATGCACTATGGGCCAGCGTCCCCAGCCCTTCAACAGCAGTGCCATTGTCAGCCTGGAAGGGACCAGCAACGCTGCCCTCTGTCGTGACCTTGTCTCTGGGCTCTTCAACATCTCCTTCTGCCCCTTTTCCCAATGCTCCTTCAATGGGGTCTTCCAGCCTCCCATAGCTGGGAACTTCATAGTGAGTCTGGGTGGATGGGTAGGTGGGTGGGTGGGTGGGTGGGTGTGGGGTGGGAGACACCAAGCATTTGGTGGCAGGGTGACCGCACACCCCTTTCTCCCACAGGCCTTTTCTGCTTTCTACTACACTGTAGACTTCCTAAAGACAGTGATGGGGCTGCCTGTGAGAACCCTGAAGCAGCTGGAGGAAGCCACAGAGATCACCTGCAACCAGACCTGGGCTGAGGTGAGGCCTGTCCCCATATTCTCCGTGGCTGGGTAGGAAGCTTTTCCCATCAATTGATTTCGACGCAGATAGGCTCAGTCATTTCAGAGTGACTCAAGAAGCAGTCAGGCTTATGTGGGGAGCTTGGGGCTGTGAGAACAGGGATAGCAAAGGCTCTGTGAGAACAGGGACCTCAAAGCAGAGAGAGACGGAAAGGCAGGTGTCTGGAACAAAGTGTGGGAAAGAATGCCCCACTAGTGGGAAAGGAAGACACAGGAGAGACTCAGCAGGGCTTGGGGTACGCCTGGAAAAATTGAAGATTGGCTCTGGACATGAGCTGAGCAGTAGTTTCGGGTCAGGAAGAATAGAGAGGCCCTGACAGCTGGAGTGTGGGGTGGCCACCATGTCCCCTGGAGAAATAGGTCCCTCTAATCTTAGGCACCCAGGAAGGTCTCAGAAGAGTGGGGCCAGCTGATCAAGGAGCAACACTTAAGCCTGGACCTCTGTTCCTTTGATTATGATGCAAGGATGCTACTACCCTCTGTCCTCTAGTGGTCATCCTTGTGGTCCTCTCCGTCCAGCTGTTGGGAGGAAAGAACACAAGGCCTTCCAGTAGTACGGGGTTTATCCTAGAGCCATGTCTGCCTGGGAAGGGGTTTCGGACTAGGTCTTTTTGTATATTTCCTGTGTATGCCTTTCTTGGCCTGAGCTGTAGGGGTGGGAGATGCTGTACCCCGTGGGGCATATAGTTCCTGGTGGTCTTGAAACTAACGGTGTTTCACTGTCTTCTTAGCTTCAGGCCCGAGTGCCAGGACAGAAGACCCGCCTGGCTGACCACTGTGCTGTAGCCGTGTTCATACATGAGCTACTGAGCCGTGGCTACCGCTTCGATGAGCGCTCCTTCAGCGGAGTGGTCTTCGAAAAGAAGGTGAGTAGATAGTGGTGTCAGAGGATTCCCGGTGCTGCCTCTTGGAGGCTGATGCCACGCCACGCCCCCTCTTAGGCTGCAGACACGGCTGTCGGCTGGGCGCTGGGCTATATGCTGAATTTGACCAACATGATTCCCGCTGACCTCCCGAGACTCCGGAAGGGCACCCACTTCAGCTCCTGGGTTGCTCTCCTGCTGCTCTTCACAGTCCTGATCTTGGCGGCGCTGGTCCTGCTCCTGCGCCAGGTGCGCTCTGGCAAGTCCCCAGGCGCCCTCTAGGGGTGCGCTGGGAGCTTCTCCCAACTCCCTTCTTTCCCTCCCTCCCGGAGGGCATCTCTGACCCTGAAGCAGGATGGATGGTCCTTATCTACATTCACAGAAAGCCTAGGTGAGCAGCCCCGAGTGTTCTCAATTAATCCTCCTTTATCTTCCCGGGATGTCAGGTCTCTTAGCCTGAGACTCAAGCTGAGGACCATTCGGAGTCGGATCTTTGTTCTGATCTGCAGGGCCCTGGGAACTTTCTGGGCCTTTAGCAAGGCAAGCTCCAGACCCTACAGGCTAGGAGTCAGCTCCATGCCTACTTGTAAAAGGTTTGTAATAAAAGATTTTTCCTAGAGCAGTGAAGTGTTCGTGGGGCGGGGCACCCTTTGTTGCCTGTCCTTCCTGCCAGCTGTGCTGGTTATTCAGATAAAACCTGGTTCCAAGTCAGTATTTTCTTGCTTCCTCCCTTTTGCCCCAGGCCCGAGGCAATGGAGGCGCTCCTGCCTACGTTGGTCTGGGGTGCGTCCCAGTCTGAGTTTTCTCTGACTCACCGAACCCTTGGAATTGAGGCTGCACTCCAAGTTTTTCAACTGATACTTGAAGTGTCAGTAGACCCGAAGGCCAGAGGCACCTGCATCCCACAGCCTAAGTTTTGTGTTCTCTAGATGGAGAAGTGTGGCCTGAGGACGGGACTTCCCCTGACCTCTTTTATGGGAAATTAGCTCAGACTCTATTTCTGTTCAGTCAATGCCTTGAGGGCTGGGTTGGAATGGCAGCAGCAGTATTCACACACACACACACACACACACACACACACAGAGTGAGAGAGCAAGCCAGACAGCGAGAGACAGAGAGACAGCGAGACAGTGAGAGAGAGAGAGAGAGAGAGAGAGAGAGAGAGAGAGAGAATCATTTGATAAATTTATAAACCTGCACTGACAGACTCCTCTTTAATTTTGAGCCTGAGGAATGGGAAGAAGAATGTAGGGTAGGGGAACTCAACCTTGTTCTTTTCTCTGTGTGTGTTTTTTTTCCCCCATGAGGCAAGGTATCTCTGTGAAACCTTGGCTGTCCTGGAACTTACTCTGTAGGCCTGGCTGGCCTCGAACTTACAGAGATCTGCTTGCTTCTGCCTCCCCAGTGCTGGGACCAAAAGTGTGCACCACCATCACCCAGACCTGTTTTGTATTTTTAAGACAGGGTCTCGCTATGTATTCATGGCTGATATGTAGACCAGGCTGGTCTCAAACTCACGGAGATCTGCCTACTTCTGCATCTTGAGTGATGGGATTAAAGGCATGAACCACCACACTGAGCTTCAACATTGCCTTCTTGATTCAGCCGGGGAGGTCTCTGCGGGGGTGGAGTATGTTCCCAGAGGACCGCACATGAATGCCGGTCATGGGGCACCACGGATGTTCCGTGTTGTGTGACTCAAGGGAGCTGAAGGCCCTTACCTGGGACCATGACCACCTTGGACAGCTCCCAGACGACCGTCAACAACCATGTCAAGTTACTCTTGCCCCCTGGTGGCATCATGCGGGAACGAGCCTGGCTTGATCTTGTGAGCCTGCTGTGTTTGCTTTTCTTCGTGTCTTTAGAAAGCCCGGGTGCGTCTCTGAGTACACCTGTGTATCTCTATACACCTGTTTATCCTTTATGGGATACATCTTGCAAACCTGCATCAGTCAGCCTAATCTACATAGCCAAGATTTGTCCCTGGTGTTCCTCTAGTCTTAGATCCTCCATTCTAACAGGGTGGGTGGTGAGGGTTTGGCAATCAGATCACTAAGAAGGCGTGCATCATGGGACGCCCACCGTTAGTCAATTCCAAGCCAGATTCTTGGGTAATGAGGAGGCATCCTGCTGTAGAGGTTAGAGGGCTGAAGCACTCAGCCGCCTGGAGAAAGGGGACCTCTAACGGGGTGCAGAGGGAGGGGGCTCAGACTAGAGGAGATGTCCCGCCCCCGCAGGTGGAGCGCGCAGGCGCACTCCCGACACTTTTCTCTGGCCTCTGCGCCTCCATCGCATCCCGGATCCACTGCCGCAACGTCAGCGCCGCCGCCTCCTCTTTTCCTCTTCCTCCTCCGCCCCTCTCGCTTCCCGGCTTCTCCAGTCGCGGTTCCCGGAGTGGGTGCCGAGCCCGGGGCTGTGGGGTGCCATGCTGCCCGGGTGGCGGCGCTGAAGCATGGCGACACCCGTCCCTCCGCCTTCCCCGCGGCACCTGCGGCTGCTGCGGCTGCTGCTCTCCGGCCTCATCCTTGGAGCGGCCCTGAACGGTGCCACCGCCCGCCGCCCGGGTGAGCGAGCGCTCCGGGCGCAGGCTGCGGGGCGCTCCGGGGCTGGGATTGCCGGGCTGGGAATCCTGCCACCCGGCGCCGCCCTGGTCTTCCCTGCCACCGCCCCGGCCTTACCTAGGCCCACAGGCCAGGCAGGCCCGGTCCGCTGGGCATGGATTGGGTAAACAGGTCAGGCCCGCCGAAGGCTATCCTAGATGAATCTTTTCTCAGGTCCTTGGAGGCGAATGTAGATTTCACGCGCTTTTGGTCTTTGTCTGAGTTCCTGAGTCAGTCTGGTGTGTGTCTCCGGATGTCTTTCTGGGTCTGCAGACATCTGGTTCCTGGTGGCCCTTCAAGGGGATCCTGGGTCTTTGTTTCTGTGTCTCTGGGGCTTCCAGTCATCGGGGTTGTTCCTGGTGTCTTAGGGCCTTGCCTGTCAGACCTGTCGTGTGTGTGTGTGTGTGTGTAGGGGTTCCCATGGCAAAGTCTAAGGGTTCCAGGCCTAGGGTCTTGTTACAGCTTAGTGGGGTCAAGCTGCCCCCACCCCCTGCCCTGGAGGGCATGCACCACCCTGTCTGTTGGTCTGAGGTCTGTGTACTGACACTTTAGAAGAGTGTGACTCCCTGACAGAGAACATTCTCGACAGATGGGTCCTGAAGCCACAGGGTCCAAATTGTATCTCCCCGAGGAGAGTGAAGTGGGAGAGGGTGCCCATATGTCCACTGAGTTCTTCTGGAACTATGTATGGGAGCTTCTTTGAGCCCAGCTTACAGATGAGGAAACTGAGGACACGGAGAGATGATTGGTATGTGGTACAACTGGGACTCTAACAAGATCGGTCCGGATGTGGGACCCTAATTGCTGGGCAGACCTCTTCCTAGGCAAGCAGTTCAGGAACTGGCCTGAAGGTTGGCATGACTGGAAGAGACTCTCGAAGAGGGTGGTGCACCAGACTGGGCCTTGCCAGAGGTGCTAAATAGCCTACTTTCTGGTGGGTCCTCTTCAGGGATGGGGCAAAGGCACGTACTGAAGTCCCTGGGCATGTGCTGGCCTCTGCTCATTGGCCTCTGTGGCTGAATGCGGAGACCTGGCATGGCCCCGTGCTAAGCGTCTGCTTATCACAGTGCCCAGGAAGGGCCAGTAGCCTGGCATGGGTAGAAACCAGTTACTCTCCAGCTGCCAATGTTTCTGTCACCCAGGCTGGAGGAGGTCTTTCTACCCAAGGTTAAACAATAGGCTGGGGGTGGGGGACTAGGGAGACCCTACAGCCCAAAGCCAGCACTGTGCTTCACCTCTAGTATAGGTCTGACCAGGGTGTCAGCTCCAGGGGCAGGGACTGTCTGGCTCCCTGGCGCCCAGCTAGTGGGTGGAGCCCATGTAAGCCTCCTGGCATAATGCCGGTTAACTCTCCAGCCCCAAGCTCAGATTGCTGTCAGTGGAGGCTGCTGACGGTCTATGGTGCATAGAAGGTGCCTAGCCTGGGATTCAGTGTGCCACCGCCTGCCACCAGAGCTTCTCCTTTGCAGGAGATGTAGTATGTCAGCTTACAAAGGAAACTAATCCAAAGTCTGCAGAAGGACATGGTCAACACATCCCACGGGCCCCAGCATTGCCTGCAGTGTGGAGTGGAAGGGACTAGTTGGCCAGAGACACAGGCAGAGCTGATGGCCCTGCTGGCTACTCCCTTGGCTCTGCTGGCTTCCCGAGACAGGAACCAGAGTCCCAGGCTGGGATTATTCCTTACCTTTGAAGCAACTGAACTTATACATTCCATAGGAGAAACCGAGGCATAAAGCTCACTGCTCTATGTAGCTGCGTCAAGATAGGGCTGATTGGCAGGTATAAGAGAACATTGTGCTCTGCCCCAAGCAACAAAAATGTGACTCAGAACTATGATCTAGACTGGCATCCCCAACACCAATCAGCCAGGCCTTTCCATCTAAGCCAGTGCCATCTTAGGCCTACCAAACCCCAATGCCCTGAAGACAAGGGCTAGGCAGAGACAGCCACTGTCATCCAGACTGAGCATTTGTTCTGTGGGCTGCCAGACTAACTCTAGGGTTATAGGATTATGTGATGGGGTCTAGAGAGGAGCCCCTAGTGTTTAGGAGAAATGTCTACCCAGCATCCCTTGTTCCTACAGAGACAAAGAGAGAACAGTGGCCATCTGGATGAAAGGTCCTGGCTCACTGTAAGCCATGCAGAGGTCAAAAGCCAGCCTTTGGAGAGCCATGTTGTCCTCCCCTGGAGAGCTGACTGCACAGTTAGGGTCGGGTCATCCTCTAAACATAAGGCTTTGGCCTGGGAGCAAGACTGTGGGGAGTGGGTGGGGCAGCATAGTTCCCATAAGACTTGGGACTGTTTGCCTCCGGATTCTGAGCCGTGGCAATGGGAAACCAGGGTCTGGGCAGAACAATGGTTAGAGCTGGGCGTGGCCAGCTCTGCAGAGAGAGGGGTCTAAGCAGAGCTGCTGCTCTAGGGGTCAGAGGTCAGCCAGGTGGGCTGTGATGGGCCCTGCCTCTGCTTCTTCCTCAGATGCTACCACCTGTCCTGGGAGCCTGGATTGTGCACTGAAGAGGCGGGCAAAATGCCCACCAGGGGCACACACCTGTGGACCATGCCTTCAGTCCTTCCAGGAGGACCAGCGAGGGTTCTGTGTGCCAAGGAAGCACCAATCTTCTGGTATGGCAGAGTGTAGGCTCAGGGAAAATGGATATGTGAGATGTGTTTCCTCCTCCCTTCCCTGGCCTGTGGGTCTGGACCTAAGGATCCTGAAGCCCTGTGATATGGCCACCCCCCTCTCTGAGCATCATAGAGCGAGTGTTCGTGTTCAGGTCCAAGACCAGAGTGACAAGTCCCTCCATCCTTTCAAGATGTGTCCTCCAGTGTAGGGATGACCTCAGGAGGACGCGGAGAGGTCAGACTGTCGGGCTTGGACCATGACCCCTTCCCGAGCCGGCCCAGCTGTGTACTCCTGCCCCTCTAGGCAGCCTGTCCTTCTCTTGCTCTCTTATCCTGTACCCCACCCACCCCCACACCCCCACACTCATGTTGGAAGGTGCCAGCCCTGTGGTGGCAGCCACTGCCCTTCAGTGTATCCGGATGCCTCTTCAGGAGGGATGAGGGCGTTCCCTGAGAGGCGCTGGGGTTGTGGCCAGCCAGGCTTCCTGGGAAGAGGCGGTAAAGAAGGACCGTGAGAGAAGGCTGAAGACTGAGTCCCGTGTGGGAGCTTTTTATATTTGGAGTTTCAAGGCAAGGTTTCTCTGTGTAGCCCTGGCTGTCCTGGAACTCATTCTGTAGACCAGGCTGGCCTTGAACTCACTCTGTAGACCAGGCTGGCCTTGAACTCACAGAGATCCGCCTGTCTCTGCCTCCCAAGTATTAAAGGCCATGTACGGTGTTATGGTGTATGGAGCTTGGGAGCTTCTCTTTGGACTGTGGGGTATCAAGGGAGAACCAGTGAGGGCCCACCCCTACCCCACCCCACCCCCTCAGGCGGCTTCTTTTCTGAGGTCCTGGGAGTAGCTGAGATGGTGTGCTTTGGCCTTGCTCCATTCCTTCAGGCTTTCCTTTCTCCTCTTAGGCAGAGAAGGTGCCTGTGGGTGGGTGAGGTAGGATATGTATTGACTCACAGCGCGCTGGCCACCCCTTGTGCCCACTACTTAGGATGAGGGTATCCTTGTGGGTCTCTGCATGCACCCTAGCCTCCCTCTCCATTTTCTCCTCTTCCCTAACTCCTCCTTCCCCCTCCCCCACCTCTGACTCAAAGAAGCTCCCTCAGGTTGTCACCATGGAAACCAAGATAGTGAAACTTTGGATGGGTCCCTCCATCTCAGGAGGCTGCTCGCTGCAGGTATTGTCAAGGGTTGGGGGCGCTGTGTATGATGGCTCACACACTCCTCAGGGGAGGGCCTGCCCCAGCCCAGACTGGAAGAGGAGATCGATTCTCTGGCCCAGGAGCTGGCACTGAAGGAGAAGGAGGCCGGACACTCAAGGCTAACAGCACAGCCCTTGCTTGAAGCTGCACAGAAGCTCCTGGAACCTGGTGAGGGTGCCCCACCCCCACCCCCACCCCATGCACACTACCCTAAAGGCCAAGTCCTGTTGATTATATGTATGTCTGACTTTAGCAGCTACCCTGGGATTCTCACAGTGGGGTCAGCGACCCGAGCCCGGCCTCCCCTCTTCTCACCGAACCTCTTCGCCCACACCCCATACCTCCTTGAGCTCCCGGGCATCCTCTGGACCTGTGCAAATGTCCCCGCTGGAGCCCCAGGGAAGGCATGGGAATGTTCTCACCCTTGGTAGGTCCAGGTTGACAGCAAAGTATAGGCACGGGGGGGGGGGGGGGGGGGGGCGGAGTCTCAAGGGCGAGGTAGACGAGGCTTGACCCTCTCTCCCACAGTGCTGATCCTGGCTTCCTGCTTGGCAAGCGCCGCCGCCCTGGCTGTGGCAGCCCTCTGCTGGTGTAGGTGAGCTTCAGACCCCAGTTGGCGGGTAGGATCTGACCTTCTGCTCTGTAACACTCTCAACCCCAAACCCCTTCAGGCTTCAGCGAGAGACCCGCCTGACCCAGAAGGCTGACTACACCGCCACAGCCAAGGGGCCCCCTTCACCTTCGACACCACGAATCTCGGTGTGTAGTTTCACCCCCACAGGCACGCTTTTATTCTGTGCACCCCAACATGTGCTTAAGATTTTTGTCCCTTCCACAGCCTGGGGATCAGCGGCTGGCACACAGTGCTGAGATGTATCATTATCAGCACCAGAGACAGCAGATGCTGTGCCTGGAGCGGTGAGCACCCTGATCTGAAGTGACCTTCCTTCCCCCACCCACGCATCTCTGCCCTACCCACACCTTAGCTGGGCCCCTGGAGAGCGCACAGAGGACCCAGCTATTTTGCTCCCACCAGGCATAAGGAACCTCCAAAGGAACTGGAGTCGGCTTCCTCCGATGAGGAGAATGAAGATGGTGACTTCACTGTGTATGAGTGCCCAGGCCTGGCACCAGTGAGTGCCCTGGGGTGTGGAGGGGGTTATCTGCTGGGACTTCCTCGCATCTTGTCTCAGGCCTTGCTACCAGGAGCTTGACCCAGTGTCTCCACAGACGGGGGAGATGGAGGTCCGCAACCCACTGTTTGACCATTCCACGCTGACAGCGCCAGTGCCTGGTCCCCATTCCTCAGCGCCACTACAGTGACTCCTTGACCCACTTGCCTGCAGCCCGCAGCCCACCGGTGGGGACAAGCAAGACCTGGTGTTCCCCATGGAAAAGAACAGCATTGTGACCCTCTGCATGCTTTTGGCAGGAGGGAGGCACCAGGCCCTGGGCTCCCTTGCCAGGGAGATTCTCCGCCTTATGTGGGAAATCTAACATCTGCTTGCACATTCTCTGTCTGGCGTGAACCCTCAAACTGGAGATACAAGTCCAGGAACCCCAGAGCCCAGAGATGGATAGAGAGTTCTGGAGACAAAAGCCAATTAAAGTCTTTTTCAAACCTCTGAGTGGCTTCTAGGTTCAGTGATGGTGTAATCAGCCCACAGTTACCCACCTCCCTGGAAAACCTTAGCAGATAGATATTCAGTGAGGGACTGGGACCTTCTCTTGCAATTCCAGAGAGAAGTGGAACCTCCGAAAGGGGCTTGAAGGCTGGAGGAAAATCAGATACAGGACAACCCTCACCATCTACAGTGGGAACTCACTCCTACTATCTATCTGGGTACTCCTCTGCCCTAGAGTTTAGGAATATCAAGGGTATACTACAGGGCTAGAGCAGCCTAAAGATGGCCGGATCCTGAAGATCCCTTTCTGAGGGATAAAAAGAATCAGGAAAAGCAGCAGTGTGCATATGCCTGGCTGTGGGTGCATAGTATCTCCATTCCTGTGTGTTATCTACCTAGGACAAACCCCAAGAACATATCATATAGGCCTGTAGGATTCTTACAGGGACAGACTCCTGAACCCTGTGTGTAATGTATTGGTGGGGGAGGGAGACAGGCCAAGCAGATAGACTTGGGGAATGTGTATAGCAAGGTGCACGAGGCAGGGATCTCAGTAAGGTGTACATAGAGCCTTACCTGCCCAAAGCTGGGAATGGACCCACTCCATCTTTATGGTTCAGAGAACGGTCTGTGACACACACACACAAACACACACACATACACACACACACACTGACATGCGCATGCACAGGCACCCCTTTGGCTGTTGTAGAAATCTGCCTGTCTCTGACTCTGTCTCCTGAGTGCCTAGCTAACTGAATGTATGAAGAGGAGCATCCTGACTCCTTGAGGTTTTTCTCTACTAGTTGTGCTGTCTGCAGGGAAGGATCCTGCTGACTATATGTCCCTTTGAAAGCATACAGATCATGTCCCTCCATTACTTTCCTTCCAGGAGGACATGTACTGGTTACAGCCTAATCTCTGGAGACTCTGTGGCCTCTTGCCAAGAAGATAGGTGAGCTGGGCATGCTGGGCAGGCACTTGGGAGCCTGAGGCAGACAGATCTCTATGAGTTCATAGTCAGCTTGGTCTATGTATCAAGTTCCAGGCCAGCCAAGGCTACATAGTGAAGCTCTGCCTAAGAAAAAGAGAGCGGAAGGCAGGGAGAGAGAAACACAGAGACTCAGACACACAGAGAGAAAGAGACACAGACACACACAGGATGTGGGGGGAGTGCCACCCTATTAGAAGGGGTCCCAGTGTTCCCTGGGTCCTAGCTGGCCATCCAGGGCAAGGGTCAAATGTTGGTAGTCCTTTTTGACCTTCTGAATTCTCATGGACACAGAGCTCCAGGCTTTGGCCATCCCACAAAGATGGCTTTACTAGCTCTGTAACATTGTTTTGTTGTGTGTTTTTGAGACAGGGTCCCTCTGTGTAGCTCTGGCTGTCCTAGAACTCACTCTGTAGACCAGGCTGGCCTGGAGATCCGCCTTCCTCTGCCTCCTGGATGCTGAGATTAAAGGCGAGTGCTACTACTCCCAGCTTTTTATTTTTTTCTTTTTAGCTTTGTAATTTTAAGTTCTGTGTAACTTAAAATTTAGAGAACGCTTAGACAAAAACAAAATGATTTCAGTAAGTCTTGATTTTGCTATGACTCAGTTTCCGCGAGCAGTTATCCCCCACCCCAGTCTTCATCTTGATTAGACTAGACATACACAATCTTTAAACCCTATCCATAGATCTCATACAACTCACCCAGACCTTCTGCATCTTAGTACTACAGCTTGGATTTTTGAATTTTGTCTTCATCTTCCAGTTTCAGGACAAACATCTTTTTTTTTTTGTTTTTGTTTTTGTTTTTGTTTTTGTTTCTGTTTTTGAGACAGGGTTTTCTCTATGTAACCCTGGCTGTCCTGGAACTCACTCTGTAGACTAGGCTGGCCTTTAACTCAGAAATCCACCTGCCTCTGCCTCCCAAGTGCTGGGATTAAAGGCGTGTGCCACCATAGCCCAGCCAGGACAAACATCTTATTGTATTCTATAAAACCTACCCTTGTCTGAAATATTATTTTTTTGACCAAAAATACAATCTAATTTATATCCTTCTCAACTCTTCTCTCATTTAAACAAGAGTTTAATCCAAATTATATATGCATACACATACACATATACATATAGCACAGTGTTGTAAATGAAGATTATCTGTCCATATTGTTAAACCTTTAAGTTTTCCCCTGTTAAAAGTCTCAAGCTCCCTGTCTCGAAAAAACCAAAAAACCAAAAAAACAAAAAAAATAAATAAATAAAAAACAAAAAACCCAAGTCTCAAGCCAAACTCACTTCTTGGATTCCACACCCCCCCTTTTTTTCTGCTTGCATCTTACAAAGTTTCAGGGTAGAGAAATTTTTACATACCAGCCAGAGCCTGTAGAATTATCAGTGAGCCTTGTTGTGGGGTGCTCGCTGGAGAAGACTGCTGGGACATGGGTTTAAGTCAATGGGAAGTCTTTATTATCCATCCAGCAATTAGGCTGGGTGTTCAGGAGCCCAGTGGAGCTTTGAGCCTTTCTTAGGATGAGCTTTTAAGCATAAAATCCATGCCTTGGGTTGACATACTTCAATTAACAAGAACACATAGTTCGAGGCCAGCCTGGTCTACAGAATGAGTTCCAGGACAGCCAGGGATATACAGAGAAACCCTGTCTTGAAAAAAAAAAACAAAAAAACAAAACAAAACAAAAAACAAACAAACAAAAAACAAGAACACATGGCCAGAAGCAGAAATACAGAAGCCAAAGCAAGGTTAGTACATTTTGAGACTCCTAGGACTATGGACTTTGATGGATTAGGTCTTTTTTTTTTAAAGATTTATTTATTAGTATATCTAAGTACACTGTAGCTGTCTTCAGATACACCTGAAAAGGGCATCAGCTCTCTCTATGTATGGTTGTCAGCCACCACGTGGTTGCTGGGATTTGAACTCAGGACCTTTGGAAGAGCAGTCAGTGACTGCTCTTAACCATCTCTCTAGCCCCGGATTATCTGTATGCTGAGTTTTACAGCCTGGATGGTTCTTCCATTATGGAGTCCGTTGTGCTAAGGTCTGGGCTCCTGTTACATTGAACTTAGTGAATGCATAAAATCGCAGGCTCATCCTGCTCTAAAGAGGTCTGGTTGGTCCTAAGGGCCACTGATTTTACTGAACCATACAGTTAGCCACATAGTTTACAATGAAGGGTCCCACCCAGGCTCAGTCAGCGCTGATAGTGGAATAGTTAGCCAGGGGACCAAGAGAACAGAGGCGAGTATCAGTTACCTGATTTATATCTTTGTCTCTTTTTCTTTTTGAGTCCCTACCCACCTCATGGCAAGATTAAAAAAAAAAAATTCTCAGCCGGGCGATGGTTGCACACGCCTGTAATTCCAGCACTCTGGGAGGCAGAGGCAGGTGGATTTCTGAGTTCGAGGCCAGCCTGGTCTACAGAGTGAATTCCAGGACAGCCAGGGCTACACAGAGAGACCCTGTCTCGAAAAAACCAAATCCAAAACAACAACAACAACAACAACAACAACAAAAATTAGCATAGAAGCAACATGTTTTTTTTTTCTCAAAGCCATACATTGCTGTTTTAAAATCTCATGAGAAGTTTAAATCTTTTTAATTTTGTATGACCATTTCTGCAATGGAAGCTAACTGTTGTTCTAATACCTCTAGGACATGACCAACCTGCCTATTTAGTTTGGAAACTATCAGAAGAGGCACATTTAGTCAAACCATTAATACCTTTCTACCAAGTAGTCTCAGGGGCTTGGTAACATCGCTGTTACCCAGATGAATTAACTCGTAAGGCAGAATAGCAGGCATCGGAGTAAGGAGAAATACCTAGGTTAGAGCTTTGGATATTTGCAAGTTCTTCTTAAGTCCTTTAACATTACTCTAGGCTGCCCTGAGTCGCAGTGAATCTGTCAGTCAGTGTGCTGACTGTCCTGCTAGTTTCTGTTCCTGTGGAGCATGGGTCTGCATGTCTAAGCATAAGCAGCAACCTTGGCTGATTTTTAGCTAGTATTCATTAAATCTATTCCCAAGCACCCCTTTTTCGTGGCATAAAGTTTGATTCCCCAGGTTTTCTCAATTTTCAAAGGCCAGAACTTTTATTTAAAGGATTTTTTCTAGGAAGTGTTAGTTTTATAACCCCAACTTTTGCAGTGGAAACTCCCCTGTTTCTGGGTAACCAAGAGGCTCAGCCACAGGGCAGGCATAGAATTGTAAACTCTGCATTCCTTTCTCAGAGATAAACTCCCATATCTTTCCTTTCTCCCATACAACCAGATATTTAAAGTGGCATTAGTGAGCAAAGGTCAAAATGAATATGGGTTTCTGGTCCTTAGTGACACCAGCTAATACCTTCCCTGTGTCTGCCTTTCTTAGTCCCCAGGTCCAAGCCGGAGAGCTATGGTGCTTGGACCTGGAGGACTAAGACAGGCAGACACAGGGAAGGTATTAGCTGGTGTCACTAAGGACCTATGGAGGATTTACAACCCTCATTTTGTAAATCAGGCTGGCCTTGAACTCATACAGATCCTCCTGCCTATGTCACCCAGGTGCTGGAATTAAAGGTATACACCACCACTGCCTAGCAGGTTTTATTTTTTTCAGGGTGGAGGGAGTTTCCTGGAGGAACTTTTAAAGCACCATTTGAGCAATTTTATTTGGGTGGGAAGACTTTTATCCAGCCCCAAAAGGTATTTATAAAAACACAGGGCTGGAGAGATGGCTCAGTGGTTAACACTGTCTGCTCATTCAGAGGTCCTGAGTTCAATCCCCAGCAACCACATGGTGGCTCACAAGCATCTGTGATGGGATCCAATGCGCTCTTCTGGCAGGCAGGTGTACATGCAGGTAGAGCACTCATACATTAAATAAATAAATAAATCTTTAAAAACAAAAGTAGGAAGTATTTTAAAAAATTATTTATTTAATGCATAAGAGTACAGTGTTGCTGTCTTCAGACATACTGAAGAGGGTATCAGATCCCATTACTGATGGTTGTGAGCCACCATGTGGTGGCTGGGATTGAACTCAGGACCTCTGGAAGAGCAGACAGTGCTTTTAACCTCTGAGCATCTCTCCAGGCCAGCAAGCACTTTTATCCTTCCCCAGCGGGCCAAACTGACATTGGTGAAGTCAGTTTTTCCAGAGTCTGCCAGGGTATTAGTCTCTCATCTGCACACTTCCTGGATAAGGGCTTTCTGTTTTGGATTCATTTGACACAAATCCAGCCATCTGGCAGAGACATCCTGTGCTACGCTGTCTAGTCTAGGTATAACTTGGTCTGAGTAACAACGATAATTTTGTGGACCACGGATGAATAGCCTGGTGAAGGTCAGTTACTGGAGTCTTTCCAGTTGTCTCCTCCATCAGCCTGTGGATTTGAGCTGTCCATTGCTTCTCCAGACAGCACCAGCTGCTGGTGCTGTTATCAGAATATCAATAAGCCCCATTGGCCTTAGGGCTGACAGCCAGGTTAGCAGCCCAACAATTTGGAAGCTAAACAGCCTCTGGGATAGCCAAGGGTTGTTGTTGTTTTTTTTTTTTTTTAATGTACTTTTTCCAGTGGTGAGAAGTCTACTTTATCTATAGATCGTACTGTAGATGTGCCCCGAAGTAAAAGCATACCAGCCAGGCAGTGGTGGCGCACACCTTTAATCCCAGCACTTGGGAGGCAGAGGCAGGTGAATTTCTGAGTTTGAGGCCAGCCTGATCTACAGAGTGAGTTCCAGGACAGCCAGGGCTACACAGAGAAACCCTGTCTCAAAAAAAAAAAAAAAAATTCCTACTGGTGATGGTCCATGGTCCTTTTCCCCACCTGGGTCAGATGAATCAGTTCTGTTCTCTGTGCCGTGGTACTTAGCTGGAGCAAATCCTTTCAGATGAAGTGACTACTGCAGATCCCATGGATATGGTTTTATCTTTCATTTTTTGACAGTCACGAATGAGCATCTGCATGACAGACAGGAAGGTGGCTGGGTTGATGGCAGTAGGCTTCTCAGACTGGACTCAAGGGTGGTCTAGGAGCAGGGCCTGGTATTGGGTCACACAGTCAGTAGAGAGTCAGCTTCCTGGTGTTCCTCAGAGAAGGGCCTCAGCCGTGCCCTGGGGTGCCATGAATAAGTTAACCCAGAGTTAAGTTGCTTGCCTTCTTTTATTAAACTAGCAGTACCCATCTCAACTCTCCAACAAGTGGGTTATCCTTTGGCTACAGGGACCAATCATTTGGACATGTATGTCACAGGGTGTTTCCATGATCCCAAAGTTTGGGTGAAAACTTTTTGTCTTTTGTTTTGTGGGCAGAATACTTTGAGACAATTAGAAGTACTAGGGCTGGAACTGAGGTTCACTCTGTTTTTAAAGCCTCAAATGCCTTTGGTTTAGTCTCAGTCCAGATAGGGGCTCAGCGCCCCACTTTGTGCTGGTGTACAAAGGCTGTGCTATTTTCCCAAACTCTAGTATCCAGCGGCAGTGATACCTAATGGCACCTAAGAACTCTCAAACCTGTCTCTAGTCTTGAAGTTTAGGACAGCAGCTACTCTGAGATTGTTTTGCCCCCCTCCCAAGCTGGTAGGCAAGATAGGTAGCCTCTGGTGTATAAAGTTGGACTTCCTTAGCTAATGTTTTGTAGCCCCAGGTCTGTAACTCTGGCAGGAGCCTTCAGTGGCCCTTTTATAATGTATTTTCCCAGGGAAACCTCTCCACAAAGAGCAGGTCAGCATTTAGTGTCTTTATACCCTGGTGCTACCTAATCTAGGTGTACAGCCTGCCTCGGGGTCTGTCTATTCAAAAGCAAAGATGGGTTGACTCACCTCTGCCAATGGGAGGCTGAAGAACACATCTTTCCAGTCCAAGCAGTGTACACCTGTTTCTCTGGAAGAATCAGACTCAAGAGGATCAGAGGTGTCAGGTTTCTTCATAGGCAGGAGAAGTGTGATATGGGTGACTGACAGGGCACCAGGATGCCTGTCTTTTTAAGTCAGGCAATATGGACTACAGTCTTCCCTTTTGCTCCCAGGGTCATTGGATTTTGTTTAATCTGGATGGAGGAGGCTGAGTTAATTAGTTGAACAATTACAGACACCTGGTCTTCGGCCAGTCGTGAGGACTTGGTTTCTTCTGGCAGAGGATGAGACACCAAAGTTCTGCTGAGCCTCTCTCTGTAAGTCTAACTGCATCCCATCACCAGAGAAGGTGACTGTGGATGATGCAACGGTAAAGACCATTTATGCAAAAGGTCTTGTCCCAGTCATCTCTCTGGCTCTCAAGACACATCCAGCAACAGTGACCTAGTTCTATCTATAATTTCTTTTTAGCTTTTATAACTTTTTATTTGCTATCTGAGGCTGACTGGTGACAAAGGAAATCTTTTTGGCAGTTGTCCTGATTCTTCCTATGAATATTGTCTAGAGTCTCTTGGTCAGGCTGTACTGCTTGTCATTGTTTTCAGTTTTCTTTGAGACACTTTGTGTGTGTGTGTGTGTGTATACCACTGCACAGCTGGGCTTTTGTTGTTTTTTTTTTTTTTTGTTTTTTATAATTGTTTTTAAGAGAATGTGGGCTTTGAGTTTTCCAATTGTATGGATCATTGGTTAAAATGAGGAAAATGATGAAAAAGAAATAAAAACTTTCTCTTTTCTGTGGGCTCATCTTGGAGGAACTTCTCTGGGGCTTCATAGAGAAGACACTGAATAGAGAAAATGCTCGCTCACCTTGGGGAAATATTGCCCCTCCCTGTGTGCATTGCCACTTAGATGACAAGGGTCCCTGGAAGAGAGGCCTAGCCTCTCCTTACCTCCACACAGTGGCTTACCCTGACTGAACCAGAGTCAAGCAACAAACAAGCAAGCCCTGCTGCTCCCAGAGTGGGGCAGGTGCAGGTTTTTTTGGGGGGGGTGAGGTGACCCGTCAAAGCCAAAAGGATTCATACCTCCAATAGGAAGGGGCACGGGTCTTAAGCCAGAGAAACAAAGCTGACAGAAATATGTAACTATGGACTTTGATGGTGAGTTGTATAGCCAGAAAGGTACTCTTACTGTGGAGTCGCTTGTGCTAAGATGTGGGGCCCTGCCACAGCCTTGAGTAGTGACCTTTCTTCATTAGCAAGGAAAGACAGGGAGAGAGGAGACACAGAGATCTCTTTCTACGTTTTCCCTGTGACTGCAGGGTGACAGGGATGACGTCTGTTAGCAGTGGCTTCCTGTAGGGCTGAGTGCTCTGGGAGCACTTCTTTCATCTCCAGTCTCCCTGTCCCTCAGGTCCCTTGTCCTGTTTTATAGCAGTCTCTCCCTAAAAAACAGAAAGTGCATCTTGCTCTCTTTGCTAATTATGTTCTGGACAGTTGGGATAATGATCTATCCTAAGCATACCTTCTGTTTTGAACAGTGAGTGTATTAAGTATACAGTAGGTCACAGCACAAGAATAAGTAGGGGGGAGACCCACAGATTGCAAAACGCACTCAAGGTAAGTGTTCAAAGCCTGCAGCACAAACTGGGCATGGTGGTACACACCTTCATCCTCCAATCCCAGCACTCCAGAGGCAGAGGCAGGCGAATCTCTGTAAGTTTGAGGCCAGCCTGGTCTACGGAACGAGTTCTAGAACAACCAGAGCTACACAGAGAAATCCTGTCTGAAAAACAAAACAAACACCAACAAACAATCCAGCCTGGGAGGGCGTGGCGGTCAGCTGGAGTCCCCAGTCGCTTTCTGGTGACCTACCTGCTCATGGCCACACTTCCAGCTTCCACTTCCTCGGGATAAACAACAACAACCTCAGTTGGAAATGGCTTAGCTTGCTAGCTGGTCTCAAGCATATAACATTCTCTTTTCTTCTCCCTCCTCCTGTGCTCTTCTCTTCCTATCACGGAGTTGGGGGTCGCATACCATCCTTAGACAAGTGATCTCAAAGGGGACTTTGAGATAATATGCCTGCGTCTGAATGAGGGGCTGGCGACCCCACTTCCAGAACCAGCGCCTCAGGTGAGCTCAAACAACACGTGGCAATTTACCAATATAATCTATATTTTTACACACTTGGGGGTAAAGTAAGTGTGTGTGTGTGTGTGTGTGTGTGTGCTTATAATGCATGCGTTAATGTGTGTGTATGTGTGTATGTATATTTGTGTGTGTGTTTGTGTGTGTGTGTGTGATAATGTGGTTAAAGGTGCTGAAGTCAGGCCATTAATAGATTGGACTGAGGAGCAAAGCTAATTAGTCAAATAGGGGGAGGCAAAGGTTTGTATTAGAACACCCCAGCATTTGTTGGGGTGGAGAGAGTGCAGGATCTCGACAACCCTGTGGTAGGGAAGATAAAGAGAGCTGTTTAGACACCAGCAGGTCCCTGAAGAGTGGTGAAGAAGACTAGTGGGAAATGGGGCCAACACTGCTTGAAGCTATTGCTTCATCCAAAGCAGCATATTTCAGGAGCCTGAGTCC
Source organism: Apodemus sylvaticus (assembly GCF_947179515.1). NCBI lineage: Eukaryota > Metazoa > Chordata > Mammalia > Rodentia > Muridae > Apodemus > Apodemus sylvaticus. The sequence goes on from NC_067476.1 coordinate 4,344,541, forward strand.
TCCATCCCCACAGCAGAAGCTCCTGTCTCACCCGTGACCCTGGGCTGGCCTTTATTGTAAGCCTGGGCTACTGTGTGGGATAAAAACAGGAGGAAGCTGCGAACCAGGCATAGCAGTCCCTCTGCAGTGGGTCTGTCTGCAGTGGGTCAGCCTGCAGTGGGTCCGTCTGCAGTGGGTCTGTCTGTCTGCAGTGGGTCTGTCTGAAGTGGGTCCATCTTCAGTGGATCCGTCTGCAGTGGGTCAGCCTGCAGTGGGTCCGTCTGCAGTGGGTCCGTCTGTCTGCAGTGGGTCTGTCTGTCTGCAGTGGGTCTGTCTGTCTGCAGTGAGTCTGTCTGCAGAGGGTCTGTCTGCAGTGGGTCTGTCTGTCTGCAGTGGGTCTGTCCGTCTGCAGTGGGTCTGTCTGTCTGCAGTGGGTCTGTCTGCAGTGGGTCTGTCTGTAGTGGGTCTGTCTGTAGTGGGTCCATCTGCAGTGGGTCCGTATGTCTGCAGTGGGTCTATCTGTAGTGGGTCTGTCTGTCTGCAGTGGGTCTGTCTGCAGTGGGTCTGTCTGTCTGCAGTGGGTCCGTCTGCAGTGGTCCCACAGAGGCCTGGGTTGGAGAAATGCAGACCACATCCAGGACAAAGGGCAGCCTGGTGCTTAGCACACCCATCTCACAGGTGGACCTGGAGCCAGGGCTGGGGACTTCCCACAGTTCAGACTGCCCAGAGAGGAAGGTCCGCAATGTTTGCTCTTTCTGCTGGTCTGTTCTAGATGTCTGCCTTCATAGCATTCTGGATATCCTCAGTGCGTTCCTAGGATCTTTTCTGCCTACTCTGGGGTCCAAGGGGACTTGGTGATCCAACTCTTAGGCTAGGAGAATAGCTTTGCCTTTGCCAGAGCCACTTTGCTCAATACTCTGTGCCGATAGTTCTGCTGTCCTTTCTCTGTCCCAGGGCCCCTGCTGAGGGGCGCCTTATGGCTCTAAAAAGAAGCCAGTCTTCTGGGTTGATTTGCCAGAGGCCTGAGCCCACCTCAGCTTTCTGTGGGCCTGGCCCTAGGGTCCTGCCTGCTTCTTGAGAGAGGAAGCCCATCAAGATGCACCTGTTTTTCAGCTGCTCTGTCTTCTTAAACTCTGGTTGACCTGGAACTCACTCTGTAGACCAGGCTGGCCTCACACATCAGCCTGCCTCTGCCTTCCAAGTGCTGGGATTAAAGGTGTGCACCACCACCACCTGGCTTTAAGCAGAACCTTTCGATGCCACTCAACATAGATGCCAAAGAGTGACCATCTCTACCCCAGTTCAAACCTGGGATAGCACCTGTACTGGCTGGTTTTGTGTATCCACTTGACACAGACTGGAGTTATCACAGAGAAAGGAGCTTCAGTGGAGGAAGTGCCTCTAGTCATGGGGCATTTTCTCAATTAGTGATCAAGTGGGGAGGACCCCTTATGGGTGGTGCCATCCCTGGGCTGGTGCTCTTGGGTTCTATAAGAAAGCAGGCTGAGCAAGCCAGAGGAAGCAAGCCAGTAAGTAACATCCCTCCATGGCCTCTGCATCAGCTCCTACTTCCTGACCTGCTTGAGTTCCAATCCTGACTTCCTTAGTGATGAACAGCAGCATGGAAGTGTAAGCTGAATAAACCCTTTCCTCCCCAGTTTGCTTCTTGGTCATGATGTTTGTGCAGGAATAGAAACCCTGACTAAGACAACACCCATCAATTTGAAAGATACCCTTAAGCAATTTGAGAGATAATTCAGCAGTTAAAATCACCGACTGCTCTTCCAGAGGTCCTGAGTTCAATTCCCAGCAATCACAGGGTGGCTCACAACCATCTGTAATGGAATTTGATGCCCTCTCCTGGTGTGTGTCTGAAGACAGTGACAGTGAACTCTCATACATAAAATAAATAAATAAATATTTAAAAAGAAAGATGCCCTTAAATCAGCAAGCTTCTTCGGGGGAGACCAAACATGGTACAGAATGTATTGTCACTATTCTAGGAAACAGTCTCTCCTAGTTCAGGGGCTGAAGAGACGGCTTATTTTGTAAAGTGTTTCCATGCAAGCATGAAGACCTGGGGCTCACAGCATCCACACAGCAGGCAGAGGGGACTTAAGCAAGATGGCTCAAGTGGTAAATGTTGCTGCTGACAAGCCTGACTATTTGAGTTGACCCCTGGCCCCCACACTGTAGAAGGAGAGAACAAATTCTTGCAAGTTGTCCTCTGACTTCCATACATGCACCAGCCCAGCACATACACACATGCACACAAATAAATAATATGGAATTTAAAAGATTTTGGCTAATCAGATAGGTTAGCAAGTAAATGTGCTTTCTACCAACCCTAACCCTGATGAACTAAATTCAATCCACAGAACCCACATGATGGAGAGAGAGGTGACTACTCAAGTTGTCTTCTGACCGCTACATGCTCCATGGTTCAGTACATGTGTACACACACACACACACACACACACACACCATGCTCCATGGTACAGTACATGTGTACACACACACACACACACACACACACCATGCTCCATGGTGCAGTACATGCACACACACACACACCATGCTCCATGGTGCAGTACATGCACACACACACACACACACACACACACACACACACACACACACACACTATGTTCCGTGGTATAGTACATATGTGTGCATACACACACCATGCTCCATGGTACTGTACATGTGTGTACACACACACCATGCTCCATGGTGCAGTACATGCACACACACACACACACACACATAACACGCTCCATGGTATAGTACATGTGTACACACACACACACACACCATGCTCCATGGTACAGTTCATGTGTACACATACACACATACACACACCATGCTCCATGATACAGTACATGTGTACACACACACACACACACACACTATGCTCCATGGTACTGTACATGTGTATACACACACACACACACACACATAACACGCTCCATGGTATAGTACATGTGTACACATACACACCATGCTCCATGGTACAGTTCATGTGTACACATACACACCACACACCATGGTTTAGTACTTGTGTACACACACTCCTAAATAAATAAATAAATAAATAAACCCAATTTAAACATATCTTTTAAATTAACATGTACATGCGTCTCTGTGTCCACAGAGGTGAGAAGAAGGTGTCAGATCCCCTGGACCTGGCGTTACAGGAGGTTGTGAGCTGTCCAGAGTAGATGTTCTCTGCAAGAACAACATGAGCTCGTAAACTCAGCCTTCGCGCCACCCCCAAATGTCAGTAATTCAAAAAATGTCTGTGTTTATGTGTATTTTGCCTGTCCACCACATGTGTGCAGTGCCTTTGGAGGTTAGAAAAGTGTGTTGGATCCCCCTGGGACTGTGTCACAGATGATAGTCACACAGGTGCTAGAACCAAGCCTCTCCTCTAGGAGAGCAGCTCTCTAAAGACCTCTCCTGCTCCCTGTGTCCTGGTGCAAAGCTTGGGCTGCAGTGCAGGCGTCCCTGGAGAACTTGGGCTGTCGTGCACGTGTCCCTGGAGAACTTGGGCTGCAGTGCACGTGTCCCTGGAGAACTTGGGCTGCGGTGCACGTGTCCCTGGAGAGCCAGCTCTTGGCAGATGTGCAGCTTGTCCAACAACAGCACCTTGACAAGGACAAGGACAGGATCATCCCCAAAGGCTTGATGGGAGAGCAAAGGAGGGACTGGACTGCCGAGACCACACCGTTCCCACGCCAGCCTGCTGCCGTGTTACCCCACAGCAGCAGCAGCCTTCACCTAGGTGTCGCCTTTGCCTTTACTGCCTACAAGGCCCTGTCTCCATGCTTCTCCAAAGACGCGCCCTGCCTGAGGGGTCCTAGAGCCCTAAGTCCCCACTGTTCAGTGGGTTAGCTCCTTTCTTAGCAGGATCAAGTGACTCTGGAGTATGGCCACCAGGGGGACCTCCAGGCACACATCTGACCATTCTGTGGGGTTCTGATCACAATCGGGCAGGCTAGCAGGCAATTTCCTTAAAATCCTGCTGCCCCAGATGGTGTGTGTGTGTGTGTGTGTGTGTGTGTGTGTGTGTGTGGTGCAGCAGCCTGTAAGGCTGTGCTCTGCTCTGGTTGGAGGAGGGTCCACAGGTCTCTTAGGCTGGGTAGAATAGAATGTGATCCTGTGAGCCGCAGACATAGAGCCGGCCTTGGGTGCCTCACTGAGTGAGGAGGTCTGCTGAGGTGAGGGGGTGTTGAGCTCCTGGCTTTCTCTTTGACTCATCGCTCCCCTTCCCCCCTTTTCATCCTGACCCATTTCTGGGCTAAGCCTCTGAAGGGACTCCTCAGTCAGCATGTTCTCATGATCAGGCGCCCCTACAGTGAAGAGACCCACCCTCAGACTCTGTGGACCCTCCTCCAACCTGAGCTGGTGTGGGGGAGGTCCCTTCAAATCCACCCAGGAAGGGAACAGCCTGTGGGCGTGGGTGAGGCTGCTTGGCACACAAACAGGAAGGGCAGCAGGCCCTGGGGCAGCCTGTAGCCCCAAGCTGGCAGGGTGGCCCCTTTCCTGCGGGTCTCCCACAGCTTTCTGGGTTCCTGACACAAGAGAAGAGGTGGGGCCGGGTGAGGTGAGCTCTGAAGCCAGAGTGTGGCTCTCCTGGTCACCTGGCTTGTGGAGAGATGGAGAAAGATGCTGGGCAGAGACAGAGGGGCAGATATCACTACCGTTATCTTGCTAAGCAGAGTGACTGTGAAAGCGCGAGTGCAGCTGCCGCTCCGTGACCACCTTGCCTTGTTTTAGTTTCCGACGGCACACATGCCCTCCCTCCCCTTTAGGCATTGTGCAAGCTCTCCACCACAGGCTGGAGGTTATTTGCTGTCTGGGGAGTGGGTAGGGCACTTCTGAGGTGCCAATCAGTCTGCATTCGCCTCTGCCCTGGCCATGGGACTGCTGTCAGTTTCTTGGTTCCTGTCTCCACAGCAGCCTTGTCATGTGAGACTACAGCTGGGGATGGGAGTGTGGGAATCCTGCAAGTCCAGGAGTGAAATAGGGTTGGGCAGAGCGAAGTGTAAGAGGTGGTCTCTAAAAGGGACCTTGAGCCAACAGTTTCTTTCCTTCAGAACTCCTGCTCTGGAGCTCTGGGACATGAACAAGCCAGCCATTCTCCATACATGACTCCATAGTGTCTCACTCAGCAGAGTCGGGGATGGAGCGGGGTAGGAAGCTTAGCTTAAAGCTTTGCATAGGCTGAAGCTCCGGGTGACCCTGCCAGGCTACCCTGTCCTGGTCTGCACTGAGTCAATGCATCTCCAGATTGGGAGGCTGGGCAAGATGGACAGGAACCTTATCTACAAGCTATAGATTAGCTCACCAGAGCCAGCTGGAGGGAAACCAGGCAAGCCTGGGCCTGAAGCTGGGACCAGCTTTCCTGTTTCTGGGGTGGACGCCAACCCCTGCCCACCAGCCTGCCTGTCCACGTCAGGGACACACAGACTCCTTCCCTTTCCAGACTGGAAAGCCCCCTCCTGGGATAGCAGGAAGGAAGCAACCTGCAGCTCTTCCAGCCCTGGGCCTCGGGCTGAGCCTGCAGTTCAAGGCTCCTACAGGTCTTGGCAGGGAGGGAGAGTATGTCCAGTGCCCCGCCCCACCCCCAGTCCACTACAGGTAGCTCCTGGCTCTGCCCTCCAGGGCACATCTCATTAGACTGTGATGGGGCCCTTTTCTGAGGATTACAGTTCTGTGAACAAGGCATTTTCTAGATGTGGCAGAAGAGCAGTTTGTGATGCCTGAGGTCTGGGGAAACAGGTCCAGCTTAGTGGGGGATTGGAGGAAGTGGGTGTCATCATTACAGGGAGGGGCCTCTGTGACCTCCTGGGAAAATGCAGTTGCTTTCTTCGGATGCCCTGGGGTTGTGTGGTGAGCAGAGAGACGCTCATTGGGGAGGGGATCACTTCTGCTCAGAGTGCTCACACAGGGCCTTTCCTTTTCCTAAGGGCAAGCAGGCCTCTTCATCCCCCTCCTCCTCTCCCTCTTCTTCCTCTTCCTCCTCTTCCTCCATATGCCTCGCTGGTCACTTCTAGGACCAGCAGGGTTGGGAAGGGCCTTGTCTTGGCCTTCCTTCTGTCTCAATTCCCTCTTTGAGCTGAGGATGGGTGGGTGGGGTGGTTGATGCCAAAGATTGAAGGGGTAGGGCAGGGCAGAAGTGGGAAGGTCCCTGGCCTCCTCACCTTGGTCGATGAAACAGAAGCATCGGGGGCTGAGTTAAGCAGCAGCTGTGATTTCAGGGTGCCTCTGCTGGAGAGGCTGCTGTGATTTCAAAACCTCCTTCCCTGGGTGACTGATTTCAGAAGGCCCTAGATGAATTGTATCGGTGAGTGCCTGGCCCTTGAGCAGCCCCAGCTGGGGATGGTGGGGATTTATGGGTGTCCCTGAGCCTAGGGTGACGAGGCCTCTCCTTTTTTATTCTGCTTCAGGGTACAGCCCCACCCGGAGGCTGCGGGCCTGGGGGGCCTTTTTGGCTGGAGGCGCAACGCTCGTGGTAATCTGGCTTTTCTGGGTGCCGGGATCAGCTCCTGGGGGTGCCCCAGTGCCTCAACCCACGCTCACCATCCTCATCTGGCACTGGCCCTTCACCAACCGGCCTCCAGAGCTGCCTGCTGACACCTGCGCTTACTATGGCTTGGCTAGCTGCCGTCTGAGTGCCAACCGGAGCCTGCTAGCCAGTGCTGATGCTGTGGTCTTCCACCACCGTGAGCTGGAGACTCGGCGCTCTCGCCTGCCCCTGGACCAGAGGCCGCATGGACAGCCTTGGGTCTGGGCCTCCATGGAATCGCCCAGTAATACCCATGGTCTCCATCAGTTCCGGGGCATCTTCAACTGGGTGCTGAGCTATCGGCGCGATTCAGATATCTTTGTGCCCTACGGTCGCTTGGAGCCCCACTCTGGGCCCACACCCCCACTACCGGTCAAAAGTAGGATGGCTGCCTGGGTAGTGAGCAATTTCCAGGAGCGGCAGCAGCGCGCAAAGCTGTACCGGCAGCTGGCCCCTCATCTGCAGGTGGATGTGTTCGGACGCGCCAGCGGACGGCCCCTGTGCGCCAACTGCCTGCTGCCCACCGTGGCCCGGTACCGCTTCTACCTGTCCTTTGAGAACTCACAGCATCGGGACTATATCACTGAGAAGCTCTGGCGCAATGCACTGGCCGCCGGTGCTGTGCCTGTGGTGCTGGGACCTCCTCGGGCCACCTACGAGGCTTTTGTGCCACCAGATGCCTTTGTACACGTGGATGACTTCAGCTCTGCCCGGGAACTGGCTGTCTTCCTTGTCAGCATGAATGAGAGTCGTTATCGCGACTTCTTTGCTTGGCGAGACCGGCTCCGCGTGCGGCTCCTGGGAGACTGGAGGGAGCGCTTCTGCACCATCTGCGCCCGTTACCCTTACTTGCCCCGCAGCCAGGTCTACGAAGACCTTGAAAGCTGGTTCCAGGCTTGAGCTCCTGCTGCTGGGAGAGGCTGTGTGGGTGGAAGACTGATGCTGAAACCGGAGAACTAGGCATCCAGACTTTTGGTGACCATGGGACAAATCCAAGGCTTTAGGTCAGTGATCAGGAAGTCAGGATATGAGGAGAAAACTGGGCTGAGAAGCCATGTGGACTCTGGTGGGCTTTAGAGTAGGGTCCCAGGGAAAGAGACAATTAATTAGTTAATTAGGCGCATATGGGAAAAGCTAGTCAGATGGGAAAGGTGGCTGAGGGTTCCTGACTTCCCCTCAGCCCGTAGCTGAAGGCTCAGATGAAAAGCGGAGGCAGGACTCTAAACTTCCACAGCCACGGTGCTTAGCCTCAAGGATGCACATGCCAGGTCTAGAACTCAGGGTGCAGACTGAGCACTGGGCCCAGGGGCTTGCAGAAGAAGCACCGTGCAGAGGATTCTGGGCTTCCAATTCCACAGTCCCTTTAGGGACAGAGGTACCACTAATAAAGACACTGACAGAAATCTCCTGGCCAAGTCTGCTAGGTGGTGGGGCTCACCAGCCGGCTTCCTCTGCTCGGTTCCCTCCGGCAGCCATTGGGTTTCTTGCTTCTGCCCGAGAGCCTTGCTTAAGTGACACCTTACCAAGAACCCAAAGCCCATGGCAGGTACAGATCTGAGAACTAAGGTCAAACCCAGCTGTGGCTAAGGTGCCACATGTCATAGGTCTCCGGTGGGAGGGGTGTCATGTGTGATGGGGTATGAGCCGTTAGGACTTTCGCTAAAGCGCCTGCTGCAGGAGCCCCTGTGTTGGGCTGGGGGGCCCGGGGAGGAGATGAGAGGTGAGCCCATGACCGTATGACAGGTTGAGCTCTGGGACCGGCTGGGACTGGGGTTTGTCCGGGGACGGGGTGGCAGTTCAGGCAGGAAGCTGCCCTCCCCCTGTGGTTTGTGGGAAAGGCCTGCCCATGGCTTCCTGCCCTGACCTAGCCTCATGGGCTAACTGGAGAGAAGGAAGTGTCCTGAGCCTGGGGGTTGGGTGGAGTTTTGTGTCCTCTCAGCCTAGGAGAGGAGCTCGAAAAAGGAGCTGGGAAGTGGGGTGAAGCTTTAGCCCTCGACGGGTTTCATTCACTTTGGGAGTGAACTACATGTCCCAGGCTGGACCCCACACGGCCTCCATCCTCCTAGTCACAGGTGGGAGACCCACGCAGGCCTGCAGTCTTCCAACACCGTCCTCAGGCATCTGAGGAGCTAGTGGCCCTCTGCTGCCCCCGCCTGTCATGTGGAGATAGTAGTCCTGTGCATGTCTCAATGGGCCCACCTCAGACACTTCTAAGGACCCACAGAAGGCCAGACTCTGTGAGCAGAAAGAAGCTAGGCTTCCGTGAATATGGAGGGGGTGGGTGGGTGGGGTCGTGGTATCGAGTAAGCCACTTATGTAAGGACAGCGTGTCTTCGCAGTCACCCCTGCCCTCCAGCCCCTTTTGTGCAGTCTGGCTGGAGCGGTGAGGCCTGACCTGGAAGCCACAATAAAGACTGTGATACATTTTCACACTTGTGATGCCTCAGCACCATTTTGAATACAAACCTAACGTTCTCAGGAGGCCAGAATTAGGGCTCTCTCTCCTTTGGCAGTTTGCAGTTATGCACCCTCAGCCCTTCACGTGGGGTGTCTAGCGCCTCGTGCCTGGTAAGCACTTCTGCTGCCCTGCCTGCCGAGCTTCTGTCTTACCTGCATGGAAGTCACAGCTAGGCTGCAGTGACCCCATACAACTGCACCTCACTTCTCAACTCAGTTAAAACTCTGTGAGAGCCGGGCCGTGGTGGTGCACGCCTTTAATCCCAGCACTTGGGAGGCAGAGGCAGGCGGATTTCTGAGTTCAAGACCAGCCTAGTCTACAGATTGAGTTCCAGGACAGCCAGGGCTACACAGAGAAACCCTGTCTCGAAAAACAAAACCAAAAAAACCAAAGCAACAACAAATAAAAATTCTGTGAGAAACCTGTTTGGACCTCAAGCCAGCTCTGCCCTCGGCTGTCTCCACCTGCATGGAGTGTGTGTGTGTGTGTGTGCTCCTAATGGATCAATGTCTCTCCTCTAGAAGAGTGACTGACCCTGCTTCCTGTCTCTTCGTGCGGGGGGGGGGGGGGGGGGGGAGGTCATTCTAATGGTGACCAAGCCTCCTTCAGTTTTCCAAACAGGACAATAGAACACCTTGGGGACCCCTCTGCATAAATCCCCCAATTGGAGACACGTATTTGGAATCTCCTGGGTGAAGCATAGGGTGCCCGGGTTCTCCCTAGACCTTGGAAGGGGAGAGCCGGGATCTTGCTTTAGATGGGGGTTGAGGGATCTTGGGAACACTGCATTAAGGGCCCAGTGAGCAGCGAGGCCTAGTGCTGTGCGCAGGTGCAGGCGGGCCGGGGCCGGGCGGGCGTGGGCGCCCCCTGGCGGCTATCCGAGCGCCTTTAAGCGGGGGCGACGGGCGCGTCAACGAGTCGCTGTAGCTACGGCCGCCGGGGCGGAGCCTGCGAGCAGCAGCTCCTGGACGCTTGAGCGCCCCGCCCCCGCGCGGGCGATGCCGAGCGGCGCGGCCGGCAGCGGGGCCCGGCGGGGCGCGCAGAGCAGAGGGCCGCGGCGCTGAGGCGGCGGAGCGCGGCCCGGCCATGGGCTTCCTGCACCAGCTGCAGCTGCTGCTCTGGAAGAACGTGACGCTGAAGCGCCGGAGCCCGGTGAGCGAGCCGCGCCCGCCCTTAGGGGCTCGCGGGGCGCGCGCCCAATTTGCCGGTGCGCTCCCCGCGTGCACGTGCAGTGTCTAGGCGCGCGCAGACCCCGGGAGGGCGCCACCGGAGACCCTGGGTCGGGCCGGACGCTTCCGCGGGCTTCCGGGCCTCCGGCGGAGGGTTCGGCTGTGCCCTGGTCCGCTGACACTCGCAGCGCACGGCTGAGTCACGGGCCGGCGCCCTCCGCAGCGCTTTCTGGCAGGCTGGGGTGGGGGCAGGTGGTCCCTGGACTTGAGCTCGAGCTAGGTCCAGGTTCCTGGGACAGAACGCTAGCTGGGACACACCATTCAGCGTAGGGACTCCGAGCCCTGTTCCCGTCGTCTCTGGGGCCCCCATAGGAACCTGTCTTTTCCTTCCCTTTACTGATACTCTGCCCTTGGGCAAGCACCTTAGGCTGAGGCTGGTACCAAACAGCCTTCGCCGCCGCTGCTACCGCCCTCCTCCTCCTCTTCCTCCTCCTCCACCACCACCACCACCAGCAGCAGCAGCAGCCGCTACAGCAGCAGCAGCACCACCACCACCACCTTCTCCCTTCATCTCCTTTCCTAACCCATCCTGGCTTGTCCACAACCCTTACTCCTGCTGACTCACCCCTGGGGGTGTCCTTGTTGTGTGGACTCAACCTGTTAAATCCCAGCACCCCTTTCGTCCTTTGGGGCCAGTTTCTCCTGAGGCTGCTCTTCTGATTTCTCCTGCCTCAGGCCTCTCCGGGGGCTGGCTTCTGCTGAGCTGCTCAGTACCTGTCTAGGGCAGCTAGGACATAAAGCCTGTTAGGGTGGGAGTCCGGTTGAGGAGCAGGACCCTGGGCATGGATGGCGTTTGCAGTGGGTTTTCATCCCAGTCCCTGGATATCCGGCAAGGGCATCCAAAGAGTCCTGGGCCAGCCAGAATTGTCCGAGGGAGGGCCCTTGGGATTTTCCAGGATGGAGACAAGAAAGTGCAGGACCTAAAAGAAGGACCTTAACCAGCTTGTACCCAGAGACCCCTTGGGCAGCAGCACTCCTCCTGTGTTCTTCTTTTCGTACTTTAGATTCATAACAAGAAACTCTAGTCTGTAGGCAGGGTGGGTAGCAGTCATCACCACAGCCTGGCAGGATTCCTGTGGGCACCTGGCCCTGGACTGGGTACATTCTCTGTTCTGGTTGTCTGGGACTGGCTCGTGTGGGGTCTGAAGGCACAAGCCTGGGACTATAGCTTTGAGTCCTTAGGGGGAAGGGACAGAGTGAGGATGTATGTAGGCGTGCCTTAGTGCTAGTCCCACGTTGCTTGTCAGGAAGACCCCTCAGGGCTTGGGAACAGAGGCTAAAACACAGTTCCTGCACCAGAGGAGGCCCACACCAGGGTGGACGGAGAGTGCAGGGATTTGACAGTCAGCTGGAGGCGCCCATTGCCTTTTTCCTAGGCCTGGCCCCTGCTTGCCTGCTAGGTGGGGTTCATCTGTAGGGCTTTTCTAGATTCCCACGTTTCCACATTCCCAGAGACCCATTAGACCACAGAGGAGAGCCTTAGCCCATGGGAGAGCCAGTAGCGACTGGCTTCTTCCAGGCAGACAGTCTTCGCTGGTGTCAGGGGTGCACCCATGCAAAGCTTATGATTGAGGGCCTCAGGACTTCTACCCTGCCTGCTTCCTTCGCCCAAGTTCTACCCTGCCCGGCTATAGAGTTGCACATGGGACGTGGGTCCACCCTGGCACCCTTAGGAGGGTCACCAGTATTGAGCAATTGCGGTGGAAGCTAACATCACATTTGGGTATCACCTACTACCCTCCCCAACCTCCATCACAGCAAGCACAAGGCTGCACAGGCCCAGGGTGAGCATGGAGATACTGGGGCAGTGTAGAAGCATGAGACTTGTCTTGAGAGACAGAATCCCTAGGTCACCTGCTGTCACTCAGGTAAGCCAGGTAGCGCTGGACCTGTGCTGTGAGCCTGTAACCAGATGCCCCTCTGTTGCCCTCTGCCTCCCAGCTAGGACTCTTTCTCCCAGCAGCTCCTGCAAAGCCGTTGCTATAGTGATAGGGGAGGCAGCCTGGCCTTGCTGCAGTTACCAGGGCGGAGGTGCCCAGGGCAGGGCAGATGTGCCTGTGGTAGGGCTGTCTGCTGAGCGGTGCCTTGCCACTCTGTGTGTGTAAAGTGCAGTGTCCTGCAGCCCTGAATGTATACACCACCTCTTCAGTGGGCCCTGAACTCCATCCTGGCTGGAGAGGAGGTGGAGGCTGGCACAGGCTGAGGCGGTGAAGGGTATAGACAACACAGCAGGGTGTTCTGGATCACAGAGGGCTATTGTCAGTACAGTGGGCACAGCCAGGGACGGGCTGGGCACGCCCACACCACTCCTGGGCGGGGCTTCAGATGGTGATGAGGGTGAAGGAGACCTGAGAGCTAAGAGCCGTGGAGGACGGCTGCTTCTGTGGTGGTGGGGCCCCCTTCCTAGGATCTTAGAGGCAGGAGCTCCCGGGTGTATTTCCTGACCTTCCTCCCAGAGCTAAGGTGGGGGCAAGAATAGGTAAAGGCCTTTGTTTTCCAGATGGCACAGGAGGTGAGGGTTTGGCACTTCTGGCCTACCTTGGCAGCCTGGCCCTGAGACGTTAGGGCAGGAAAAGAGGCTTTTTGACGCAAGGACCGTGTTGGCCAGAGGCTCAGTGCCCTGGTCACTTGCAGGGCCTGGCTTACACTAGGCCTCATCTCTTGAGTCAGGGAGAAGATGAGTTGAATACATGAATGGGTCACAGTTGACCACAAACTGGCTGACTTTTGACCTCTTCAGAGGGCAGGTGACCCATGGTTTGACAGGCGTAATCTAGGGGCCCCATTTGGTGACACCACATAGCATTCAACATCTTGGTACACTTGGCTGGACCTGAGAAACCTGTGCTGACCCTTTGTGGCCACTGGGTGCACGTGACTGGGCTGGTCCTTCAAGGACATCAGGAGAACCTAGGCCAGCACAGGTTGATCGTGTCCAGCCCTGGGCAGGCAGTGGACAGAGTGCATGCCCTCATGTGCCCACCCTTTCCAGTGGGTCCTGGCTTTTGAGATCTTCATCCCGCTTGTCCTCTTCTTCATCCTGTTGGGACTGCGGCAGAAGAAGCCCACCATCTCTGTGAAGGAAGGTGAGGTGTAGGCAGAGCCTGGGCTCGTCGGTGGGCGGGGAGGGATGAGCATCCTCTATGTGCACGAGTCAGCCTGAGTGTGTCCCCATTTCCAAGACTCCCTGAGGCCACGGCCCCAGGGCCTGCTCCCGTGTGGTCCTGGCCACACATGGCTAGGTTATGGAGGCCGTGGCTGGCCGTGGCGCCCGTGAATGATGGAGTTGCCTGTTTCCAGAGGGCAGGCATTCACTAGTCTCCTCTGTTCTGTTTTGACCTGCCCCCACCCCGCATGGTCTCTTGTCCTCCTCGGCCCGGCCTGCATGCAGTCTGTAAGTGAGCGGCCATCTCCTTGCTGGCTCAGATGGCAGCCATGGGTGGCCTGGCGGGCCCTCCTGGTGCGCTTAGGCAGCCCTCCTGCTTGCATTAACAGCCTCCTAGCAGCTGGCTCCTACAGAAGCCACCGCCTGTGCTCAGGGAAGGCTGGCTTATGACTCAGGGTGGTGGGCTGGGATACGGGTGGTGGTGGGCTGTGAAGGGCCAGGCCACGTTGGCCATAGCTGGTGTCCTGGTCAAGCCACTGCAGTGACTTCTTGGCAGGTCATCTGTGAGGCTGCCTGGTCATGCTTTATGAGGGTGGGCTAGCCTGAGATGAGGTTGTGATGGCCTGCAACTTTTCCTTCAGACTCCTCAGGGCTATTGCACTCACTCTGCTAACCAGTTGGCCTGAGAGGTCAGAGGTCACTGCCAACGGGGCACCTCCTATGCTACCTCAGTCTCTGTTGGAAGGGGAGATAGTTGGGACATTTGGACACTGTACAGGCTAAGGAGTGATAGGCTGGGCATTACAGGAGAGGGGATGGCAGGTGGCCCTCTGACCTCTGACCTCTGACCTACAGAGTCATTTGCCTTAGCACAGCTTGGGGCCAGGCGCTCTGTGCCCCAGCCCTAGTCTGCCTGAAGCCTCTCGCCCTTCCTGACTGTCTCTGAACATCTCTTGGCCCCGTCTCCCTCATTCTTGATCCCACTAGCTTTCTACACTGCAGCACCGCTGACATCAGCCGGCATCCTGCCCGTCATGCAGTCGCTTTGCCCTGATGGCCAGCGTGATGAGTTTGGCTTCCTGCAATATGCCAACTCCACGTGAGTGCCCTACCCCATACCTTGGAAGGCGGGTACTGCCCCCCACCTCTACCCCCTAGCAATAGCTGATGTCTTGCGACGTTCCAGGGTCACCCAGCTTTTGGAACGCCTCAACCGTGTAGTGGAGGAGGGCAACTTGTTTGACCCAGTGCGACCCAGCCTGGGCTCAGAGCTCGAGGCCCTGCGCCAACGTCTGGAGGCCCTCAGCTCAGGCCCTGGCACCTGGGAAAGCCACTCAGCCAGACCTGCAGGTGTGCCCTGCATGGGGATGGCTTGTGGTGGGGAGGGCCTACGTGCTGCTGTCACTGGAAGCCTGCCTATGGCTCTGGGACCTTGTGCCTGCACCACATTGTCCCTTACCTGTATGCTTGAGACGGGACCAGTGCAGTGCTTGGTGGCTCTGCTCGCAGTCTTATCTGGGACATTTTAGCCCCAGCTAGAGCTGGCCCTCAGTCCCATCCTCCTGCCTGTCCAGTTTCATCCTTTTCTCTGGACTCGGTGGCCAGGGACCGGAGAGAGCTTTGGCGTTTCCTGATGCAGAACCTGTCACTGCCCAACAGCACAGCCCAGGCCCTCCTGGCTGCCCGTGTGGACCCGTCTGAGGTGAGGTGGGGCTCCCCCATGACCCCTGGTTCCAGTGGGGAGAGCACTGCAAGTGTGCCTGAGCTCCTCTCAGGGCTCCAGACCCGCTGCTGAGCGGACCCTCACAATGCAGGTCTCTCGCTTGCTTTTTGGTCCTTTGCCTGACCTGGATGGAAAGTTGGGTTTCCTCAGGAAGCAGGAGCCCTGGAGCCACCTGGGTAGCAATCCTCTGTTCCGAATGGAGGTGAGGGGCCTGACCGTGGGAGGGGGTGGACGGAAAGCTCTTCCTTAGTTACACATACATTCTGGGGATCTGGTGTGCATGGGAAAGTGGAGGCTGCACAGCGACTCAAGTGCTCCCCAGCACAGAGCCAGCACGGTGAATGGTCACAGCGCTGTGCTGCCTTAGGTAGGGCCTTGCTCATGTCTTGGTGTGTAAGCGTTACCAGTCCCCTGTGCCTCGCCCCCAGGAGCTGCTGCTGGCTCCTGCACTTTTGGAACAGCTCACATGTGCCCCAGGCTCTGGGGAGCTAGGCCGGATTCTTACCATGCCTGAGGGTCATCAGGTAGACCTTCAGGGCTACCGGGATGCTGTCTGCAGTGGGCAGGCTACAGCTCGTGCCCAGCACTTCAGCGAGCTGGCCACTGAGCTCCGGAACCAGCTGGACACCGCCAAGATTGCCCAGCAGGTGAGGCCCTGCCTGCCAGTTGGCCAGCAGATCTGTTGACCAGCCTGGAGGAGGTGCTGGGGGTGGCTGTAGCCCGAGCATGGGAGAGACTCCTGCTCGCAGGCCGTGCATGGGGTGGCTTGTCATTGAGCAGTCAGCACCGTCTACATGGTCGCAGGCTTTGGCCCTCGCCATCTCTCAGCTCAGGCTGTCCCTCTAGCCCTCCCAAACTGCGGACCCTCCCTCATCTTCCCCAAGCACCGTCCCCTGCTGATACCCCCGTCCCACTCTTGATCTTAGTTACCTCCCTGAGTCACCTCCAACCGAGTTTCCTAGCCTGCGTTTTCCACATGCCTGGTCTTCCCCTCAGCTGGGCTTCAATGTCCCCAACGGCTCAGATCCCCAGCCACAGGCACCGTCCCCACAGAGCCTGCAGGCACTCTTAGGGGACCTGCTGGATGCCCAGAAGGTTCTGCAGGATGTGGATGTCCTGTCAGCCCTTGCACTGCTGCTGCCTCAAGGTGCCTGTGCTGGTCGGGCCCCTGTACCTCAAGCTGGCAGCCTGAATGGCCTGGCCAACAGCACTGGGACAGGCGCGAACGCAGGCTCCAACACCACCGTTGAGGAGGGCACCCAGTCACCTGTCACCCCAGCCTCTCCCGACTCTCTGCAAGGCCAGTGCTCAGCCTTTGTGCAGCTCTGGGCTGGCTTGCAGCCCATCTTGTGTGGCAACAACCGGTAGGTCAGCAGCACAGAGATAGAGGGAGGGGGAGAGGCACGGGGTAGCGGGGAGTTGAGCCGTCACTTGACCCTTTGCATAGACTCCATTCTGAAGGTCCATCTGCTCTCTGTCCCGACATTTAAGTCCATTCCATGCCTGACCTGACCCCCGCCTTAGCCTGTTGTTCTTCTGTTCCTAACCCTGCCCTGTGGCTCACGTGGAGCCATCACTGACCTGACAGCCCTGCCCTGCTCCTGGTCCTTTGTCTTTGCCAGAACCATTGAGCCTGAAGCGCTTCGGAGGGGCAACATGAGCTCCCTGGGCTTTACAAGCAAAGAACAACGGAACTTGGGCCTTCTTGTGCACCTCATGACCAGCAACCCCAAAATCCTGTATGCACCAGCGGGCTCTGAAGCTGACCGCGTTATCCTCAAGGTGTGTGGGTCTGGCACATTGGGTCATACGTGTGCCTGTCTCCCCAGCAAGAGCCTGCATGAGGGCCCTGCAGGCCCAGGACTCTGTAGGATTGCTAAGAGCTAGGCTTGACTTCTGAAATCTAGGCACTGGTGTGCCCGGTGTGGCGAGCTTTAGGGTTAGAGGCGCAGTGGCACCTGGCAGCTTTTCTGTTGGGAACTCCTGAGAGTTTCTGCCGAGATGAATTGGAAAGGCTGGCTGGTCTGGCTAGAGTGTCCCTCATTCCTCACCGTGCTGACTGAGCCATGGTGGTTACGTTCAGAGACACCCCTCCCGTCCCACACACCAGTAGTAGCATCAAATGAACAGGGTCCATCTGGGGCCTGGGGAGAGAATTTGTTAGGATGTAAGGCAGGGCTGAAAGTGGGTGCGGAAAGCCCTGGACCGTGGAGGTTTCTTTGGGGGAAATCATGGCTAGACATCAGGCGCTCTAGGGGCCTGTGGGAGGGTATGAGGAAGGAGCTAGGAAGCATGTGTGTCTGCTGTGGTGGGATTCACACACGGCCATCTTTGAGGATTATGCAGAAACTGGGTAGAAGTTTGGCCTGAGTAGGGGTAGTAGTTGGGTTGGTCGCTGGGCGTGTGAGAGAGTGGAGGGCTCTCAGACTGGCTTAGGTCTCTCCTCGAGCCCTTTGCCCCAAGCTTTCATTCTCTGCAGGCAAATGAGACCTTTGCCTTTGTGGGCAACGTGACGCACTACGCCCAGGTCTGGCTTAACATCTCCGCAGAGATCCGAAGCTTCCTGGAGCAAGGCAGGCTGCAGCAGCATCTGCACTGGCTGCAACAGGTGCTGTGGGTGCAAGGTGGGTGGGCACCTGTGGTGGGCTCTGCAGCTTGCAAAGGTCCGAGCCACACCTGAACTTACCCCTCTGCTCAGTACGTAGCTGATCTTCGGCTGCACCCCGAGTCAATGAACCTGTCACTGGAGGAGCTGCCGCCTGCTCTGCGCCAGGACAACTTCTCACTGCCCAATGGCACCGCCCTCCTGCAACAGCTAGACACGATAGACAACGCAGCCTGTGGCTGGATCCAGTTCATGTCCAAGGTGTGCTGGGAGACCCCGACAGCCCCTCCTCCCTCAGGCACTGTCAGCCAGCTCCAATGATCGCCGCTTTGCAGGTGAGTGTGGACATCTTCAAGGGATTTCCCGATGAGGAGAGCATCGTGAACTACACTCTCAATCAGGCCTACCAGGACAATGTCACAGTGTTTGCCAGTGAGTCTCTCTCCCTCCTCCCACAAGGTCCTCTGTCTCTGACGGACCTACACTCTCATCGGCAGAGTCCCACCTTATCCCTACCGTGTCCCGTTCCCTTCCAGTTCCTTGGCCCAGACCTTCCCCAGTTCATGTCTTCTCAGGTCTCTCCCTTCTCCCTGGCCTGCTTCATTTTGCTCCCACACTCCACATGCTGCCTCTCCCTCTGCCCTGCGCTTCAGTCCTGTTCCAGCTTTCTATCCGTCCCATTTCCACTCCGGGAGGGCTCACTTCACAGTGTCTCCCACCCCTTCTGTGCGGACCCTCTGTGTTCCCAGGCGTGATCTTCCAGACGCGGAAGGATGGCTCCCTTCCTCCACACGTACATTACAAGATTCGCCAGAATTCAAGCTTCACCGAGAAAACCAACGAGATCCGCCGTGCTTATTGGCGTCCGGGGCCCAACACTGGCGGTCGCTTCTAC
Source organism: Apodemus sylvaticus (assembly GCF_947179515.1). Classification (NCBI taxonomy): domain Eukaryota; kingdom Metazoa; phylum Chordata; class Mammalia; order Rodentia; family Muridae; genus Apodemus; species Apodemus sylvaticus. The sequence goes on from NC_067476.1 coordinate 4,363,107, forward strand.
TTCCTCTACGGCTTTGTCTGGATCCAGGGTGAGGTGCTGAGCCCGGATGGGATGAGAGGGGGCCTGGCTTTGCCCTGACACCACCTCCAACCCACAGACATGATGGAGCGCGCCATCATCAACACGTTTGTGGGGCATGACGTGGTCGAACCTGGCAACTACGTGCAGATGTTCCCATACCCCTGCTACACCCGTGACGAGTGAGTGCCCGCCTACAGAGGCTCGGGGGTCTCGGGCCCAAGCTCCACCTCACACCTGTTTCCCCTCAGCTTCCTGTTTGTCATTGAGCACATGATGCCACTGTGCATGGTGATCTCCTGGGTCTACTCTGTGGCCATGACCATCCAGCATATCGTAGCCGAGAAGGAGCACAGGCTCAAGGAGGTGGGTCTGGGCGGCCGCAGTCGCCCCGCCCCGGCAGCGGGCCTTGGTGGGAGGAAAGGCAGTGCAGCCGTTTCCTCTGGTCCCCCGCCCGCCCACAGGTGATGAAGACGATGGGTCTGAACAACGCGGTGCACTGGGTGGCCTGGTTCATCACAGGCTTCGTGCAGCTGTCCATCTCCGTGACAGCCCTCACGGCCATCCTCAAGTATGGCCAGGTGCTCATGCACAGCCACGTGCTGATCATCTGGCTCTTCCTCGCCGTCTATGCTGTGGCCACCATCATGTTCTGGTGAGTGCTGCAGGAAGCGGGGAAACCACTAAAAATAGGCAGCTCTCAGAGCTCCTTTGGGCTCCACAGGGGCAGCCCGAGCCAAGAGCCAGGGGTCTCGGGGCTAGCAGCGATGTGGTCTTCCACTCCAGCTTCCTGGTGTCCGTGCTGTACTCTAAGGCCAAGCTGGCCTCAGCCTGCGGAGGCATCATCTACTTCCTGAGCTACGTTCCCTACATGTATGTAGCGATCCGTGAGGAAGTGGCCCACGATAAGATCACGGCCTTCGAGAAGTGCATTGCGGTGAGGTTTGTGGCCGGGCAGGGCCAGGACAGGGTGTCTGTTTCCAGCCCACTTACTGACGACACCCATCTCCCTTCAGTCCCTGATGTCCACAACAGCCTTTGGCCTGGGTTCCAAGTACTTCGCACTGTATGAAGTGGCAGGAGTGGGCATCCAGTGGCACACATTCAGCCAGTCCCCAGTGGAAGGGGATGATTTCAACCTGCTCCTCGCTGTCACCATGCTCGTGGTGGACACAGTGGTCTATGGCGTGCTCACTTGGTACATTGAGGCTGTGCACCCAGGTACAGGCCCATCTATGGAGGGACCAGGGCGGGACGAGATCACTGGGCTTCTGCCTTCCTCCGGGTGGTATCTGGCCCTTGTGGTGGACAGCTGTCCGCTCCAGGCCCTCCGTCGGCTCTCCCTCTGACCCCCAGGTATGTACGGGCTGCCCCGGCCCTGGTACTTCCCGCTACAGAAGTCCTATTGGCTGGGCAGTGGGCGGACGGAGGCCTGGGAATGGAGCTGGCCGTGGGCACACGCCCCACGACTCAGCGTTATGGAGGAGGACCAGGCCTGTGCCATGGAGAGCAGGCACTTCGGTGAGGCTAGGGGTCAGAATGGTGACTGGGGTGGGTGCTGGGTTTTGGGGTCTGGGCTGGCTGCCCTTGGTGCTGCCCCCATCCTGCTGACCCAGCTCTGGAACAGAGGAGACCCGAGGTATGGAGGAGGAGCCCAGCCACCTGCCCTTGGTCGTCTGTGTGGACAAGCTCACCAAGGTCTATAAGAACGACAAGAAGCTGGCCTTGAACAAACTGAGCCTCAATCTCTATGAGAACCAAGTGGTCTCCTTCCTAGGCCACAACGGGGCTGGCAAGACCACTACCATGTGAGTGTCCGGGGACCGGGGGGAGGGTTTAGCCAACAGGAGGATGAGGGTCCCTCAGGATATGGGGGATTGTGACCCCACTTTCCCCGCTCCAGGTCTATCCTGACGGGACTGTTCCCACCCACGTCGGGCTCAGCCACTATCTATGGGCACGACATCCGCACAGAGATGGACGAGATCCGCAAGAACCTGGGCATGTGCCCACAGCACAACGTGCTCTTCGACCGGCTCACCGTGGAGGAGCACCTCTGGTTCTACTCACGCCTCAAAAGCATGGCGCAAGAGGAGATCCGTAAAGAGATGGACAAGTGAGCGCGGGGGTTGGGGGCAGGGGACGCTGGGACAGTGGGCACGTGGGTCTGCATCCGCCCCAATGCTGGCTGGGCAGGCCGGCGCTGGTCCAGGGCCCCCCAGGCTGGGGACAGCATCTAGTCTGGAGTAGGGGGCAGGTGTGGGGAGGAGCTCCGGCTTGTCCCTAGCTTGGCAGAGGCAGCCTGGGAGCCCAGATGGGCCTTTCATGGGAGAGTTGTGCTGTGGGTCTGTAGACAAAGGTCTTCCCCAGGTTCCTCACATAGGGTCTCGATGAGAGCGACAGGACACGTTTAACCTTGTTGTTTGTTAGTTGTCCATGCGGAAAATGGATGCACAGCCCCTTTCTCAGGGTCTGACCCGAGATTAAATACCTTTTGCAGGGAGAAATGTCTGGGAAGGGAAGCTAATTGGCTAAGCCCTCTGAGCCTCTAGATATCTCAGTGAGGAAAACTCTGTTTTAGGCCTACGTGACCATAGGACACAGTTCTTTTATGTGAGAAGTGTGGCAGGTGTTCCAAATCAGGAGTCTGGCAGGGAGCAGGGCATCACCTAAGTCTCAGGGGACTATCCACTGAGTCTCCAGGTCTCAACCGGCTCTACCCACCAAACTTCCTAGTGTGGTTTTACGTCCCTCGAGAGCACGGTGTCAGGGGTGTTGGACGTGAGCAGAGGCAGGTGCTGTGGATGCTGGTGTGGAGTTCAGGGGAAGGAGTGAGGACAGGAGAGGTGAGAGCTCTCTGCGGTCCAGGCTGCCATCGCCTGGTCTTTCACCTTCCCATCCACTGCCCTCCCGCCGGGCCACAGGATGATCGAAGACCTGGAGCTCTCCCACAAGCGGCACTCGCTGGTGCAGACACTGTCTGGAGGCATGAAGCGCAAGCTCTCTGTGGCCATCGCCTTTGTGGGTGGCTCCAGAGCTATCATCTTAGACGAGCCCACGGCTGGCGTGGACCCCTATGCTCGCCGTGCCATCTGGGACCTCATTCTGAAGTACAAGCCGGGTGAGCAGGACGGCAGGCTGGCCGTGGCGGGGGCAGGTATCTCTGCCTGCCCTGTGTGCCCCCTTACCGTGGTGTCTGCCCGCCTTAGGCCGCACTATCCTCCTGTCGACCCATCACATGGATGAGGCCGACCTGCTGGGGGACCGCATTGCCATCATCTCCCACGGGAAGCTCAAGTGCTGCGGCTCTCCACTCTTCCTCAAGGGCGCCTATGGTGACGGCTACCGCCTCACACTGGTCAAGAGGCCTGCAGAGCCTGGCACCTCCCAAGGTCTGTGCTGAGACTACATGAAGCAGCCTCTGGTCCTCCCTGCCCCACGCCTCCCTCCCTCCCCAGGAGAGGGGCAACCTTAGCCTCTCTTCATTGGGACCTGACATCCGGTGGACGTGGGATACGTCTGAGCCTCATCTTGACTTGCCTGCCCACCAAGGGTCCTTCTTCCTCAGCCTCTCATGAATGCCCTTCTGCTCCCACTTCCTTCCCAGAGCCAGGGCTGGCTTCCAGCCCCTCGGGCCGTGCCCAGCTGAGCAGCTGCTCGGAGCCGCAGGTGTCCCAGTTCATCCGCAAGCATGTGGCTTCCTCCCTGCTGGTCTCGGACACCAGCACTGAGCTCTCCTACATCCTGCCCAGTGAGGCCGTCAAGAAAGGGGCCTTCGAGCGCCTCTTCCAGGTGTGAGGCCTGGGCACGGTGGCTGGGAACGCGAGGGGGCTCTAGAGAAGATGGGCGTGTCGTCCCCCCACACTCCGTGGTCCTGGCCTCACCCAGTTTCTTTGCAGCAATTGGAGCACAGTCTGGCTGCACTGCATCTGAGCAGTTTCGGACTGATGGACACAACCCTGGAGGAGGTGTTCCTCAAGGTATCTGAAGAAGACCAGTCACTGGAGAACAGCGAGGCCGGTAAGAGAGCCCAAGGCTGGCGATCAGTCCAGTCTGCCCACAGAAGGGCCTGGGGACATTGCTTCTCCTCGGTCTCTGGCTGCTGGGTCAGTATAGGTTCGTGGTGGATGGTATGTTAGCTCTGCCTACCTGTGAACAGGTATGTGAACTAGAGGCTGGGATCAAGGCAGAGCCTGGGGTCGTGAGTGGGCACTAGGGATTGTGGTACTAAGATGGCCTGGAGGCCCGAGAGCCTTGGCCCGAGCCCTCCCTCCCTCCCTTACCTAAGTCTCTTTGTTTGCAGATGTGAAGGAGTCCAGGAAGGATGTGCTGCCTGGGGCAGAGGGCCTGACAGCTGTCGGGGGTCAAGCTGGCAGCCTAGCTCGGTGCTCAGAGCTGGCACACTCACAGACGTCACTGCAGTCTGTATCCTCTGTGGGCTCTGCCCGCGGGGCTGAGGACGCCAGCTACTCCGACGGCTACGGTGACTACCGTCCCCTCTTTGACAACTTGCAGGACCCAGACAATGTCAGCTTACAAGGTGGAAGCTAATGGGGAGGCTGGGGAGGGCCCAGACGGGGGCGAGGTTCTGGCTACTCACCCCTGCCTGTCCGCACAGAGGCAGGAATGGAGACCCTGGCTCAGGTGGGCCAGGGAAGCCGCAAGCTAGAGGGCTGGTGGCTGAAGGTTCGGCAGTTCCATGGGCTCCTGGTCAAGCGCTTCCACTGTGCTCGTCGGAACTCTAAAGCCCTCTGCTCTCAGATCCTGCTGCCTGCCTTCTTTGTCTGTGTGGCCATGACCGTGGCATTGTCTGTCCCTGAGATCGGTAAGGCTGCCTGGCCCATGTGGGGTGGAGCGAGGCTACTATCTGACCCTTGGGTCTTGGCTTCATTTTCTTCCCAGCCCCCTGGATAACAGCCCTCCCCTCCTCTCACACTCTGAACCTTACTCCTGAGTAGATCTGTCTCCCGAGGAGTCATACCCCACAAGCTCCGCCCTCTCTGTGTTGGGGCTGGGGGCTGGCATCAGGTAACTGCAGTCTCCTCAGGTCTCCATGTTCACCCACCAGGTGACCTCCCTCCACTGGTCCTGTCACCTTCTCAGTACCACAACTACACCCAGCCCCGTGGTAACTTCATCCCCTATGCCAACGAGGAACGCCGGGAGTACAGGTGAGGCCGTGGGCTGGGCTGCAGCACAGGACAGGGCACAGGTAGAGACCTATGGCCCCTGACCTACTGTCCTGTCCTCAGGTTACGGCTGTCACCTGATGCCAGCCCCCAGCAGCTGGTGAGCACTTTCCGGCTGCCCTCTGGTGTGGGCGCCACTTGTGTGCTCAAGTCCCCTGCCAATGGCTCCCTGGGGCCCATGCTGAACTTAAGCAGTGGAGAGTCCCGCCTGCTGGCTGCACGGTTCTTCGACAGTATGTGCCTGGAGTCCTTCACACAGGGGCTGCCACTGTCCAACTTCGTGCCACCCCCGCCCTCGCCCGCCCCTTCCGACTCACCCGTGTCCCCAGATGAGGAGTCACTGCAAACCTGGAACATGTCCCTGCCACCTACTGCCGGACCAGGTACTACCTCAGGGAAGGCTCCTGGGGGTACAGGATGAGCGACCCATCTTACTGTGCTACACTGTGCCCACAGAGACGTGGACGTCGGCGCCTTCTCTGCCACACCTAGTGCGTGAGCCCGTCCGCTGCACCTGCTCTGCACAGGGCACAGGTTTCTCATGCCCCAGCAGTGTGGGTGGACACCCGCCCCAGATGAGAGTGGTCACAGGTGACATCCTGACTGACATCACTGGCCACAATGTTTCTGAGTACCTGCTCTTCACCTCCGACCGTTTCCGACTACACCGGTGAGTTGTCCTGGAGAGGCCATGAACAAGGGGTGCCTGGCAGATGGCTGCTGAGCCTCAGTGCCCTCCTGCCTGTCGCGTGCAGATATGGAGCCATCACCTTTGGTAATGTCCAGAAGTCCATCCCAGCATCCTTTGGTGCCCGGGCCCCTCCTATGGTGCGGAAGATTGCAGTGCGGAGGGTGGCCCAGGTAGGCCGCTGCCCTGGGGTTTTGGGCACCTGGTCCTAAGCTTAGTGACTCACGGCTTGTGAGCCTCTCTGAGTCCCTTGCCCGTCCCCAGGTGCTCTACAATAATAAGGGCTACCACAGCATGCCCACCTACCTCAACAGCCTCAACAATGCCATTCTGCGTGCAAACCTACCCAAAAGCAAGGGCAATCCAGCAGCCTATGGTGAGGAGAGTCAGGGTTGAGGATGGGAGGGGATGCGGCTGGGCCAGAGTGGTGCCCGGGCCTAAAGCCACCCTCGTGTGTGCAGGGATCACCGTCACCAACCACCCGATGAACAAGACCAGTGCTAGCCTCTCCCTGGATTACCTGTGAGTGAGGCAGACCGCCGGGTGGAGGAGGAGGAGGGGCAGGACCACTCGGTCCTGACACCCCTTGGAACTGAGTGCTGTCCCCTTGTAGACTGCAGGGCACAGATGTGGTCATCGCCATCTTCATCATTGTGGCCATGTCCTTCGTGCCGGCCAGCTTCGTGGTCTTCCTTGTGGCAGAGAAATCTACCAAGGCCAAACACCTGCAGTTCGTCAGCGGGTGCAACCCTGTCATCTACTGGCTGGCCAACTACGTGTGGGACATGGTGTGCCCCGCATGATCCCTCCCTGTCCCTGACTCCTGTCCCCATGCCCGCCCAAGTCTCACCCTCCACCTTCGCCTCTGCAGCTCAATTACCTGGTCCCGGCCACCTGCTGCGTGATCATCCTCTTTGTCTTTGACCTACCGGCCTACACGTCACCCACCAACTTCCCCGCGGTGCTCTCCCTGTTCTTGCTCTACGGGTGGGTGAACTGGGGAGGGGTGTGTGTGTGTGTGTGTGTGTGTGTGTGTGTGTGGCCGGGCGGGGGGTACCCTGTGACCACAACTGTCCATCCACAGGTGGTCCATCACGCCCATCATGTACCCAGCCTCCTTCTGGTTTGAGGTCCCCAGCTCAGCCTACGTGTTCCTCATCGTCATCAACCTCTTCATCGGCATCACGGCCACGGTGGCCACCTTCCTTCTGCAGCTCTTTGAGCATGACAAGGTGAGTGTGGGGGTGAGTGGGCAGCAGGGTGTGGCCTGGCGGCGGTGCTGAGGCCCCCGGCTGCCCCCAGGATCTGAAGGTTGTCAATGGTTACCTGAAACGCTGCTTCCTCATCTTCCCCAACTACAACCTGGGGCATGGGCTCATGGAGATGGCCTACAATGAATACATCAACGAGTACTACGCCAAGATCGGTGAGTCTGGCTGGCGGGGGCGGGGTGGGGAACAGTGCAGCCCTTCAGGGGCCACAGAGTGGCGTGCCTAGTCCCTGACTCCAAGAGCGACTGGGACTCTTGAGGCTCTCAGGCCCTGAACCAGCGGTTCCACAGGCCAGTTTGACAAGATGAAGTCCCCGTTCGAGTGGGACATTGTCACACGTGGACTGGTGGCCATGACAGTCGAGGGCTTCGTGGGATTCTTCCTCACCATTATGTGCCAGTATAACTTCCTGCGGCAGCCACAGTGAGTGGAGCGTGTCGGGTGACACCAGGGACCCTCGGGAGGGTAGGTGGCTTGACCAGGCCCTGCCAACTTGTCTGCCCTAGACGCCTGCCTGTGTCCACTAAACCTGTGGAAGATGACGTGGATGTGGCTAGTGAGCGACAGAGAGTGCTCCGTGGTGATGCCGACAATGACATGGTCAAGATCGAGAACCTGACCAAGGTGGGCGCTGAGCTGTGGGAAAGTAGGAGGGGTGTGGGCCGGGTAGTGGATCCCAGCAGTGGGGTGAAGTCAGGCCAGCAGGAGCCTCACCCTGTGCTGAGTGGGAAGGCTCTTTGTCCAGGTGTACAAGTCTCGGAAGATTGGCCGTATCCTGGCAGTGGACCGCCTGTGCCTGGGTGTGCGCCCTGGAGAGTGCTTTGGGCTCCTTGGTGTCAATGGTGCAGGAAAGACCAGCACCTTCAAGATGCTGACTGGGGATGAGAGTACAACAGGTGGCGAGGCCTTTGTCAATGGACACAGGTGGGGTTCCTGTGCCCTGGATACACACAGGGAAGCATGGATGTGCGTGCCTGTGTGTAACTGCTTCCAGGTGTGCAGCTGCTGGGGTTAGGGGTGAGTGGGTGAGACCCCACCCCTCAGGGCCTGAGGTGTGTGTGTGTAGATTTAAGAGTGTGGTGACCGTGACCCCAGGGTTCAGGAGGGGAGGTGTGGGTGAGCATATTGTCCTGGGAATTGATCACCCTCTGTCCCCAGTGTGCTCAAGGACCTGCTCCAGGTACAGCAGAGCCTTGGCTACTGCCCGCAGTTCGATGCCTTGTTTGATGAGCTCACGGCTCGCGAGCACCTGCAGCTGTACACTCGGCTGCGTGGCATCCCCTGGAAGGATGAGGCACAGGTGAGGTGGCAGGAAGCAGCTGGTGGGTGTCCTGGGGTGCACGTGCCGTGGTGTGTAGGCCGTGGGCCGGGGCTGGTGGGGGTCCTGTAAGTGAAGCCCATACCTCGCTTGGCCCTGCCAGGTGGTGGCGTGGGCCCTGGAGAAGCTGGAGCTGACAAAGTATGCAGACAAGCCAGCTGGCACCTACAGTGGAGGCAACAAGCGGAAGCTGTCCACAGCCATCGCCCTCATTGGGTACCCTGCCTTCATCTTTTTGGTAAGTCCGAGGGGTCGGATTCCTGGCCAGCCGAGGAGTAGGCAGGTCGGTGGGCTGTGTCTCCGGCTGAACTGACCCCTGCCCTAGGACGAGCCCACCACCGGCATGGACCCCAAGGCCCGGCGCTTCCTGTGGAACCTCATTCTGGATCTCATCAAGACAGGACGTTCGGTGGTGCTGACGTCACACAGGTGTGCCCCTGCCCCGCCCCTCCGTGGGCCTCTGGCAGCCCCTCTGGTGCCAGCCTGTGCTGTCTGTCCACAGCATGGAGGAGTGTGAGGCGCTGTGCACACGGCTGGCCATCATGGTGAACGGACGTCTGCGCTGCCTGGGCAGCATCCAGCACCTCAAGAACAGGTGAGCCGAGCAGGGGTGCAGAAGGCGGGGGAGCCGTCAGACCACGCGGGGCTCCCCGCCACACCTGTGTCCCACCAGGTTTGGGGACGGCTACATGATCACTGTAAGGACCAAAAGCAGCCAGAACGTGAAGGACGTGGTGCGGTTCTTCAACCGGAACTTCCCAGAGGCCATGCTCAAGGTAGGTGCGGTTAAATGGGGTAAGGGTAAGAGTTGGTCCTGCTCTGACGGCCCCTGACCGCCACGGTTCCCTGATGTCCTCCAGGAACGGCACCATACAAAGGTGCAGTACCAGCTCAAGTCGGAGCACATCTCGCTGGCCCAGGTGTTCAGCAAGATGGAGCAGGTAGTGGGTGTTCTGGGCATCGAGGACTACTCAGTCAGCCAGACCACCCTGGATAACGTGAGTGTGCTGCGCAGAGCTGCGGCGTGTCCTCTTGGATTCGCCTGCACCCCTCACGGGTGGCCCACCCACCTGTCCACAGGTGTTTGTGAACTTTGCGAAGAAGCAGAGTGATAATGTGGAGCAGCAAGAGGCTGAGCCCTCAGCCCTGCCGTCCCCCCTTGGGTTACTCAGCCTGCTGAGGCCCCGCCCTGCACCCACGGAGCTCCGGGCACTGGTGGCGGATGAGCCCGAGGACCTGGACACAGAGGATGAAGGCCTCATCAGCTTCGAGGAAGAGCGGGTGAGTGGTCAGCTACACCGCTGCTCAGCGAGAGAACTAGCTGTGGCCATGTCTGCTCTCTGCCGGGCGGGGGAGCAGAGGCGTCTGCATGCTGAGGCTGTGAGTGGATCTGGGGAAACTGGAATGGGCAAAAACCAAATGCAGAGCCCAGAACACACTGCAAGCTTTGAAGATCCCAGATCAGCCGTGGGGTTACAAGAAACCAGAGTCTAGGGAGAGTGACTACCAAACTGGCCAGGAGGAAGAGACACCAGAGAGCAGTGGGGAGAGGATGCCCGGGAGTGCCAGGCCCCAGCGAGGCCAGCTACCATGAGTATCCTCACGTCCCACTGGGGTGCTGAGATGCCTTCCCAAGCCCAGTTTGTCTGCTCTTCCCCAGGCCCAGCTCTCCTTCAACACTGATACTCTCTGCTGACCATCAAGAGTCACATCAGGGAAGCAGCTGTGGGGCAGACGTCAGGCGGTGGCCGAACCCACAGTCACATGCCAGGCCCTGGAAAGGCAGGTTCAGGACCAAAGGGCTCCGCCCTCCTCCCAATGACCATCCTCCCCCAATTGTGCCAAAGGTTGGCCTGGCCCTGGGCTGCACATACCCACACCCTGCTTTGCCTTAAAGCCTTGGGTCCTGGCCCAGCCCCTCACCCTGCCCAGCACCATCCACCTTCCCAGGTGACGTGGGCTGCCCCGAGTACCCTGTGACCCTTCTCTGCAGTGGCCGAGAGCCTACCCAGGCCAGCATCTCACACAGCTGTCTTTTCATGGACACCCTTGACTGCAGTTGGGGCGGGGCAGCTCGCCTACTTATTTTGCTTTAAGAGCCTCCCTCACTCTGCTGTTGCGAAGAAGTTAGGCTACCGTGGGAAGCCATGGATGTGGCTGTCTCAGCCCTGGTGGAGTGGCAGGACTGGCGAAGCTGGGCTTGCTGGCTAGGTGAGGGGCCGACGCTCCCTCTCTACCCCTCAAGCTGCCTTTGCTCTCCCGTCCGGCTTGGCCGTCCTTGGCCCCATGTGGGGAGTAGGACCTTGTATATAGCACACAGATGTTTGTTTTCAATAAATAAGCAAAAAGCACTTGTGGGCGCCTGTGCATGTGGCGGAGGGGTGGTGAAGGCAGGCCCACTGGCTTGGGGACAGCCACCCGGTCTGACTGTACCGACTGTGAAGGGAGAGGCTGCTCCAGATGGGAAGATCCATCCTCCTTCCCCTGCCCTGCCCACCCAGCCCAGACCCCTGTTCTGTGGGTGGGTCCTAAGTGGACTTAGGAAGGGGTAGAGTACTACAGTTGACACTACTGTTCTCTCTCAGGCTGCTTGTCCCTTCCCCGCCTCCCCCACTAGGCCTAGCACCCACTGGGGTCCGAGTGCCTACAAGGAATTTCCTGAAGGTGGTGGGCCGATGCTGGTGGGTGTTGAGTGAGATCAAGTCCACACCTCACGTTGGCCCTGCTGGGTGGTGAAGTGGACCATGTAAAGAAAGGCCCTAAAGCACAGAGCTTAGGAAAACAAGATCCAGTGGGAAGTAGGGCCAAGAAAGCATGGCCGGTTACAGTTCCCAGAGGCTGGTGCCCCAGTCAGTGAGCTGAGGTTTCCCTCACTCTGCTTCACTGAGAAGCAGAACGGGAGAGAGAGGGTAGGCATGCTAAGAATTGGGGGTGTGGGCTTAGTGGGAAAGAACACTTGGTAGTCTGGTAGAGGGTCGGGATTCAGTCTCCAGCTCCCATGTTGGGTAGTTCATAACTGCCTGTAATTAACAGTCCCAGGGACCTGACACCTTCTGGCTTCCACAGATACCCACACTCACACATGCATATGTGGTATATATTCACAGATAAATGCACACACATACACAAATTAAAATTCATTTAGGAGTTCGAAGAGATGGCTCAGTGGCACTTCCTGATCTTCCAGAGGACCTGAATTAAAGCTCTCAGGTCACACAACCACAATTCCAGCTCTAAAGCATCCTATGTCCTCTTTTGGCTTCCTCGGGCGCACATCCACACAAATTAAGAATAAATCTTAAGAAACAAACCTAAAATACTAGGCTGTTGGCACAGGTCTGAGATCCCAGCTATTGGGTACTGATGCAGGGTTGCTTCAAGCACACCAGGTTTACAAAGTAAGGCAATGTTGTCCTGGGCCACTTCGTCTCCTGCCTTAAAAAGTATACTGGCACGGTGGTACATACTTAATCCTAGCACTCTGGAGGCAGGGGCAGGTGAGTGCAAGGCCAGCCTGGTCTACATAATGAGACCCTATTGCAAAATAGCAAACAAAAGTAGGAAGGGGATTGGGAGCACAGCTCAGTGGTGGAGCACTTGGGTGGAGCACTTATCTGAGATTCTAGGTTCAATCTACAATAACTATAAAACAAGAAATGCGTCAGACACCAGAGGAATGACTCCTGAGGTTGTTCCCTTGCCTGCACACATACAACAGGAGCCTGAGTTCCAGAAGAGACTTCAGAGCCTGGACTTCTGGGGCCCGGTGAAGCACACTTAATTCCTCCCCTACAGACAGGACATGGATTTGGATGAAGTGCTTTTACCCTTCTGAGTTTGTGATAATCCTAAGGTGTAACCTCACCATCTTAATTTTGAAACCTCCAGAACAGTTGCAAGAAAAGAACAGTGTGTACCCCACTCCCTCTGCACAAGCTCATGGTTTGGAACACGCTGTTTTTGTTTTTTCAAGTCAGGGTTTCTGTGTAGCACTGGCTGTCCTGGAAACTGATCTGTAGATCAGGCTGGCCTTGAACTCAAGAGATCTTCCTGCCTCTGCCTCCCGAGTGCTGGGATCGAAGGTGTGCATCACCACACTCATCCTATGGCTGTTGGCACAATTCTTCTTGTGCTAACCCATCAGAAATAAGTAGCAGCTCAGAACTAGCAGCTACACCCCCCCAAGCTGTTTCTGCCCTGTCCCCACAGTTTCCTGACCACCACATGCAAGGACCTCTCTCTGGAACAACACAGACCCAGTGCTGTCACCTTGGACCCTGAGGCGTTTTCTACATAGCCTTTGATAAAGCTGTAGGACGCAGGAGCTGAGGGCACCACCATCCCCAGCTCGAGCTGAGGAGGCTGAGGAGCTAAGCAGGGCCGGAAGGAAGAGAGATCTGAGTGGCCATGGACCAGAAGCTTCTGCCACATGGGCAGCCATAGGCTACGGCTGAGGGCCAGTTGGGGCAAACGTGTACAGCCTGCAGGGCTACAGAGCGATGTCACTATTGCCCTTAGCCTTACTTTGTCACAAGATACCCATCAACAGATCAGCCTATGGCAAAACAGCTGAGCAGTTCCCCAGTGCCCACCAAGGCCATGGCCATTGGAGACAGCCTGGTCTGCATCTGGGACTAGGAAGGATTCACTTTCAATCTGGTAATGGTGAAGGTCTGTTGTGACCCTGCAGTGCTAGGAAGGGAAGGACAGCTAGGGGTCCTAGTTAGTGTTCTACTGCTGTGATAAAAACTAAAAATCCCTCAGGGAAGAAAAGGTGTATTTTGTTTTACACTTTATCACTGAGGGAACTCAACTTGCAGGCAGGAACTGAAGCAGAAGCCATGGATAAACACTGCTTCCTCACTTCCTTTCTGCCTGCTTTCTTATACAATCTAAGAGTACTTGCCCTGGGAAACACCACCCACAGTGGGCTGTGCATGCCCTCTATCAATCATTAATAAAGAAAAATAACTGGACTGGAGAGATGGCTCAGTGGTTAAGAGCTCTGACTGTTCTTCAAGAAGTCCTGAGTTCAATTCCCAGCACCCATATGGTGGCTCACAACCATCTGTAATGGGATCCAATGCCCTCTTCTGGTGTGTCTGAAGACAGCTACAGTGTGCTCATATAAATAAAATAAGTATTAAGAAAAGAAGAGAAAATGTTCCACAAACTTGCCTACAGGCCAATCTAATGGAGATACTTTCTGAATGAGGGTCCCTTTTCCCAGATGACGCTAGCTTTTGTCAGGTTAACAAAGAACAAACCAGTGCATTAAGTTGGTGGAAATACCTGTAATGCCAGCACTCAAGAGCAACAGGAAGAGGGTCAGGAGTTCAAGGCCAACCTGGGCTACGTAAAACTCTGTCTAAAAACAAAAACAGGAAAGCACGAAAAAAGAAAAAAATCTGTCTGTGGCCAGTGAGAGCAGCTGCGTCTCTGCAGAGATGTTTTTGTCCCTGCCCCTAAGCCAGGGCAGATTTGACAAGTGCAGAGATTTGAGTGGGTCAGATTATTTCCTGGGTCAGATACAGTTGGACATCTTTTGGGAAGAATACTGTGGGCTATGATATGCCAATGCCAGGAGTCCTGGTGAGGGTTGGTTGGTCTCAGAGTCTGGGAGGGCCTTCTTTCAGGACTGAGACAGTGAGGCAGTGGCCCATTGCCCAGTTCTTGTGATTACTTCATTTTCTGCATGTGTCAGTTGGCATTCTCGCGGAATCCTCTTTTATTTAAAATAGTGCCACTGTGATCAATGCACTTAATTTTTTCCTTAGTGTGTGTGTGTGTGTGAGTGTGTGTGTGTGTGTGTGTGTGTGTGTGTGTGTGTGAGAGAGAGAGAGAGAGAGAGAGAGAGAGAGAGAGAGAGAGAGAGAGAGAGAGTATGTGATTGTGTGTGCCGAGGCCTGCACATCCCATGGTTTTAGAGTTGTTTATATGTCAGCCATCAGCTCCAGACATCAGAGGCAGGTTTTAGGCTTGTGTTTGAATGGCTAGGGCTTTTGACCATTAAACCATCCCTTGCTGGCCATTGATTTTTATTGTTGTTTGTTTTTGAGACAGGGTCTTTGTGTACAGCCTGTTTTCCAATCGCTGGGGTTATAGGCATAATCCACCAGGCCTGGCTTGGCTTGGTCTGTGTTCCTGTGTCCTGCCCTGACAGTTTCAGAGCTGCCCCTGCTTTCTGGACACCACACAGATAGACCTTCCTCCCTTCCCCTCTGGGGCTTCTCTAATAACTCAGAGGGCTGGGGACCCATGAACTGCTGGTAACTTGATTCTTGATGTGGGCTCCTGATGGGTCTCCTTCATAAGACTACAGATTCTACTTATGAGGGCCCCACCCTTACACTCAGATCAACTCTGATCAGCCCCACCTCCTAATCCTGTACCATGACTATGAGAGTGTCAACACATGGATCCTGGGAGATGTGACAGTTTATGGTAGAATTCTTTGGGGGGATCGAGGATCTGCTACTGCTATGCGAGTGTCACCACACCTAGGGACTTTCTACAGGCAGAGCTCAGAAACACCTGAGCAAGTCCTTACCAATACTCCAATGTACCCCAGCCCCCTCACCCTATTCCCTCACGAGACTGTGTCTCCTTTCATAACAGAGCTGCCAGAGGAGAGGCACAGTGGCATGCACCTGTAATCACAGCGCTTGAGAAGTAGAGGTAGGAGGGTCAGGAGTTCAAGGCCAGCCTGGGCTACACGAGGCTGTATCTTTAAAAAAACAAAAAACCACCAAAAAAAAAAAAAAACATTGCAACTTTGTACAGGAACAGGATTTCTATAAGAGACACTCTTGAGTGTGTCAGGAGTGAAGTGTACAAGGAAGGAGACATAAGCCAGTCTTTAGTCTGTCAGCTCCCAGAGAATACTCTATATGTTTGAGAGATTTCAGGGTGATATCCTATGGCCTGGTAAGTCATGGGTTCAGCTAAAGCAGGTGTCAGTATTTTGGAAGGTGGGGTACTGGTGGAATTGGGGTTGAAGTGAGGACCTCACACATTAGGGAATTGTTCTACCTCTGAGCTAGCTCTACCCAACCCACTTACTTTGTTAGAGACAGAGCATCACTGAGTCACCCAGGCAGGCGTTGAAGTTATGATTCCCCTGCCTCAGCCTCCTAAGTAGATGTGGAAGCAGCCTGCATCACCAGGCCTGGCTCTCTTCTCGTTCTTTTAGAATATTTACCACCACTAGAAATGGTGGCGCACATCTTTGGTCCCAGCACTCAGTAGGCAGAGGCAGGCAGATCTCTGTGAGTTCTAGGCCAGCGTGGTCTACAGAACAAGTTTCAGGACACAGAGAAATCCTGTCTCAAAACACAAAACAAAACAAAAAATTCGCAGGTTGGAAAATGCACATGTTTTGTGTGGACAGAGCAAAGGTTGGTATCTGTTCCTCCTGGCAGAAGTTACCTACTGAGGTTGGCATCTGTTCCTCCTGGCAGAAGTTACCCACTGAGGCCTCTTGCTCACAACGAGCCAATGGAACCTCGTGATCTGCAATGCTAACCATGCTTTTTCTCAGGTCTCTGTGTTCTTCATTTGTATTGGTTTGTTGTTGTTACCATACAGAGAGGAGAGATTGGGCTTAGGGCAGGCTGGCTCCGCTAAAAGCCTGAGGAAAAACGCCCTCCAGGCCCTTCCCCTACTTGTAGACTTTGCTGTACACTGATAATTTGTGGACCATAGGTGTGTCACCGTGCCCCCTCTGCCATAATGTTCACAGGATATGCTGTGCACACGTCTCTGGGTTTCAAATCTCCTCCATCCCTTTTATGGTACTGAGGATCAAACATAGGGAAAACTCCCCTTTTGAAGCTGGGCAGTGGTGGTGCATGCCTTTAATCCCAGCACTCGGGGAGGCAGAGGCAGATTTCTGAGTTCGAGGCCAGCCTGGTCTACAGAATGAGTTCCAGGACAGCCAGGGCCACACAGAGAAACAAAAAAAAAAAGAAAGAAAGAAAGAAAGAAAGAAAGAAAGAAAGAAAGAAAGAAAGAAAGAAAGAAAGAAAGAAAGAAAGAAAGAAAAGAAAAGAAAGAAAAGAAAGAAAAGAAAGAAAAAAGAAAAAAAGAAAAAAGAAAAAAAGAAAAGAAAGAAAAAAGAAAAAGACAAAACCACCTCCCTTTTGAAAGGACATAGTCATTTTGAATTAGAGCCTACTTGATGGTCTCATTTATAATTTGATTGCCTCTTCAAGAACACTATCTCTACCCCCCTCCCCCAAAAATCACAGATTACATTATAACAAACCTATAATGCCAGACTGTGTTGGCATGAATATGTGGGCCCAGCTCTTGTCCATTCCCTGTGATGGTACCCTGGGGGACACAGTCCAGCAATGTAGTGGTGACCCTGGATGTAGGGAGGCAAACTGCAGAGTGCAGGGGGCTATGGGCATGGGAGCAGAGCACCAACGGCTCCGGGACCGACAGGTCGTGCCCACAGCAGACCGACAGGACGTGCCCACAGCTCCCTGGAAGCAGTAAAGAGCTGGCCGGCCGGCGTCACTCTGGTTTGTTTCTTAAGATATGTTTCGTTTCTTTCTCCCTAAGTCACTGCTCATGCTGTCTGTCCACTTTACCCCTTTCTTGTGGATTTGTAAGGGCAACTTCGCAAAAATATATAAAAGCGGCATGTCTGGTGACCACTGGCAGTCGGGAGAGGCTTCAGAGGCCGCCCCACAGTGAGGATTTGTCGTCTGCAAAGGACAGAAAACCACAAAACAGAAAGCTGGCCGTGTCAGTAAGAAGTCAAAATAAAACTGGCTCTAGGGTCAAGAGTTGGATAGAGGAGGAACCAAGTCTCTGGCACAAATCCAGGCCCCGAGGATGTCAGAGCTGTGCCCCACTTCAGCTCCGGCTGAGGGGAGGGAAGCCTGGCACGGCTGAGGCCCTGACTAGGAGTCAGGCATGGGAGCTGACGAGTGGGCAGGTATGGAGCCGCCTTGGCTGCACCGTGCAGCCTGGGTGGCACCAGCCTACCAGAGACAGGAAAGCCATCCCTTGGTCCTGGTCTTAGCCAGTGGGAAGGCCTGTCCTCTGCGAGCACAAGTTCTAAAGGGCAGCTCTCCTACGTGTGGTGGCTGCTGCTGTGAAACACAGGTAATGCCACAGGCGCTCACTCCACTGAGCAGCCAGAGGTATGCCCCCTGGGGGGATCGGCTATCCTGGCCTTCTCCTTCAGCCAGTAGGTAGACGTTTCTAACCCTTCCTGGGGTCAAGGTTAAGAGTAAGAAACCTGCTCTGAGCCTGTGTGGACAGGATGGGGGCATGGAATCCACGGCTCTGCTGGGTTAAACACCAAAACCAGGCTTATCAGCCTCCTGGCCGGCAGGAATACGTTTGGAATGTGGGCCCGCCCTACCAGACTGGGCTGTATTGGAGGGAGGGGGCATCTCTTCTGGAAGGCCATGTCACACAGACAGGTAAACTGAGGCATTTCATACTCATTCCCACTCCCTGGCTGGCTTTCTGGGATAAGGAATTGACAATGAAGAATGAACGCCAGAGGGCTGAGATCAACCCTGTGTGCAGCCACCACACTAGCACCCCTCACAGTCACACTGAGGCTTCAGTCTTTTGCTGTGAGCCAGCTTCCGGCTTCCCGTCCTGGCCCCCTGTGGTCGTTGTTATGCACGGAGTCCCAGTCTTGTACAGACAGCAGCTCTGCTCTGGCAACCTGTCTGTTGCCTAGGTGAGTGGCTCTGTGGGGCGGGCCGCTGACTGGGGAGGGTGGGGCATCCAGAGAGACTTAAGGAGCTCCCAAGGCACACCCTGTGCCCTGCGCTGCTGCCGGACGGACTGACGGACGCCTCAGTTCCCACCATGGCTGAAACCACCAAGCTGCAGCTCTTTGTGAAGGTTCTGGGCAGGCTGGGCTGCAGGGGGTGCTGGGGTTTTATCTTGTTCAGGGGGAGGGGTGGGTCTTCCTAATGGTGCCTAAGTCCTATCTGTGGTGGGCTAAAGCTGCCCCACAGATAGGACTCAACCCCGCAGGGCTGAGAAGAGCCAGGCATCCTGGGGGAGGAGCTACCATGAGGAGGGTCGGAGAGCCCAGGGCCTGCCCTTCGCCTGGGCTCATGAACCTGGCCCAGCTCTGAGAGAAAGCTTCTTGGTGAGGATGTGTCAATCTGGTAGCTGGCACCAGGCATTTAGCTAGATTCAGGATCATGGGCCAGACTGAGGGCTTGCCAGAGATGGCCCTATTAGCTATCAGGTCAGTGCTCAGATCTGAGTGGGAGCAGGTGCTGGCCTCCTCTTTGGTCTTGTCCCTTCCTTCCCTGAGCTGTTAGCCTCCATACCCAGTTGTGTGGGTTAATCACTAGAGGACGATTCTCTGGCCTGCCCCACCCTGCAGCCAGTCTGTGACTGGAGCCCTCTGGCAGGCCCCCAAGCCTAGGCCTCGAAGATCCCGACTTCTTTTGCCCTCCCCATTCCAGGGATCAGTTCAAGGGCCCTCACTAGACACTTGTAGATGCCATGCCCAACCAGGCCAGAGCCCTAGCCTGCCTCCAGAGCCAATGGCAGAGAGAGGCAGAGTGCCACCCAGCCAGGTGCCAGGGTTCCTGGGTCTGCTCGGAGCCCGACACCTCTGTTTCACCCACCCAGGCCAGCGAGGATGGCGAGAGCGTGGGACACTGCCCTTCCTGTCAGCGGCTCTTCATGGTCCTCCTCCTCAAGGGCGTGCCCTTCACACTCACCACAGTGGACACTCGAAGGTGAGACACCATCCTGGACCCTTCCCTGGCCTCTGCCCACCTTGGGCCGGCCACCTCCCTTCTTCCTGGTGTCCACAGGGCACTGGATGTGCTGAAGGACTTCGCACCAGGCTCACAGCTGCCCATCCTGCTGTATGACGGGGATGCCAAGACAGACACACTGCAGATCGAGGAGTTTCTGGAGGAGACGCTGGGGCCACCTGAGTGAGCACCTGATGGGGCAGGAGAGCAAAGATGGGACCTCCTCGGGGACGCCTGGGGGAGCGCCTAGGAAGGGTGCTTTGAGGCACAGAGTGCTTGAGGGTCTGACTGGAATTCTCCAACTATTCACACCTATAGTTTCCCTAGCCTGGCACCCAGGTACAGGGAATCCAACACAGCAGGCAATGACATCTTCCACAAGTTCTCTGCCTTCATCAAGAACCCGGTGCCGACACAGGACAATGGTGAGAAACAGGCCAGCAGGTCCAGGCAGGAGGGGCTAACTCCAGGCCAAGGCTGAGTCCTCACTGTTGCCATTGCCCCCAAGCCCTGTATCAGCAGCTGCTCCGGGCCCTGACCAGGCTGGATAGCTACCTGCGAGCACCGCTCGACCATGAACTGGCGCAGGAGCCGCACCTCCGTGAGTCCCGCCGCCGCTTTCTTGATGGTGACCAGTTCACACTGGCTGACTGCAGCCTGCTACCCAAGCTGCACATTGTGGACGTGAGTGAGGGACCAGTGGGTAGGTGTGGGCAGGGGGCCATCGAGTGAGACCCTCATCACGCTTTGCTACACCCACAGACTGTGTGCGCGCACTTCCGCCAGCTGCCCATCCCGGCGGAACTGGCCTCTGTTCGCCGCTACCTGGACAGTGCGTTGCAGGAGAAAGAGTTCAAGTATACGTGTCCACACAGCGCCGAGATCCTGGCCGCCTACCAGCCTGCTGTGCACCCCCGTTAGCACCCCTGCCTCCACACACGCATCTGCAGCCCCATAAAGCATCTCTGCCAAGTAATTGTGTCCTGAACCTCCAAATGGCCAGAGACCCACAATTACACCGTCTCTTGCCCCAAATGATGAAGGCAAGAGAATCCACTGGGCAAAGCACACAGTTCATCCTCCTCCGTGGTGTGGCACAAAGGCCTGGGGCCCCTTACAGCTAGCTGCCCTGGCAGAGGCATCGGGGATCTAGGGGACTGGATTAGTCTCCCAAACCAGTCAGGCCAGAGCTGGGTGGGGCGCCCTGGATGGCCAAGGAGGGTGGGGAGCAGAGCCCCATGGAGCTCAGCCTCCGGGATCCTGGCCAAGTGGGTGGAGCAGGCTGACATTCCTCAGTCCAGCCACAGGCTGTGGAACAACCCTACCTCCTGTAAGGGGCTTCTAATGCCCACTGGTGGCCTCCAAGACAACTCCTCTATGCTTCTCTGTATGGGACAGGTGTGATGTGCCCTACCTGGGTGGGGCTTAGAAGTGTGGGACAGCATCCTAAGCCTTAGAGAGTCCTGGCTCTACCAGACCGGGACCCTCTCAGCTTCTGTGCTAGGCTCGCAGAATGAACACAATGTGTCTGAGAAAGTGTTCCTGCCTGCCCCAGAGCCAGGCTGGAAGCCTGGTCTGTTTGCATCCAGGGACTCCACAGTACACCAAAAGGGTCGTCTCTGGCCCCTCCCCAGGCCAATCCTCAGAGTCAAGTCTGGCCTAGCATCTCTCCCCGAGGGAGCAGTTTATTTGATGGGGAAGGGATGAGAGGCACCTTTGCCCAACAGCAGGACCACAGGGGAAGTGAAGCAAGGGGTGTCTGATTAGGGGGTCCTAGATCTCCCCTTTCTTTGCAGACAGGCTCCTGGAAAGGTAACAGGCTTTGCTATCTTCAGGTCTCATCGAAGTCTACACCACCAGCTGGCTTCTTGCTAGAAGACAAGAGTATGTAATGCATAGAGGAAAAGGAAGGGACCAGGTAGGGAGAAAAGCAGCCAGTACCTCTTGAAGCCAGGGTTGATGAGAGACTCCCCTGGACAGCGTCTCCTGACCCCAGGCCCAGCGCTGCCTCTCTGGTGATCAAGTTCTGCTGGAAAATAGGATCAGGGGAATCTTGAACTCCAAAGAGCCCTGGCCAGAACTCTGTCCACACTGAAAGATTTTCCCATGAGGCATCTGGAGGGGGTGGGTCCAGAGAAAGAACAGCCTCAACCCACATGCCAGGCCGGCCCCTTACCTGGTAAGAAGGACTGGGTGCCTGCTGGCTGGCTGTTCTTCCTGGGGCTAGTGGTGGTCTCTTCTGCAGCTGAGAGAAAGCCATGGCATCTCACTCAATGCCAGGAGGGTCTGCAAAAGTATGTCCCCCGAGGGACAGTACAGGTGTCCACACATACAGTACCTGCCAGCCGCCTCTCCAGGTTGCATACACGCTCTGCCAGGCTGAGAGTCAAAGCCTGCAGCCTGGGGGCTGCTTCCGGGCTGGGCACTTTGGAGAGGTCAAAGGCCAGGGCAGAGGTATCCCCTGAAAGGGTCATCGATGCTCTGTCCTCTTGCAGGCTTACAGTCACTGCCTGCTGTTGGCAGGCAGCCCTAAAGAGGGAGATGTGTGCTATGGCCAGGGTGTGTCAGCACTACCCCAAGCTCCTCATTCACGTGGCCACCCTAACTGGAACTCACCTGAACCGGGAATGGATATCCGCAGCCCCACTTAGGCCAAATCGGGCTTTCTGCTGGGAACAAGGAATTGTCAATTATCCGCCCAAGACCCTGGACCCCCTGGACATTCCAAATACCCTGGAAACGCTATTAGAACCACTGCCACGGGGAGGGGGGCAAAGGGTGGCAAGCTCCTGGTGTCTCCTCTCCCCAGTGCTGTTACTCACGAGCGTCGCCAGGCTGTCAGGCGAGAAGCAGGTGCTCCAGAGCTCCGCGGCGTCTGTCACACTGGGTGGGAGGGGCTGTCAGGCACCGCCCCCGCTGGGCTCCCGCACCCCACATCCCTAGACTCCACTCACTAGAGGTTGAAGTCGTCGCGGTCCCCGTCTCCACCACTCTCCGGCTCGCAGTAGCACACCAAGCGGGGAGAGCCCGAGCCCGCCGGCAGAATACAAAGCGGCAGCGACAGCGGCAGAGGAGCCATGACAGCGGGGCGGTATCGCCGCAGGAGCCAAGCCAGATGTGGGCTGAGGGCGCCTGCGCAGAAGTACAAACTCGGTGACTCACAAGCTAAGGTGTCCGCTCGGCGGCGGAACTTCTGGTGTCTGGAAGGAAGGAAGGACTAGACTGCTGGGAGGGGCGGTACTCAAGGTTGACATTGTTTCCGGGGACCAGGCTTTGCGGGTGAGGCCGACCTAGAGGGCGGGACTTAGAACGCGGGGCGGGGCTGGAGGCACTCGGAGGGCGGGGCTTAGCGCCTTAGCCCCTCAGTGCTAGTCTGGTCTCTGCTCCGTGGCCCATGCTCCCAAGCAGAGATCTACTATGGTCTCACTCCTTGTGCTTTTCCGTTTTTCTGGGTCCTTCTCAGCAGCCGTGCATATATCTGCCGCTCTTCAATGCCGGTCCTCTTTCCTATCTATTCTCCAAGGGCTTGTTCTGCAGGGCCTCCAAACTGTTGGTCACTTGTCCCTTCATGTCACTTTAGATATAAACACATCTCTTTCCAAAGCTGAGTTGTAACAAACTCAGTACATTTGGTAAACATTTGGAGATGCAATTTTCTCCCAGGCAATTTCCCTCCCATTGTCTGAGTCACCATCCTCTGTGTGTTACCTGTCAGCCCCGAGACACCCTTCACCAACACAAGGTCTCTGGAACCTGAGATCTAATGGAAGAGATTAATAATCCAACAGGGCAGTATTCACATTGTAGCAAATGCTGATAAGAATCCACACAGGGCCTGCAGAATAGGGGCTGGTGCCACCTGCAGAACCCACGCCCAGCAAAGGGTGTGCTCAGGGGGAGGCCCGGTGGGAACAGAAGTCTCCCCAAGGCTGTGCAAGAGGGCTGTCATGAACCTATGAGAACCACGGTGAGAGTGGTTAGTAACTTCGTGAATTGTGCTAATATTTGAAGAGTGCTATCAGCCAAACATGCTCAGGCCTGCTGAGGCTCCAGACCAGAGCCCTTGCGTGGGTTGTTGCCTGACTCCAGCCACATGTACTACCGGTAGCTCTTTTGAAAGGGTCCTCCTGCCGGGCGGTGGTGGTGCACGCCTGTAATCCCAGCACTCTGGGAGGCAGAGGCAGGCAGATTTCTGAGTTCGAGGCCAGTCTGGTCTACAGAGTGAGTTCCAGGATAGCCAGGGCTACACAGAGAAACCCTGTCTTGAAAAAAAAAAAAAGAAAAAAAAAAGAAAAAAGAAAGGGTCTTCCTCCTGAGGCTCCACGTAGAACATTTCATGTCTGCCCAAGTCTCCATCCCTGTCTCCCATGTCCCTGCCTGCCAGTGTACCGTACATCCCGGTTTTAGGAGTTTCTGGCACAGCCTTGATGGCCGCCTGCATTTCCACCGTGGCCTGACCCCTCCCAGAAGCTGCATCTAAGACCTTGCTTCTAGGACTGGACGATGGCAGAAATGATGGCTGCCGTTTCTCCCATCCGTATTGCATTGCTTACCACGGCACAAGGCGGCCCAGGGAAACCTTTGATATCAAAGTATGGAGGCCTGCCAGTGCCAGGTCTGGCTAGCAGGCAGAGCCCTGTCCAGACCACGGGCCTGGGGGTGGTGAATGGTATCCTCTTCCACCAGAGGACCCATCCCGGGCCTGAAGGACCCGGGCATAGCTCTGCGTCCTGCTCTAGGCTGCGAAGGTCTGTGGGAATTTGTTTCTCAGCTTCTGGTAGAGCTGCTGCTTTTGTTTGTTTATTTGTTTGTTTTACCAATTTGAGTGAAAAATTTTAAACTGACTACAAAGCAGAAATGATAGCACAATGATAGAAGAATTATCAACATTTTGACAAATTTACAATCAGTATTTTTATTAAATTCTATTTTATTTTATTAACCTTTGTGGGATATTCACATTACAGAGGTCATTGAACCTTACCCTCGGACATTTCAGGACAATTTTGTCTTTTCAAACAATGGTACTCTGGGCCACGGTGGGGCACACTGGTAAATCCAGACGGAAAGGCAGAAGCCTGATCCCAGGACTGCTCGACAGGAGCAGACAACAGGGTCCGAGCGCATGCACAAAAGTTAAGCAGTTATACTGTGTCCCATATAAACACAGAAACAATATACTTACCTTTCTGTATGTGTGTTGTACATATTCGTGCATACACATGTATGTGCAAGTAGAGACCAGAGGCCAATGTGAGCACCTACCTCCCTCAGTCATTATTATTATTGTTGTTGTTGTTGTTGTTTAACATTTTTATTCATTTTATCATGTGTGTGTATGTGTGCCATGGTGCAGAGGTCAAAGGGCAGTTAGTTTTCTCCTTCCATCCTTAGGTCCCAGAAATCAAACTTGGGTCATAAGGCTTAGCAGCAAGTGCCTTTTCCTTTAGAGACGTCTTAACAGCCTTCTATTTTGAGGTACTTGAACGCGGAATCTGTCTACAGCGGCTCGCGGGGCCCAGAGCACACATGAAGCAGGTGGAATACGGCTTGCCTCATGCAATTGCAGTTCCAGAGCAGGGCCTTCTGGGCAGCTAAACCAGCCGTATCACACTCTTAGGCCAGATGCGGGGACTACAGGGTCCGAGAAGGACCTTAGCGCCTTGGGTCTCCCTCCTGGAGAACTAAGTTCCAGCCCACCTAGCACTCAGGTGCATACCTGCACTCTACCCTGCAGGTACTGCCTCCGAGGACCCGGCCTCGCCACCCACCACCCACTCTGATTCCCCTATGAAACACTGCTTCTGTCACTCTCACCAAAACACTGATTGTGCCTGGGGAGCTGCAGAGAAAAACAGGGAGCTCTTTGGGGGGAAGACTCAGCACAGAGGTGTCATGACCAACTGCCCCTGCAGGTGGCGGGTCCCCAAGCACTACTAATGGTGGGGAGTAAGGAAGGGTCTTGAGGGATACGGAAGCTGCTTGAGTCTGTGCAGGCCAGGCTTCCCTGCTTCTCCATACCGGGGACCACACCCAAAGTAGTTCTACTTTGGTGTTTGGATGGGACCTTGGGAGGGACCTCTGGGGACACACATCTGTGCCTGCGCACCAACACACTGATCTGTTGAGAAAGCAGATCTCAGAAACGCCTTTGTCCTTTCCCGAAGTCCTCCACTCTCAGCCAGGGACAGTCTCTTGTGTACTGCCTTGGAAATCCCGCCCCCTCACTTGGCCAGATACCCAGAGCCCCTGCTGCAGACTCTTAAGAATGGAAGTCCCAAGAAGACACTCTGAGAAACAAAGTTTCTTTCTCTGTAAGTGAGCCGGTGAGGAGATGTGCCTCTGGCACTTCTGTCCTGGTTCTCAGCCTGTAGGGTGCCTCTGGGCTTGTCCTACGAGCCTGGATCTTTACTGTCCTGTCTTCTGCAGCTCTGTGCTGCGCTGGAGTCAGAATTCAGCAGACAAGGCCAGCTGGGCACCCTGGCTGGAGTGCAGGCCTACTTGGGTTGCCAGCTGATGGGATCGTCTGTGGGGTGCAGCCTGAGAGCAGGCAAGCAAGGCTTTGAACACAAGTGGGCAAGGACCAAGGGGCCGCGGCCCCTTGCTGCAGACTTTTAAGCATGGAAGTCCAAAGTTTTTTTCTCCATGAGTGTGCAGGTGAGGAGATGTGCCCTGGGAAGTCCTCCCACCCAGGCTGGGGATCCTGCTTCAGGAGAGGGGGCCTGTGTGTGGTACTGGGGTGGGGGTGGGGCAGCAGGGGTCATCAGGGCCAGCTCCTCTGCCAGCATACTGCAGAGTGTTGCTTCTCTGTCTTGAAGTACATCACAGCAAAAGCTCTGGTTTGTCCAGGAAGGTCACAGGAATGCCATTCTAGGTCACAGCTAAGAGTGAAAGGTGGCTTGCTGAGCAGGACTCAAAGACGCCTGACAACCTAGGACACTCCCCAGCATGGAAGTCACCCCTGGGACACTCCCCAGGATGACTACCCCAGTATTCCAGTCCTGCAGCTGACACAGTGTGGTCTCTACCACCTCTCTCCCTTCGCCTGGGTCGCTGAACTGCCTGGCCATGGCACTCTTGGTGGAGGCTGCTTCCCTCTCCTGGCATCTGCCATCTGGCCTGAAGAGAAAGAACTCCACACTTGAGCCACCAGCGACCCTTGACAGAGCTCAACCCCAAGATCTGCCTTGCTTTCACAGGCAGCCCCAGTGAGCTGAGGTTGCCAGTGCGGAGCTGTCATGGGCTCTCCTGTTGGCCTTCCCAAGGGAGCGCAGTGCTTTAGCTTACCGGGTGTTGGGGATGCGAGCAGGGCAGGAGGGTTCGCCTGAGGCATACATCCGGGGAGGGCAGAATCTCCAGCCTCCTCTGCAGACTCACGTGCACGCGCACACACAGACATACAGACCCTGTGTGAGGACACAGGTCGCAGGCAGCCTTTCAGTGTAGGCCAAGGTCCTTTGGCGAGCAGGCTCCTGCGGCTCTTATTTGAGTCTCCCCTGTCCAGGCTGCAGGAGCCTATGGGTTGTACTTGAAGGTGAGGTTCATAGGATCGCTGTGTGGGATACCACATGACAGCCCGGTCCCAGTGGGCAAGGCGTTCACGAGGACCATGTGCATATTTCACAGTCCTGGAAGCCCTGGTTATCGGATACAGTCCCAAGTATCCGGCTAGGGCAGGAAGGTCACAGGAATGCCATTCCAAGTAGCAGGCTAGGGCAGGGAAGCTGGGTAGAATCCTGTAAGAACCCACTTCATCTCGTCAGGATTTCTTGTTTTCCTGCCAAGGCTCAGTGTCTAGTGCCCGTCACTTCTGTATCTAGAACAACCGTGAGCCAGTGTTGGGAGACTGAGGCAACTTATTCCAATGGCTGGTCTGGAACATTGTGCCCACAGGCCATTCCCAGTCCACTGTAGCAAATGGGTGGGGCCTTTCTCGAAGTCCGAGACCCTGACAGGCTAGAACCAAAGAAAGTGTGCACAGAGACTTGGGATGAAGAAAGAAGGTGAGACGAGAGGGTGTGGGATTCCCTGGCGGACATCCGCTGTCCTGCCTGGGGACCCGAGCCGGGGACACTCCAAGCGGGGCAAAAAACGAACAAATCAGCAGAGCCACAGCATTTGGAGGGTCCTCCAGGCCAAAGAACTGTCATGACTTCTCCTCAGTGGCCTTCATATCCCCAGGCTGCCCTGAGGTAGCTGCCCTGTCCTGGAACACACCCACTGTGATAGACCACTGATTGAATTGCACCTGGTTCAGCTGTTTCTCCACTCACCACACCACATCCTGTCAGCCCAGGTTTCCTGTGGGAGGGGTGGAGAGCTCAGCAGGCAGGGGCAGGTCGCTCTAGCGGCCTCCAGACCTGAGGGCTGCCAAACAGTTCTGGGATGTCAGATCAGGCATAGTGTAGCCCCCTTCTCCAGGAAGACTTCCCAGAGGTGACCCTCTCCACTGACCCAAATCCTGGTGTGATCTGCTTGGGCCTGAGAATCTGCTCACTATGAACCAGGAGGCAAAGAGATGAGGGCTTGGGAACAGCTGCCCAGGCGAAAGTCTGGAAGAAAAGTGGGGCTAATTGGGCGCCCATCTGTGGTTTTGGTGCCTTTGATGCTAGGGCTCTAGTCGGACTGGGGTAGCAGCAGGGGTACAGGCAGCCTCTCTCTAGCTCACTCTCTGGGAAACAACTCCTTTTGGTCCTTCGAAATTTAATGCCTAATCCAAAGATTCTATCCCACACCTTGAAAAGCTTATGGGATCTGAGTCTCTGGATGCACAGGGGTGGACACATGTCTAAGGGGTTAACGATGAAGTGACAGACCCCCAGGAGCCCCGCCCAGGCCTGGCTGTGGCTGGCAGCTTGCAGGGCCTGCGACTATGTTGGTTGGGACATGTGGTGAGGTTTCAATCTCCCATGCAGAGCAGGTGCTGAACTGGGCACATCGGTCAGGCTGTTCCCGGTCAGGGCTTGAGCAGGAGCAGACTCCTTTCTGGTCATCATATTGAGAAATTTATAAGAGGGGTATAGCACAGCCCAGAGGCCTAGAGGACAGACAGACAAAAGCCAAGGTCTGACTTGCTTTGGACTTTTATTTCTTTGTCAAGGTAAAGCTGGGGAGTGGAGAGGCGCTTTGGGGAGCCAGGGCTGGCTTCTTGAGAGTGACAGAGCAAAGGTGTCCGGAGGCCAGATCACCTGGACAGAACAAGAGCCGTCAGTCATAAGGCCAGTGGGACTATTCCTCCGGAGCCTACGGTCCCCAAGGCTCAGTCAATGGCACGAGTGAGGAGCCCTCTGACTGGCCCTTTCCATCCCTGGCCACGCCCCTTCCTGATCTTGCCCATCCTGGTTCCTTGGAGACCCCTGCTTCACAGGGTGGCAGCCCCCCTACCCCCCATCACCTACACTGTTACCCTTCCCCTCCCCCCTCCCCCCTTCCCCACCCCACCCCTTCCACCCCCTTGGCCATCAGCCCTAGTCTAGCCATTAGTATTGGAACTATACTTTCTCACTTGGACATGTGAGCTTGGGGAGATGCATCCCCGCCACTCAGCGGTCACATGACCACTCAGTGGTCACCTATTGAGTAAATGGCTGAGTAGCGCTTACCATGCGACTCCAGCCCTCTGACTGACTTCTCTCACCTGTGTTTACTCTTGAATGCACTTATCTGTCAAGAAAGAAGCCCAGGGAAGTGGTTAGCATCGGGCTTAGACATAAATTCACCGGGACTGTGTGCTTCTCCTTGGACTCTAAGAAGCCTTCCCAAGGCTGTGGAGAACTAGCTTTGGCCGAACCCCCAAACTTCAGACTCCATTTCACCCCTGCTCCATTCTGTTCTTTAAAGCGTAAAAGGTGTCTTTCTCCATCAGTTTGTTCCAGGAGCATCCCTGTACCCCTAGCTAGGGGGCTGGCAGACAGGGTAGCTAGGTGTCTACCAGGAAGAGGGTTCCCGATAAAGGGAGCTGCAGGCAGAGGTAATAATGTCGGGACAGACTGCCACCCCCATTGTTTCCTTGGAACCCCCTGGATTAGTAGGTGTTAGGCAAGGGCAAGCTCCCCTCAGCTGCCCTCCGCTTGCTGCAGCCAGAGGCTGCACTAATCTGACTAGAATTCCCTCCCCAGCGGCTTAGCCCCCCTCACCCGGCTGGGGCAGGAAAACAATGTCCTCCTCTGTGAGGCCCTGGGCCTTGCTAAAGGTGGTGAATTTCTCCTTCAAGTTGTCCTTCAGAGCCTGGGTTCTACCTGGTAGATAAAGAAGGGCCAGCATCAGGAGGCAAAAAAGCCCCGCCCTGCCCCCACATCCCTTTTGACTGTCCTCTAGGGTCGGCATCTCCCCTGTGGGCTGGGATACCTACTGTAGAGGGTGGCCATGCGGAAGTCCTGGCCTGGGCCCTTGGTGCCTCTGCTGAACAGCAGAGCATACTCGTCGTAGTTGGTCTCCACCACTGAGAGGGAGTGGACGCTGCCCAAGTCTGGGAACCCAAGAAATGACAGTGAATGGGACATGTGGCTCCCACATCTCCGTCCCTCTGCTTGGAGAGGGTGACCTTTGTGTGCTTCTCTGTGGGGAGGGTCTTAGGCTTCTTTATCCGCCCTGCACCCTGCGTTGGCTGCCTTCCCTGTCCCTCCCTTGGTGGCCACCTGCCAGTTTCTAGCTTCCCGCCTGAACAGCCTGGGAACACTGTCTCCAAACCACAGGTCTTGGGGAGAGAGTAGAAAACACTTAGACTCAAGAAATCAGCAGGCTGGGTTACAATATAGCCAGAAGGCAGCGGAAATGGGGTTCTGGCGGGAAGCCATAGCTCAGGTGAAAGGATGGAAAGAGGCCCTTGGACAGGAGCCATGAAATGTGGGTAGGGTTTGGGGAATGTCTGTATGTCACCCACTTGGGCAGCAGAGTATTGGAAATTTTTGGGCAGGAAAGGGGCCTGGAAGGGTGTGGGTGGGCTTCAGAGAGACCAAAGTCCCCAGAGAGAGGTAGCCCCATGTGACTGAGGCAGATTCACGGTCAGATCTGGCCTTGGCTATGGTGTGACCATTGTCCCCACAATTTGGGACAGGGGGCTATACAGTGAGCCAGCATTTACCTCAGAATTTACCCAGCTAAGGAAGTGGCTCACTCACGGGGGCTGCTGTAGGTGTAGTGTCCGGGAACCCCCACAGGCTGCAGTACCATGGTCTTGGTTTCACACTGGTTTCTCCTGTGGGTAGATTACCCTTAAAGGGAGGTGTCAAGCCCCAGGACGTTCCCCCACACAACAATGTGTCCTTCTGTGTCCCAGAGCTCGCCATACTCCCTTGTCTCACCTGAGGAAGGTAGAGGTGAGGTTGAGGCCGCCCTCTGTGGAGGGGGCTACCACTGTCTTGCACATGTACAGTACGGCTTTCTTCTCCCGGAACCAGCTTGAATCGGAGGCGAGGCCCGCACTGTACCAGCGTCCCAGGAACTGTGACCAGTGGACCGCTGGGTCGGCTCCATGCGCCCCTCATGGGCAGACCCTGGTGGCTTGGCCTTTCCTCCTCTGACTCCTCCCACACACAGGTCCTGGTAGCGCTTCTCTCTCATCCATGCCCCTCCCTCTCTAGCAGGCTGGCTCATTGCCCCATGGAGGAGGGGGCAGCAAAGACCCCCCTGCTTCCCCGGGATGGTGAGCTCATCTTTGTCACGGCCCTCGTCCCAGTCCACTATCGGGTAAAGTGGTATCGGAGCATGGCACGGTCCTGGCGGAGTCAGGTGGGCCCACCAGGCTGTGTGCCCGTGTGGTTCCAGCCAGCTCCCGTGCACAAGCACACGTGGTTGACAGTACCCAGCACACCCTCTTTTGTAAGAGAAAGCCTGGCTCTGACCCGAGGGCTCTGTTTCCTTGGGTGTTGGGTAGGGGACCCTCTCACCTTGTCTTGTTGAAAGTTGGGCTGCACCGTGTCGTGGTCCTGGGCTGGGGTCTGCGGGAATCCCAAGAGACCCAGGAGGACCAGCCCAGTCCACAGCACTCCGAGAACGGCCATTTGCTCAGAGCAGGTGTCTGGGCCTGAGGCCAGCAATGCAGACAAAGCAAGGAAGACTGACTAGAAGGAGCAGAGGGCACTGTGGAGACCCCTATTTATGAGCCAGGCTTGGCCTCCACCCAAGGCCGAAGGACTGCCCACTGGAGGCTCGTGATGTTGGCGCGAGGGAGGGTGGCTGTCCCAGCTGCGGCCTCATCTGCTCATTATGTAAGAGCTCCAGCTGAGTCCCGTACCTCAGCAAAGAAGAAGCTAGAAGCTGTGCAGGCAGGTTGGGGGCAGGCGGAGGTCTCTGCCTGTCCCTCCTCCCCCAACTCCAGAGGCAGAACTAGCTCAGACCTGGCCCACTCCTGCCGGCCAAGCTCACATACCTCACGGTGGGGATGGTGCTGGACTCTGGTGCGTCCCTGGTGCTGGACAATCTAGTCACTCCCCACCTAGGGCTGAGACCTGCCTCTCACAGCCCTACCTACCATCCCTCTCCAAGTCCCATGACCCCAGCAGGGAACACAAAGCACCGCTTGTGCCTTGAACATTTGGTCCTGAAAGGCTTGCAGTCACAAGGCCGTGAGCAACCCTTACCAAGATAAAGAAACTCATGTACTCTACCCTGACGAGAAGCCAAGAACCAGCCACCCTGAGGACCGCCTCCTCTGTGGTCGTCTTCGGGGGTTCACATGAAGGCCCTTTGGGCTCCCGTAGAGGTGGTGGGTGGGAAGGGCGAAGCGGTGGGCTTCAAGCTACTGTAGGTGAGGACAGAGTCTGTGACTTCCTCCTGGCTTCCGAGGCCTGTCCCTGGATGGGATACCCATGACCACGGAAGAGAGAAAGAACTGATTCGTACTGCCCTCATCCCTTCCCTGTGGCCCAGGAGTTTTGGGTTCTGGGCCACGGGGTCATTTAGCTTGAACATCTGAGTGGTCTTTGTGAGGAAGGTCTCTTGCTTTCTCACTAATGTTGGAGCTACAGGAAGTGGGTAGATTGCAGAATTACCCAGAAGAACCCAAGACCTCATCCCTTCACTCAGCCCCCTCAGCCCCTCCCTGCCCAGAACACTCAGCTCCATCCACGTCCTGGACCTAAGGAGAGAGGGGCTGTCAGGGATGCTGACCACAGACCCCGAGCCCGGCCGGGCCCAGCAGCTGAGGACAGGGGCAAGAGGTGCAACCAGGGAAAGGCCGGGCGCATCAGCCTGTGTGTGGGGTCCTGGAATGACTGAAGCCCCAAGCAGAGTAACCGGAAGTGCTTCCAAGTGTGAAAGCCTCTGCGGTTTGGATCTGGAATGTTCCCAGCACTGTTTAAACATCTCTGCTGGGTGATGCTATCTAGGGATCTGTGGAACCTTTAGGAGGCGTGGTCTCGCTGGTAGAAGGAGGTCACCGGAGAAGGGCCTTTGAAGGTGATTCCTGGTCTCTGCTCTGCTGCCTTCTCTTCTCCGTTGTTCCTGGTTCCATGCCTCAAAATAAATCTTTCTTCTCTAAAGTTATTTCTGGCCACATACCGTGGTTTTATTTTTCACCCATTATTTATTTATTTATTTATTATTTACAGCCTGATTGCTGCCCCCTCTTCCTGGTTCCCCCCTCCCACAGCCCCTCCTTCATCCCCCATTCCCTATCCCCTCTCCCTCCCATACCCCTCCCCCCATACATCAAGTCTCTGCAGGGCTAGGCAGATCCTCACCCACTGAGGCAGCCCACTTAGGGGAGCAGGCAACAGAGTCAGGGACAGTCCCCCGCCTCAAACCCCTGCTCCAGTTGTTGCAAGGAATACTGTGGATTTAATGACAATGAGGTCATCCAGTCCTCTGGGAAGGACCATGGCACTCAGACTGACTCTTGCTGGTTCTACCTCCAAGGCCAACCCTGCCTGGTGAGGTAGAACTGCCCTGTTTCCAAGCCAGTGTGGGCTTCTCTCTGACCATGCACTCCTGTGTGTCCCTTCTGGGTTAGTCCCAGGACCCCACCTTACTCTGCACCCATCCACAATGCTGCTCAGGCAGAACTGTCCCACTGGAGACAGGGTGGTGCTGACCCTGGCGGAATCATGAGTAAAGATGACCGAGAAGGGGCAGCACATTGGTCCTGCACTGCCTCTGGAAGGGACAAGCTTCTGAGGGCTGTAGGCTTGCCAACCCCCACCGCAGTAGAAGGCTTCTTCCCACCTAGATTTTTGTCCCTGAAGTGTCCTGTCACAATCTACTCAATGGCCCAAGCCAGAGTCCCAAGGAGTGAGGTACCTGTAGTCTTTTCAAATCCTCCTCTGGGCCTGTCTCCTGTCTGAGAGGGTTGCTGGTTTCATCTCCCATGTGTCTGCATCGGTATCCGCCCTCCTAGGAGCCTGAACACCGGCCCGGAGCCTTCCAGGAGGTGACGTGGGGTTCTGACTGTCCTGGGGTCCCTCCCCACCCCCTGCTTTCACCATCCCATCTTGAGGATCATGGTGTCGATTTTCACTAGTGTCCTGTGAGGACCTAGGAAACAGGGTCGCACAGACTGGCGTAAAAAGGCACCGCATGCCAGAACGCAGCCGGCCGGCCCGGCGCTGTGACACAAGTCCCTGGGTCCCCCAGCCTGAGCCTCTGCGTGCACCTGGGTGCCAACCCTGCCACTGAGGTCTTCTCTCCTAAATCTTACAAGGTTGAGGGTAGCTACGTCCCATGAACTATAGGACAACTGTGTGTTAAAGCCTAGCTTCTCCCAGAATCCCCTCCTGCTTCCTCTGGTGGCTCAGAACCAGGAGATGATATGAGCAGGACAGAGATGCCATTCTGGGTCTAGCAGAGACAAGGTCACCCAGGCCAATGTCCAGCCTTTATGTGCCTCAGTTTCCTCAGATGTGCAAAAGGAGTGGAGATATTCCTACTTTGCTCTTGGAAGTTTGTTAAATGGGGACTTGGTCACAGTGGGTAGGGCCTCCCTCTGTTGGGCTGAGATGAGGCCGTGGACTGTCTTCCTCTCCTCAGATGGCTCTGGCCAGGCCTTCCCTCTCAGCCTTATGAGTGGCATAGACATCAGGCTTCGTGAGGATTCTGAGGAACTGAGGGTGGGCTGACCTGGAGGCCCTTACCCTGCCAAGTCTCAGGCCTGCTCTCCCTTCTCCAGGCCCACTGCAGCACTCAGGCTGTCCTGGGCGGACGAGAGCCTGAATCAGCACATGGACCACACAGGACAGAGGTAAGACCTGGCTGCTCTGGGCACCAGGGAACTCTCAGACTTAGCCTTGAAAGGTTCTCAAGGCCCGAGCTTCTAGAAACAGCCCCAGCCTGTCCTAGCAGGAAGCAGATTCCTCCCCGGGGATAGTCAGTACCCTGAGTGGGAGGCCATCTCTATGATATCTCCAGAGATAGCTTATCCTCAAGGCCTGTTGGGACCTGAGCTAGGGTAGTGACTGCCGACTGAGGGACAGCAGGGGTGGAGTACGTCCCCGAGTCCCCCAGCCCAAGAGCTGCCAGAGCACAGCCCCTCTGCGTTAAAGGGGTGTGTGTGTGTGAGTGCGTGCCTGTGTGTGATCATTGTGAGGCCTAGGTCCCCACCTTCTCAGGCCTGCTGCCGTCTCATAGCCCAGAAATGTCCCTCAAAGGGCTGTAAGTAGAAGAGTACCCTTGCCCTAAGCCACAGAGGAGCAGCTGGGTGGAATATTTTGGATTCTGAAAGCTGACCTTAGTGTGGTACCCTGGTCTTTAGCATGAGAAAACTAGGACCTGTGTGTGTGGAGGTTCCAGGCTGTGCTGCTGACCGAGCTGTGCAGGCCACACTCTGGGCTGTCTCTGAGTTTCCATTAAAGCCCACAGCTCCTCCAGCAGCTGCTTTCTGTAGCTGTTGGGTTCACCTCTGTTGATTTTGGACATGGCTTCCTCTCCCTGTCACGCTTCTAGGCTGCCCATGCCCTTTCTCAGCTCTGTAGGCTCCAGGACCAGGAGGAAGCAGGAAGGCTGGGGTAGGATAAGTCCCTGGATTTGAGTCTCTTGTGCATATTGTCATCCAGGCCCCAGCAGGGTCTCAGGTTGGACAGGCCAAACACTGCTCAGGGGATTGGGTCTGAGCAGGCAGCTGTTGGAAGTCAGGGGCCTCTCTACTTGCAGTGGGAGTATCCAGAGAGCTGTCAGAGGGCCTGGCCGGCCTCAGCAGTGAGCAGGTCCACACTCTTCAGCAGTGGGCTATGAGTGCTAGGGGATGGTGTCGGTGGTAGGTAGCATGGCTCTCCAAGGCCTGCTCTGGCTTCCAGAAGCAGTCAGCAATCAAGACCAAAGAATAGGCCGAACAAGGCAAGGCCAGGAGGGCCACAGCAACCTAAACAGTGTCCCTGGAGGGCCAGGCTGTATCTCCCGGGAAAGATTGACTGGCAAGGCCTTCAGATCTCCTGGCTCCCATATGTGGGTTCACAATAGCCACAGGATCTGGGTTTTTTGTTTGTTTGTTTGTTTGGGGTTTTTTATTTGTTTTGTTTTGTTTTCTGAGACAGGGTTTCTCTGTAGCCCTGGCTGTCCTGGAACTCACTCTGTAGACCAGGCTGGCCTCGAACTCAGAAATCCACCTGCCTCTGCCTCCCAAGTGCTGGGATTAAAGGCGTGTGCCACTACTACCAGGCTAGGATCTGGATTTTTTTTATTATTTATTTATTTATATATATATATTTTGGTTTTGTTTGTCTTGAGACAGGGTCTCACTGTGTAGACCTAGCTGGCCTGAAACTCCTTATATAGATAAGGCTGACCTTGAGCTCACAAATGTCCACCCCCGCCCCAGTACTAGAACTACAGGTATATCTAATCTTAATCTAAGTCCATCCCTGAGACAGAGGGCTGACTTTCACTATGAGGTCTGAGAGGACCCAGGGAAACTGGTACACAGCTCTGAGAAAACCCTTACAGGGCACCTAGCAAGGTAAGCAAGGGGTGGTAGCTGGGTACTGCACTCTGAGGCAGTGTGCGTGAGCACTTCCTTTTCAGCCCCAGCTGGGATCACCAGGCTCCCTGCTCCCCCGCCTGCAGCCAGGGGCTGTTTAGGTACAAGTGTCTCTCTGTTTCTGAGACTAAGGAGGGAGTAAGGTCAGAAGAGTAGAACGGATGAAGGTAAATGTCCCGGAGGATAGTGCGGTCCCCAAATCAGATACTCTAGCTTCTGCCTAGGTTTGGCTAACCACGGTGTGGGGCTGGAAGCCCTGACCCTCCCAGCTCGCACTCCCTGTGACAGCGAGGACAGCCAGCCATTCCTCTTTCACAGGCGTTTATTGTGTTGGGACTGAGTGAGCAGGGACATCGTGGGTCTAGTTGGGATGTGGTGAGGACCAAGCCTTCTACAGTCAGCC
This sequence comes from Apodemus sylvaticus, assembly GCF_947179515.1. Lineage (NCBI taxonomy): Eukaryota > Metazoa > Chordata > Mammalia > Rodentia > Muridae > Apodemus > Apodemus sylvaticus. Next base: position 4,399,654 of record NC_067476.1, read on the forward strand.
AACTCTGACGCTCTTCTAGCCTAGGAAAGAGAGGGAAGAGGTAGAAGAAGGGAAATGAGAGAGAACCTGGAGACAAAAGGACTTGGGCAGGGACACACCCCAGCAGGAGGGACCTAGCCTGGTGCAGGGTGGGCACGAGGAACTAGAGACACAGGAAGGTCAGGAAAGCAAAGGGCAGGGCTAGCCGATGCCTCCCCTCCCCCATGACCTTCCATCTTTACCAGACAGACTCACAGTTAACTTAGGACTCTGGGTCATACTCCTCTATGGAGGCAACGTTGGTTAGGGAGCCCAGTGTCCTAAAGACACACTTGCATGATCTCTGACCTCCAAAGTCCCTTCCCGCCTCAACCCAGGCCTGGTTTTGTACCTTCAGGAAGCAGGAAGGACCAGGTACCCAGAGCCTTGACAGGAGGCACATCTTGGTGTGTCTTGGCGTGCCCTGCCCCTCCCCCTGCCCCACATGCTCATGCATACCTGATTCTGGTACAACTATGAAGCCAAAACTTTGGTTCCAACCTTGCCATAATGTCCCTTCTGAAAACTTGGACCTAACTTCCTGTCTCATTTCCAACTCCTTCACAACGTGTAGCCTAAGTCGTCAGTGTCAGGCAAGGAGGTGGATCTATCCAGTAGAGCGCACTCTCACTTTGCCCAAGACTCTAGCTGCATGCCTCCTGCTAGGGTTTGTACCTGCTGAGGCCTGAGTCATCCAGCCGCGAGCATAACCCACCTTCGTCCTGAGATAAAAAGTCACTCACTTGTGGACCTTCCTCCTGTGCCCAGGACCTTACTGCCCGGCTCCAGACCCTCCCCCAGGCTCTGCCTCAGACTCCTCTGGAGTCCCAGTACCTGTCCTATGTGTGACTGAAGGACCTTCTCCCAACCTTCTGCCCTCTAGCCTTCAAGGATCAGGGCTGAGTGTGTGACTCTCTTAGCTTGTCAGAGTTCCCAGATCTGGTGCACAGTAGTCCTCAGGGCTCAAGGCCACCTCACAGTCATCTGTGCAACTCAGCACCCCCACCACCACTCCTGGGCCCCTGTACAAATTTTTAACAAGAAGGTGTGCCAGTCCTGGAGGATACCCAGTGTCTCAGCAGGCTTAATAAGCCTGCTCTCAGATGAGAATCCAGTTCCCTCCCCCTGTGTCAGGACGAGGAGATGGGCCTTAGGGAGGACCTCGGACTCCATTCACTCCTTGGGGGCCTTGGGGGGGACCCCTCTCCCCACTAAGGGAATGATGCCTCACCCAGGATGACCCTCCCCCCTTTATCCCTGCTGACCCATCTTCCACCTAGAGTCTTACCCAGCGGCATGGCCTGGAATCATCCCCGTCCTTAGTCCTTATGTGGAGAACCCCCTGGTTCTCTTGTAGTCTTTTGCCAAGTCCACCCTGTAACTTTCTGACCTTAATTCTTGTGGGAGCAGGCTGGGAAGGGGACTGAGGACCACAGCCATCCTGACTGTGGCAGCACACAATGCTCTCTGACTAAGGACCACTTCTGGCCTTCCTTGGGGTTTTGGACAGAAAGAACTCACCTTCCCAGACTCTGAAGGCGTCCTGGGAGACAGGGTCTTGGCCCAGTGTTCATGTGCCGGGGTCCTGGGGAGAACAGAAAGCAGAGAGGATGGATGGAGCCTTTGGTCGAATTGGTCGCTGAGGGAAATGTGGGATGCAGTCGGAGGAGGCGACTTTGGGGTCTTCTAGAATGGAAGGGTCCTGTTTCTCATGCTTCCCAGACAAGTCACACCTCAGGGCAGCCTGGGTTTCCCAGAGCTCCCACTGGTGCCTTGGCTGAAGTCACCATGTCGCCTGGTCCTGCTTTCTGTGCCCTTCTTAGGCGTCAGCATCTTCTGGGATTCCGCCTCTCCCTGGGCCTGACCCCGCCCTGCTGATTTCTCCTCCAAACCACAGGTTCCAGGACAAGCAGTGCATGCATTTGCAAGTTGTCCATGAGCTCCTTCAAGGCAGACAGCTCCTGCTGCTATTGGGGTCTCTCCCTTGCCTGTCGATGCTGGGTTTCCCCTAGCATCTGCCCACCGTTTCCTTAGGTGCCAAGGGGCCATGAGAACTTGGTCTCACCTGACTGGAGCAGATGCAGTGGCAGATGGGCTGTCACCCACATTTGGAACTGACCCTATCTTCCCTCCTAAAGGTGTGGCCCATCAAGCCAAGGATGGGCCACTCCTCAGAACTGTAGAACTAGCCACAGACAGGTCCAGCCCTCCCCCACCCCAGATGTGGCCCCGAGCCCCATCTCCTGCATCTGGCAGAGACCTAATGACTTCCAAAGCCTCCGATTCACCGCACGGACAGAGAATGTTGTCCCCACCTGGATGGTCTCGAGGGCCACCAGGGACTGTGAAGGCGGTGCCGGGTTGGCACTGGACTGAGCTCTCCCTTTCTTGTCCCTACCCATGGGAACTGGGCCTGCCCAGCCAAGGTTCCTAGTCACTCTCTCCTTCCCAAGGCTGGGCACAAGGCAGATCTTGTGAAAAAGTATGTTGGGGAGCGGGGTTCGAAAAAGCCCTTCACGCCTTCTTGGCCCTTGGGCCTGGGACTGCATCATCACCAGCAAGGCGACGCTTATCCACAGGAGCTGCATGTGGGTGGAGGAGGCTGATCCCAAGCAGCAGAGTCCTGGGTAGCAGTGTCCTGGTCGGTGGAGGAAGTAGTGAGGTGTTGTATTCAGACTGTCACTGAGTTTACACCAGCCCTGCCCGAAGCAGGCAGCCTCTGTCTCTACATCCAATCGGGAAAGACTGTACCAGTTGGCCTCCTCGCGCGGAGCAGGATTCCACAAATACCTCTCCAGTCTTTCCTGCTCCACTGCCCGCCTCCTACGTGCTCCTTGCCGTTCCCTGCTCAGGCAAACAAGCTCAGATCGCTCAGCTCCAGCCTGGGCAGGATGACAGCAGATACCTGTTAGAGTCCACCATGTGCCCAGCATAACTGGCCACCCCAGAATCCACCCACACTCGTCTTGGTTGAGCGTAGGCTCTGTACCCACTCACACCCCCTGCCTGGGAGCAGATTGAGCTGTTCTTTGGGCTAGGCAGAGGGACAGAGTGTGCTGTGCCAGAGCTGGCCCAGGGCCACCCGCTCAGGCCACACAGCCAAGCTGGGCCATGGCCATTCGTGGCCTACTGCCTTCTCTGCAGAGCTGCAGCTCTCCCGTGACCTTGGATGTGGCCTCCGCTGGCCCCGAAGCCTCTGCTGTGGGGTCTACCTGAGGACCATAGACGCCTCTTCCTGTCTTCTTCCTCTCTGGCCTCTTTTCCATTTGCTGAGGGAGGTGTTTGCTAGGATTCTATCACCCTGGTTCTGAACTTTGCCTCTGGGGAAATCCTGATGACCAACTTAGATGCTTCTTAGATACCTTGGTGGTCCAGTTCTCTGCACTGCCATATGTAATCCGAGAAGCTGCACTGGACACCCAGGCAGACTGGGCTCTGGAAGCAGGCTTCAGGGACGTTGCTGCCTCCCTGTTGCCATTCATCCTGTGAAAAGCGTGGAAGAGCGAGCGCCAAGAGGAGGGGCCCTGGCAGCCCAACCTCAGGCACCGGAAAAGGCGACACAAAACACCCAACACAGATCAACAGCACGCACCATAACATGGCGCAGACACTCAGAGGAGAGACCGTACACCCATGGGGAGGGAGACCCTAAGGCTTGGTGAAGTGACAAGGACACACAGTAACTCACCTGCTGCCTAGAGACTGTCTTTAAAAGGGAAGCTGGGGGCCCTGGCATGGCCTGAAATCCAAGCCTCAGAGCTGATGGAGGAGGGGCTTAAGCTCAGGACCAGTCTAGGTAATACAGTGTCTTTAAAAATACACACAACCGCCAGGTGGTGGTGGTGCACGCCTGTAATCCCAGCACTCTGGGAGGCAGAGGCAGGTGGATTTCTGAGTTCGAGGCCAGCCTGGTCTACAGAGTGAGTTCCAGGACAGTCAGGGCTACACAGAGAAACCCTGTCACGAAAAAACCAAATCCAAAAAAACAAAAAACAAACAAACAAACAAACAAACAAAAAACCCATACAACCTTAAAAATAAATATATAAGGACTGGGAAGATAGCTGAGACGATGAAAGGTCTTGGCTGGGACTTATGGTACGTGTTCCCCATGCCTGTGCTGGGGAGGTGGGGACAGGCAGCACCCTGCACACTAGTCAGCAAGTTCCATGCCAATGAAAGACCTTGTCTCAGAAAAAAGAAAAAAAACATAAAAATAACGACAGGCGGATAACACCCAAGATTGTCCTTTGACTTACACATGTGTTTGCATACACAATACCAACACGTGATATAAATACAAACATATATTTTGATTTTCAAACAGTTTTAGGTTTGTCTGGGAAATGGGACATTGCTCCTGTTAAAGCACCTGGCACTACGGGGACACTGGCACAGTCAGCGAGGCTGTGTGAAGTGACACTGAGTATTGAGATGCTAAACCCCAGAAAGTCCGTATTTTAATCATTTCTAGCTCACTCGGTGGAGTGCTGGGCCGGCACACAGCCTTGCACTCAATACAGAACAAAACCAAAAGAAATATATCCTAGCCCATTGAGAGGGCTTGTCCCGTTCTGTGTCTGACCCAGGCCCCCCAGGAGATTTGGCTTCATGGTCCTTGGGCTCCTCTGGGCTGGCAAGAGTCTTTCAATCATTCCTTCTCAGCCATGATGGTGTCAGACAGTGCTGGTCAGGTGTTTTGCAAAAGTCCCTGCACCGCTCCCAGATCTCCGAACCTGGCAAGTCTCTGGGAAGGGAGAAAACACAGGTGCAGCTAGCGAAGTGCAGGCTTTCTGGTTTGGCTGCGCTCGGTTCACACTCCTGTCCATAAGCTCCGCCCAGGCTCTGTGAGTCAGCCCAGTAAACCACTGGCTCCTCGGGAGGAACCAGGAGTCGTGGTTTGTCACTGGGGCCTTTGGAAGCAGATGCTGCCTGGGCTCACGTCTCATTGTCGCCTGGGAGGACAGAGACAGCCTGCCCTTCAAATGAGACCAGCACTCCGCCGCCTCACTGGGTTGTAGCCTCTTCTAAATCTATGTTTTCTCATTCCCCAGCTTAGCTATCTCAGTATGGACTCAAGGATTTCTGTTTGTTCTCTGGGGTGTAACTTTGTACTTCCTTAGTCACTGTGTTGATTAAATTGTTTCAATATCAGCCAAAGACAACGCATTGGGACTGCCCCTGGGAAAGAGGGCAGAAAGAACTACTCAGGTGGCTTGAAGCCGCCAGGGTGGAGAGTTAAGACTGCCTCTGCTCTGCCTTAATGACAGCCTCTGTGGACTTTATCTTTGTGGCTTTGGGTTTTATACGATTTTTTTTTTTAATTTTTGAGAAGCTATAATACATATGTGTGTCCAGGAAACCATCATCACAATGGTGAGATAGTGCATGTGGTGGTTTGAATAAAAATGGCCACCATAGACTCAGGAAATGACATTATCAGGGTATGGCCCTGTTGAAATAGGTGTGGCCTTGTTGCAGGAAGTGTGTCACAGGCTCTGAGGTCTCAGAAGATCAGGCCAGGACCAGTGTCATTCTGTCTTTAGAATTCCCAGCCCCCTGCCCAGCACCATGTCTGCCTGTGTGCCTCCGTGCTCCCAGCATGATGATCATGGACTGAACTGTAAGCCAGTCCAATTAAATGTTGACCTTTATAAGAATTGCTGTGGTCATGGTGTCTCTTTACTGCAATAAAATCCTAATTAAGACAGTGAGAGCGTCTGCCAATCCACAGAGATTCCTTCATCAGGAGGCAGAGGTAGGTGGATCTCTGTGAGCTGAAGGCAAGCCTGGTCTAGGTAGTGGGTTCCAGGCTGGCCGGGGCTGTGAGATGACTCAGTGATTAAGAGAATTTGCTGCTCTTCCCAAGGACCTGGCTTTTATTCCCAGCACCACGTCAGGAGGCCCAAGATCACCTATAACTACAGATCCAGAAGATCAAGCAGGCCCTTTGCAGACATCCCTCCATCCCCCACATACAAAAATAAAAGATAGAAATAAATAGCTTTTTAAAAGATTTCTTGGGGCCAGGTGGTGGTGGCGCACACCTTTAATCCCAGCACTTGAGAGGCAGAGGCAGGCAGATTTCTGAGTTCGAGGCCAGCCTGATCTACAGAGTGAGTTCCAGGACAGCCAGGGCTACACAGAGAAACCCTGCACACACACACACCCATTCCTTGGGGCTGGAGAGCACTGGCTGCTCTTCCAGAGGACCCCTGTTTGATTCCCAGCATCCCCATGTCAGCTCACAATCCACTGTATCTCCAGTCCAGGGCATCCAAAACCCTCTTCTGGCTTCTGAAGACATCCATGCAAACAAAGCATCCATGTATACACAACATTCATTTTACAAAGATTCCTTATGCCCCGTGTGGACGCCCCCTCCACTGCCCCCACTGCCCTCGGAGCTCCAGCAGCTGTCAGTCCTACAGAGCCCTCTGCTCTGTCTGTAAGGGGAGCCATGCTGTGCATGTCCTGCTGGGTTGTGAGCTCAGTGCGTGGCAACCGCCACGGCAGTGATTCACAGCATCTGAAGCCATGTGCTCCACCTTCTACAGCTGGCCATTGATGGCCACCGGTGTCATTTTCAGTTTGGGGTTCTCTCTCACGTAAAGCTGCCAGGAACATGCAAGCACAGGTCTCTGAAGGATCACACGCTTGCTTCATTCGTTGGGAAACCCACTAGAAAAGCAAAAGTGGAGGGCTGGGTGCCTGGTCCACCCAGAACCACAGGAAGGACAGAACAGCCGGTGGTATATTCAGATCAGGTGGAAATTTCCATCTCCTGTAAAAACAGAGGCAAAGTTGTCACAGTGTGTGAATCCGCCATCTGATGCTGACGTAGGCCTGTGTGAGGGTCCGCATTGCAACTGAGTCACTCCTGAGAGGTGTGAGCCTCGTGTCTTTCTCACTGTCTAGGTGTCCACAGCAAAGAGAATAAAACCCTGTCAGGTGATACCAAGGAGCTACCATCAAGCCAGAGCAGAGGCAGCCTGAGTCCTCACCACAGCCTGACTTTGTGGGCACCCAAGTACCTCTTCCTGCTTTTGCTCCCAAAGCATTCTTGCTTCTCCCTGGCCAGACTAGTGCTCCTCCCAGTGCTCCCAATGTTTCCTTCCCAGTGCTCCCCTCCCAGTGCCCCCTTCCCCAGCTCAAGACAGGGCTACCTGAAGAGGTGTTTATCCTTCAGAGCCCCAGTTTGGCATGAGTACTGGTCACATAGAAGACCCATGAAAGCCAAGGGTAGTGAGCGTGAATCACCGGCACACTGCAATTCTGAACTACACCCAGAAAGCCACGGAGATGCCAGTTGGCCCTTCTGGCCGTTCCTGGCCCGGGATTCCAGGAACTTCCTATCCAACCTAGGGTCAACCCCTGGACTGCCCAGCTTTTGCCAAGGGTACCCCATGGCCACAAGGGTGCCATACCATGGTGACCATAATGACCACCACCCTAGAAGATAGGGAGTAGAAGAAAACTCACTTGACCCCTAGGCCCATCTCCAAGGTCGCTGTGAGCACCTCAACCTGCTTCTCCCTCTAAGAAGCCTCTTCTGGGTCTGTCACAGGAGGTGGGAGGGTCCAGACATAAGGGCTTCTCTGGAGGCCCAGACCTAGTGTGGAATCTCAGACCCTGTGGCAGCCTGCGCATCTCTGGCGCCCTCACCTGGCCATCATCTTTCTCTACACTATTATCTACAGGAACCTACAGGTTCCTGCCCACTCTAAGCAACCTACTCCTAGGCCCTGACGCTGCTGCATCCTCTCTCTGAGCCAAGAACCCAGCCTGCTTCTCACCCCGCTGCCCAGCCTCTTAGCCCAATTGTCTCTTCCAACTGGGAACAACTATCGGGCAGTGGGCAGTGCCTCTAACCAGCTGTTTAAGTAGTAGTCATGGTGGTGACAAACCATAGGTAGACAGCCATGGGGCTATACAGCCTGGGGGATCTGAAGGGCTATGGCCTCCACAAGGCCATCTGTCTTGTCCACTAGGCCTGGCTCTGGTTTCCCAAGGCTAGGCTCTGACTCTATGATCAGGTAATCCAGGTTCAGTCTTTTTTTTTTTTTTTTTTTTTTAAGATTTATTTATTTTTATTTATATGAGTACAATGTAGTTGTCTTCAGACACACACTCCAGAAGAGGGCATCAGGTCACTTTATAGGTGGTTGTGAGCCACTATGTGGTTGCTGGGAATTGAACTCAGGACCTCTGGAAGAGCAGTCTGCTCTTAACCACTGAGCCATCTCTCCAGCCCCCAGGCTCGGTCTTAACCTCAAGCCTTCACCGCACAACAGCGAGCAGGGTTGGGGATCTCTGCAGCATTTGGAGTCTTCTGGGACCACAGGCAAGCCCTTAGCTGAGCTGATGGAGCGTGCTGGTTGATTCTCAGTCCTCACTGACTGGGTGTGCCGCAGACTAGGACCTGACACTATACCTGCCAAGCTGGACCATGACAGAGCTAAGGCTAGACCCAAGAGCCCAGGAGAAACCCTCAGCTAGGGACTTGATTTTCTTCCAGAGAGGCCTGCTGCAGGTGTGGCCTGTCCCATTTCCCACCCAGAGGGGTGGCTCATCACTCAAATAGGTCCTCTCCCTCCCTTCCAACCTCCTCCCCCACCTGCTTCGGCCTGCCGACCCCCATGCCCTTCCACACCTCCTCTGCTTCTCTGCCCAATCCTCTATGTGAACTTTCCGCTCCTCCGCCGGCCACTGTCTGACTCCTGCTCAGGGACGAAGGGCTCCTGCCAGTGATGGAAAGGCCTCTCCCTGTCATCGCTTGGCTCCCGCTCCAGAAATGAACAGCCTGAAGGCCTGAAGGGCCAGGATTAGACCCCCACATCACCCCTTGAAGTATGGCAGGCGTGTCTCAGATACACACAGGCCTGAGAAGAGAGGTGGTTACATGTCCGTATCCTTCCCGACGGACTGTGAAGAGCAGAGGGGCCCCTGGGTCATTCCAGCAGCCAAGTCCCGATCCTGTAGGTGTCCCCAGAGAACCTCGTGCTGTGGGGCATGTGGAACTGACTCTAGGAGAACTGCAGCAGGGCAGGACCAGGGCAGCATTAGGGAAAGCAGTTTCCCCTGGGAAGAGGGCAGCCTGCGCGACTGGGAGTTGGGGCAGCATTTGGGAGATAAATAAATAAATAAATAAATAATAAAGGAACTAGAGGACCTGGCGGCCTTAGGACCCAGAAAGGAGAGTCTTGAGGAAGGGCTGCTCTGTGGTATTGAGTCCGGTCTTTCACATGCCCAACCTCCTGTCCAGCTGCTGACGTCCACCTCCTGGAACTGCAGGCTCAGCTCTAGGGCCCAGCAGGCCCAGGTGGTGGTGGGAGGGCCGCTCACAGGGCCTGGTCCTCGTCCAGCTGACCCCATTTCGCTTGCAGCAAACTGCAGGCTCAGCTCTAGGGCCCAGCAGGCTGGTCTGGGCCCAGCAGGCCCAGGTGGCGACGGGAAAGGCTGCTTGTAGGCCAAAGTAAAGAGACCTGGCCACCTGGCAAGGGCTGGGCTGCTTGTCCGGGCAGAGACCGGCAGCCAGCTATGTGTGATATGGGATCTGGATACAGGGTTTCCTTTTCTGGGAAGAACCTAGAAGGGAACCAGCCTCATTTGGGGAGCAATGCCCAAGCTCCATTCCCACCCCACCCCCTTAGCTGAGGATCCCAGATAAGACTATGAGGTTTCCAACCCACCCCTCAGGGACCCATGTGGTTTTGTTTGTTTGTTTGTTTGTTTAAGATTTAAAGATTTATTTGTATGTATTCAGCATTCTGCCTGCATGTACACCTGCATGCCAGAAGAGGGCACCAGATCTCATTACAGATGCTTGTGAGCCACCATGTGGTTGCTGGGAATTGATCTCAGGACCTCTGGAAGAGCAGACAGTGCTCTTAACCACTGAGCCATCTCTCCAGACCAACCCATGTGTATTAACCTCCAACCCGCATGCTGACCTCTGCACTCTGACCCAGGCTTGCCCTCTGGTACAGCACAGCTCCTGCACGCTGGGTCCTGGTCCCTGCACACTCACCTCTGGGCACTGAGCCCTGAAAACCTGTGTAGCTGAGGGGGATAGAGCATCTCACAAATGTGTCCTGCCCCATCCTGGGAGGCTCTGCGTTTCCTGTGTTCCCACATCCATGACTAGGAAGGGTGTGAAGGGGCGGGTGGGGAGAAGCCAGCTGCTGAGGCAGCAACGTGTGCAAAGAGGCCTCTACGGGAGCCCCTGCCCCTCTGCACAGCACTGCCGCTGTCCCAAGACTACACAAACACGTGCAGGGGTTCTCACCATGGCTGCCCTGGAAGATGTGTTGGGCAGCTCCAGAGAGCAGAGACAGAGAGCCTGGCTGCTCTCTTCTAAGAGCAAGAGTGTAGTCGAATGTCGCCTCCCCACTGCTGGATTCCAAGATTGGAGAGCAGCCAGTGTGGGAAGGTCCTTCGACTCAATCACCAACTGACAAAAGTTGGTTTCCTGGGGCTGGAGAGATGGCTCAGTGGTTAAGAGCACTGTCTGCTCTTCCAGTGGTTCTGAGTTCAATTCCCAGCAACCACATGGTGGCTCACAACCATCTGTAATGGGGTCTGGTGCCCTCTTCTGGGGTGTCTGAAGAGAGCAGTGGTGATTTATTCTCATATGTATAAAATAAGTCTTTAAAATTTTTTTCTTCCTGTCTGATTAACTAGCCTTCAGCTGTCAGTACACAGGGCATTAAGAATCTATCTGACTGTCTGGGGTCTTCATACTACAGAGCTGGCCAGCAGGACAGGAGTCATTGTCTTGGCTAGAGGGGACTTGTCTCTCATTGCCAAGAGGAAGTTGAGTTTCCGCTTCAGAATAGAAGATGCTCATTGTGTTACTGGGGTACCTTTTGAACCTACTGGTGGAGGTCACAGGACACCAAACACCCAAATTTAAGGTCAGTGAAGCAAGGTCTTCTGGAAATTATAACCTTATGAAGGCAAAGAGGAAGCTCAGTATGGAGCACATGCCTAGCACATGCCTAGCACATGCCTAGCACATGCTTAGCACATGTGAGATCCTGAGTTCCTGGGATCCAGTCTCAGCATTACTAAAAGGACGGCAAGCAGAGTGCAGCTAAGGCCCTGCCGGGCACAGGACACGTGGAGCTAGCGTAGAGGCTGGCCTGCTGCTCCTCACTCTTCAGTGTTGAATGGAACTGAGATTGGGAAGGAAAGAATATAAAACGAGGGCTGGAGAGATGGCTCAGAGGTTAAGAGCACTGACTACTCTTCCGAAGGTCCTGAGTTCAAATCCTAGCAACCACATGGTGCCTCACAACCATACGTAACAAGATCTGACCTCCTCTTCTGGAGTGTCTGAAGACAGCTACAGTGTACTCACATATAATAAATAAATAAATCTTTTTAAAAAAAGTATATAAAATGAATGCTACAAAGACGGGAGGTTGTGCAGTTCCTGTGTCACCCGTGTGCTGTCTGCTGTGCCCAGCCCTATACACTGTCTTCTGCACGCTGATGTGGCATCCGATGGGGACGGAGGTCAAAGAAGGAGCCTCCAACTGTGAGGGATCGGTGCCTCTCTCTGGAGTTAAAGGTCTGTAGCTTTTCAAATGTGTTTCAGGCTGAGACACATGTAACACACACACACACACACCCCTCGGCTCTGGGGTGGTGGTGCCCTCAGTGACTGCCTGTTGTTGTGACCACCCTTTTCTTTTCTGAGTCCTCCATCTATTGCACCAGAATCTTTTCTCAGAAATTGGTTGGTTAGCCTGTGCTTCTCCAGATTCCTGTCTTCGTCATGTCTGAGCTCTGCCATTTCTTCCTCTGGCTTCACCAGGGCCTCTTCTGCTGGTCTTTGCCCAGGTTATGGCCAAGGGCTAGTCCACCTGCTTATGGGACACCCTTGTTCTTTAGAAACAGTTTACACAGAAGGATTTTTGTTTTCAAAGCAAACATTCCAAAGTGGCCTGGAATTGGCAGCTGCTGTCAGGGACAAGGAACTTCCCAGGGATCCTGCCTTGTGGATTTTAAAGTTGTTGTCTTTTTAAATATTTCTGAGGTGGTGGCATAGTCCTGTAAGTGACCCTTTCCCCTATCAAAGCATAATGAAGTCTCTCTCTCTCTCTCTCTTTTTTTTTGGTTTTTCGAGACAGGGTTTCTCTCTGTAGTCCTAGCTGTGCTGGAACTCACTCTGTAGACCAGGCTGGCCTTGAACTCAGAGATCTGCCTGTCTTTACCCCCCCCCCCGAAGTGCTGGGATTAAAGGCCTGTGCCACCACTGCCTGGTTGAATCTATCTCTTTTTATAGGAATCACGGTGTTTCCACCTCGCCCACATGATTCCTATAAAAGGATGTGTGAAACCCACAATACAAATGGTATTATAATGGTGTAGGGTCTTTTGTTAGTGTTGGCAAATGTCCTAGGGCTTTAGTTCCTGCTGTGGAAAGAGGAACCTCACCTCAGCTCCGAAGGGGAATTCTCAGTGCCTGGAGACACGGCCACCTAGGAGATCAGCAGCTCTGTGTCTATGGATACAGTTCTAAGAAGAGGACAGAGGCCATGGCGTTCTTAGGTTTTGGCTCAGCACCCAGCAAGGTCAGGCTCTGGTGATCCTGGATGGGTTACAACCCTCTGGCATGGTCATACAGATGGCTGTTCTGATACCTGTCCCTGATGTCAGATGGTGGTCAAACTCCCTTCTCTACAAGGAAGGCTTGGTTCATAGAAATGGCAGCTAAGCCCCGGGCAATGGGCAAAGGGACACGTGGCTGATGACACTGTTCTTATGTTAGTCAGGGGCAGAGCAGATGACAGTCCCTTGTCCATCAAGTCCTAGTTTGATGCCTGGCTTGGTGACTACAGCTGTCTTATGCCTAGGATACATAAAAATCAAATCAAATCAAGTCCAGGCAGCACAACATCAGAGATGAAAGACAGACAGACCCTTGGTCTGCCATGCCACGGGCCTGGTGGGGAAAGACACCTACAGATCTGCCCTCTGCCCCACAGCACAGGCAGGACATAGACACACAGAACCCTGCCTACCACCACACAGGACAACGGGGAAGGAGGAAGCATGTCACCCATATTCCTGCCCTCCTGAACATGGTCCTGCTCGCCACATCATGATGCCTAGATAGCCATGTCACGCAGGCCCACCAGTCACATGCCCAGCCTGCAGCAGGAGCCACCACAATGTGTGTTTATGTGGTGGTCAGATGGGAGAGAGAAAGAAGTGGAGCAGTGTGAGCATTATGAAGAGAGAAGGAACTGGAGACCAGAGGGTGGCCCCAAGGGTGTGAGTGAAGGAGTGCTGGCCCCACCCCATCGCCAGTGAGGTGGCTTAGGTACTGCAGGTACAGGGGTGATCTCCTCTGCCACCTCACATACACCCCGCCCCCCACCACCACCTGAGGGAGTTGAGAGAGCTGGCCTTGAAGGCAGAGCAGGAGAGCTTGCCCTGTCCCCTCACTGGCTGTACCACCTGGGAGGGTAAGCCCTGCACATCACCTGTGCAAGACAGTGGAGCTGGCCCTGATGCCAAAGGCTCAGAGGTGCCAGCCCAGAGGATGTGAGAGTCGGGGAGCTGGCCCAGACAACACAAAGGCTGCAGCACTTGGGAGTGTGGGCCCCACACCCTGACTGGGCAGCACAGGGGAGCTGGCTCTGGGGGCGTGGTGTGGGTGTGCTGGCCCCCATGGCAGGAGAGCTGGAGAGCTGAGCCTGCCTCCTGCTGACAACAGTCCCGGAGGATTTGTCCCGGTGGTGTGGATAAGGGAGAGTTGTGCAGCTCATCTACTACCCAGCCCCGATTCAGGGCTCTGAGTTGACCTGTCCCAGAATCTCTCTCAACTGTGACCGTTTGGGATATGTGAAACGGACAGTCCTGCTGATCCAAAAGTGCACATCTCCAGGACACAGGGCAGCAACAGAAGAACTAGGAGCAAGCCCTGTGACAGTTCAGTGTTGATGGCGCCACAGAAGCCAGAGGTCTCACACCAGACCAATGACTCATTGCCATGAACATTCGCAAACGAAGGTGTGTGGACTGTGGGACACACTGTGACGCACTACAGCTTCCATGATGAAATGTTTTCTATGGTTTTTGTTTGTTTTTTGTTTTGAGGGCGAGGTTGCAAGGGTAAAGGGCAGATATGAGGGAACGTGATGTTGAGCTCACAAAGAATCAATAAAAAGTTTTAAAAAAAGAAATGAAGGCTAAGCCTGCTGCAGTGTTTGGTGAGCCTGTGCTATTCCTTTTCTCACTACTGTAGCAAATATCTGACAAGAAGCAGCTTAAGAGAGATGAAAGGTTTTCCTCAGCTCAGTTCTAGCGTAGGTCCATCATAGTGAGGAAGAACAGAAGCAGGACCGTGAGGCAGCTGATCAAGCTGTGGGCGTGGGTGTGGGTGTGCCCACAGTGGGAGGGGGACAAATGACTGACGGGGAGCCTCTCACCTTCTTCTTTCTATCTCGTCTGAGACCCCCCAGTTCATCCATTCATCCATTTGTTCATCTACACACTTGTCCATCTAATCACCATCCATCATGCATCCAGCTACCATCCACATATGCATCACCCAGCCACCATTCATCCATGTACCCAGTCACCCACCCATCCATGCATCATGCAGCCACCAGCCACCCATGCATCATGCAGCCACCAGCCACCCATCCATCATGCACCCAGCCACCAGCCACCCACCCATGCATCATGCATCCAGCCACCAGCCACCCACCCATGCATCATGCATCCAGCCATCAGCCACCCATCCATGCATCATGCATCCAGCCACCAGCCACCCATCCATGCATCATGCAGCCAGCCAATCATCAGTCCAGTCATATACAGAGTCAGGTGCCTGTCACTTTCTCCACGAGAGGTGCCATCTTGGATACATCTGGGACACAATTAAGGGTGAAAGAGACCAGGCCTCCCTTGTAGAGTTTGATGTGGAGGTCAGATATCAACAGAATGCTGAACTGTGCCCCAAGGTTCTACTTATGGTCTCCCTTGAGACTAGACTAGGTCTTACTGGTATCATCAGGAAAGTCCTCAGGCCTGTGCCGTCCATGCCCCAGCCATGGTCCAGAATGTCCTTGATTTCTCCACAACTTGCTCAACAGGAAGTGGGCACGAGGCCATACACCACTACCTAGGTGGTGGGGACGGTCTCCCGTCAGAGGGATCGTAAACACTCCCACTCCCACAATCCCTGTGCCACCCTCCCAAACAGGAAATTATTTCTTCGAGGGTAAAGGTTAAGTCTGGTGGCCTGTCTCTGTGTGCTATTTGAGTTCTACCAAGGCCAACAACTATGGAGTCATCTTTGCTTTGAGCCATGTCCTACTCTGCCTGTTTACTGGGGCTGAGGTGGACTCGGGCATGGGTAGGCCGAGCAGTGGCCTGCGGTTGTGAACTGGGAACTATGAACATTACACTGACAACCTCTTGCACACTTGGAGCTGGGATGCTTAGGTTCCGAACCCACTGCTTTGGACCTCCTGTGCCTCACTACTTCTGAATGGCTTCCCTAGAATGAGTGTCAGGCCTAGAGATGGCTGTCTCCACATCCCGCAGCAGGAGGGCGTGCCCTGTCCCTTTTCCAGCCTGGGCAGCATCATCAAGGAGTCTTCTGCCTGCTCTGGGGCTCTGAGTGTCTGCCATGCGGGACTCAGTGCTGCACGGGCATGCCCTGAGCTTGCCACACCCACCATGTTCACCCCAGAGCTCTGCCAGGTACAGGGCTGACTCTTGACCTCACACAGAGAAGGAGTGGAGTCTTGTATAGGTTGAAAAGCCAGTTTGGGGTTGCTCAGAGGATGACCATCATGGTCCTGTGGGGAAGAGGCTCACGGCCACAGTGGTCACGTTCTGAAGTCACAGGCAGTGTATTTATTTGGGTTGAGAGCAGAGGCAGGGTGAGGCTCTCCTGGCGGGAAGCATTTCCTTCTTCAGCAGACTTTTGGATCCGGTAACCAGTCTAATGGAGAGGGGACAGACAGTGTTGGGATGGTGGATAAGGAAGAGGATTCGGGGAGTGACTTAGGAGAGACAACAGGTAGACAAACTGGAAGTTGGGCAGGGAGATGAGACCAGAAGTGGCTGCAGGGAGGGCATGAGGAGACATGCCCCAAAGAGTGCACTCTGTGACCAGTCTGGGCTCCTCCAGAAGCCCCTGCATAGTGCTAGCTGTCCCCACAGGATCCTAGACTTGTGATAAACCATGGTGGTATGGTACTATGAGTGTTAAGGTTAGTGCAAACATGCATGAGATCACATGTGAATATATGAGATGTGACCCAGGTGTGATGGCACAGGCCAAAAATACCGGCACCCAGGAGGCTAAAACAAGAGGATCATGGATCCCAGACTAGCCTGGGCTATACAGCAAGACCCTATCTAGAAATGACAAGGTTGAGAGGAGAAGGAAGGTGCATGTGTGAGCGGGTGTGTGCAAGCATCTGCCTGTCTGCATGCTTGTGGGTACATGCTTGGGTGTTCAAATGTGGCTGTACAGGTATGTACCAGAGGTGGCATGACGGGAAATGGCCCTGGACTGGGTGGAGATCAGGGAGAGGTCCTGATGCCAGCAGTAAGAGGCACAGGCTGAAGACAGCTCAGGCCTGAAGCCTCTCGGCCTTGGGCTCTCCAGGACTTTCCTACTAGGAATATGCTATCTGTATTCAGGGACTTCCATGACTGAACTCCAGGGTCCCGTGAGCAGGGAAACAGAGTGGAAAGGACAGTCCCAGCACAGGGGAATCTGTGTGATGAGGGGGCAGCTTGTGACAGGGACACAGGACTGGAACAAAATGGCCTAGGACTCAGATAGGACCATGAGCCGTGAGCACCTCCCTTCTGTCTCAGGCTGAACTCTGTGAACAAGCACTTGGTTCAGGCTGTCTGGACTGCAGGGCTCCACACATATCCCCTAAGGATCTGCAGTGCCTGCCTGGAGAGAGCTATGGGACTTGTGAAGGCTGAGGGAGGTCCAATATTGTCCAGGGTCTGCAGACCTCATCACCCAGTGCATGCAAACCCATTACCAGACAGATCAGGGAAGAGGAAGTTATCCTTTGTGAAGTTTAGGGTCCTGGTCAGGCAGATGAACATGTCTATTGTCTTATGAGGAAGCCTCCAGTGTCTACCTGTGGCCAGAGGACAGGATGGCTCAGTACTTGACAGTGGTAAGGTATTCGCCCCCAAACTGTCCCAAACCCAGGAAGCACCCCCTCAGGAAGGTTACGATAGGGCCCGGGGAAGCAGGGGCTCACCCAGAAGGCTGACCCTTGTGATGCTCTGGCTGCTTGTCTGTCTGAGGGACAGCACCAGGGCGAAGTTGACGTAGTCTGTGTCTACGACCTGTATGCTCTCTTTGTACGCCCCAGGCTCTGACCCTGGGGGACACATATGTCAGGTCCCCAAGGCAGCTGCACCCCTCCCACCCACGCCTCTCTCACCTCTGTTGTCCCTGGTGAATTGCCCAGGCTTGGCTGTTGGGGTCAGGGTGTAGGACCAAGTGTTGCAGCGCTTGCCCCTGTTGGAGGGATAGGCAGGGGGCAGGGCAAAGGTGGGGCAGAGGACGGGGTGGGGGTGGGGGGCAGCCACACCCATTCTGGTAGGCCAACAAGAAAAAAAAATCCAGCCATTCGTTTGGAGGGGTCGGCATCCCAGAAGGTGGGGAAGACTGGGGGCCTCCCCTGCTCCCTTGGCCTTGGCTCTGGGTTCCTTTCAGATATTCTGTGACCTTCCTAAAAGTCTGGCCCAGTGTCACATGAGTGACTCGTGCTCAAGCCAGCACGGGTCCTCAAATCCATAGGGACTCACCATGTTAAAAAGGAAGTGTTTCTGGGTATCAGCGGCTAGCCCCCTCTGGCGCCCAAGCCAACAAGCTCCAGAGAAGGCCAAGAACTGGTTTCAGACTGGAGCTGCCTGCTACTATTAAGATGAGAACAAGAACCTGCCCAGGAGACCAAGACCAGACAGGCAGAACCAAGACGAAGGCCGAGAAAGGGGTCCCTGACCACACAAGAGTCTCTAAAACCCATCTGGTGAGTCGCACTGGCCAGAGTGAGTCACCAGATGCCTTCATCTGGGTTTCGGCCCATTGGCTGGGTTGGGCTTTATGGCCTCCAGATGTTGTTCCTCCCGCAGTGTGGCTAGGCCAAACCAGGCTCTCAGAACACAGCCCCAAGTCTTTGACTACTTGAACAGCAGACACCCACTCACCGAGTCATGGAGTTGGTCACCTGAAACTCACTGTTGCCTTTCAACTTAAACAATGTGATGAAGAAACTCAGCAAGGCCCGGTGCTCTTTCTTGAAGGCGTTGTCTGCCAGACCGAGGACAAACCACTCCCCCTGAAACTGCATGGCTGGTGGTGGGCACAGGCAGCCCCTGCCCACCCTTCCCTGAGCAACCCACGGCCAGCTAGGACCCCTCCTCAGGAGGCAACTGCAGGCCAGTTCTGCATCAGTGACACTGGAAGACCCTCAATCTGACTTTGACCTGTCTGTCAGGTAGAGGGTGGCCTTGGTCAGGAGCCAGGTGGTGTCCCCAAGTCTCTGGTCCTCTCCTTTCACAGAAGAAGCCATCGGTGCAGATACAGAAAGTTACTGTCATGGGGTCACTCTTAATTCAGGTTCTGCGCTGGCCTCCCTGAGCAGTGCCACAGGCCTGCATGCTCCCTCCCTCCACAGGCTGGGACTCTAGCCAGCTGCCACCCATCCCTTCTCTTTTGAAAGTCCTCTACCTGGTTACTTTGGAAGCTTGTCATCTGGGGTAGGCCTGGAGGCATGGTTGGCTTCTGACCCTCCAGGATTTGGGGCAGGGTAAGTATCAGCCACAGAGCCCACCAAGGGCCCATCCCAACAGCCACCAGGCTCAGAGGGGCACAGCTTGCCCGAGGTGTGGCTACTGGTGAAGCTTGCTCAGAAACCTGTTTCTTCACAGCCTACGCGGCCGGTGCCCTGAGGACTATGGCAGACAGGTGGGTGTGGAAACAGGGCAGGGCTGACCCTCTTAGACCCTAAACACTCATCAGGCAGGGTCTCTTGAGTCCCAGCCAACCTACTGGGTCCAGCTGGTGCCATCTTGTGACTCCAAATACCTGTTCTAAGTGTGCCTACAGGTGGGTCAGAAGCCTGCCCACGCCTACCCTATCCAGCCTTCGTGCCAAAGAACAGCCTGTTCTAGGTGGGGATCATAACTATCCCTAGTGTCCCCGACCATTCCATGCCCCCTCCCCAACATGTGCTAAACCCAGTGTGGGCTGAAGCACTGTCTGTCCACTATCAGAACACAGCGCTGGTTGGAGGGAGAGGGAGGGGTCTTGAGGACCCCAGGGCCAGATAAGAAGAACTGGGGGATTTCAAAGGGGCCTCCCATGCAGATTGGAGTGGTGGGGCTGGGGGGGGGGAAGGACAATATAGGAGTCTAGAGAGAGCAGGCACAGAGGGGGTGGGACCTTATAAGTCTCATTCTATAGGACCCTCCCTATAGGAGTCCGGCCCCATGAGGGTCCAATGGGGATGGAGTCCTATGGGTGTGGCTTTCAGCCAGTGGGGTCCTATAGTTTCAGTGTGCTATAGGGGCAGGATCCTGGTAGCAGAGGCTGTGAGTGGTTGGTGTTATGCTCTTTCTGGTCGCAGGCTGTTGATTCAAGAGAAAAGCTATGCAAACTTGGTGTAGGTGGTTCCTGTTTCACCTTCCTGAAGGAGGTTCACCGCCGTCCCAGCCAGTTCCCTGTGCCATCTTTTCTGCAAGGCAAGGCACTTAGGCTTGGAGAGCAGGAAGACCAGTCCTTGCAGGTCTGGCCCAAGTGGCCCCGATGGGCCAAGCTTTCCCAGGCCTGCTGAAACTTCATGACGGGGACTTGGCCTCAGGGGCTAAGACCTGTGGTGACCCAGTGTCCTAAGCAGGGTCCTGGCTGTGCTCTTTCCCAGGTCTTGGAGGCTGCTGACTTAGTTATTGTATTCCATTTCCCTTCAAGCCTGTCCTGAACTGGAGGTGGGGCAGCTTCTCCCACCTTTAATGTGATTGGTGGAGCCTCCGGGTGTGCGCCACTGGAATACAGCAACGATACAGTCTGACCCTCTTGGGACAGAAAGAGATCTGGGGTCCTGAGGAGTGTCCCGAAGCTACCCAGGACTTCATACAAGATCAAGATTGTGAGGAGGGGGCACGCACGTGATGACAGAGATCCCCACACAAAGTTCAGACCAACCCACTCCACCTCAGCCACCTGGAAGCCAGCCCTCCTTCCCTCCTCCGGCCCCTAAGCCCCATCTAGGATCCCTCCCTGGTGCTGCTCGTTCTTCCTCCCACCTTCCCCCTTCCAACAGGAACAGGCTGAACGAAATACCTCTTCAACGTGTCCGTCTCCTCTCTCCGGGAAGACTCACTCCCCTGCCCCAGAATCCTTCCCCAGGACACTGTCCTGGGTGGCAGGAGGTCCCTGAGAAGGCAAGACGCTATCCTCATAGCCAGGGTGCTACCTGTGCATGGAGTACTGGGGCGGACAAGGGCAGGTGCCCTCTGCCTGGCCCAGCCTCGGGAGAAGGGGCCCAGCCGTCCAGGTATGCCTACCATAGGCCACCTACTCTGCATCCCTTAAAGGTCAAGTCCTCTAACCTGTGGGCTCAGGCAAGATATAGGCCTCCTTAGATTTTTAAAGTGATTTTCTTCTCAGATATTATAGACTAGCTATTAGAATTAAAATGTGATATACAAATTAGAAGAAACATCTGTGTATGAATATGTGTATGCACTATAAATACGTGTGTGTGTGTGTGTGTGTGTCTGTGCAAGCAAGCAGAACAAGGGGACACTGGGTGCCCCTCTACCCATTACACTGAGACGCCATTCTCACTGGAACTATGCGGAATGCAGCAAGCTGTGTAGTCCTGCCTCTGGCCTGCCTCTAACTCAGTGCAGGGTTGTGGGTGGGACCGGCTATTTCAAGATTTTTAGGTTCATTCTAGAGCTCTAAACTCATGCCTGCATGATAGTACCGCAAGCACTCTTAACCGCTGAGCCCATCCTCCAGCCCCTATAAGAGACAGTTAAGTGTTTAAGTGGGGCTAGAGAGATAGCACTGGCTGCTCTTCCAGAGGTCCGGAGTTCAATTCCCAGCAATTACATGGTGGATCATAACCATCTGAAATGGGATCTGATGCCCTCTTCTGGTGTGCATGAAGACAGCTACAGTGTACTCATATACATAAAATAAATAATTAATTCTTTTAAAAAAAGAGAGAGAGAGAGAAAGCCGGGCGGTGGTGGCACACGCCTGTAATCCCAGCACTTGGGAGGCAGAGGCAGGCGGATTTCTGAGCTCGAGACCAGCCTGGTCTACAGAGTGAGTTCCAGGACAGCCAGGGCTACACAGAGAAACCCTGTCTCGAAAAAACCAAATCCAAAAGAGAGAGAGAGAGAGAGAGAGAGAGAGACAGAGAGAGACAGAGAGAGACAGAGAGAGACAGAGAGAGAGAGAGAGAGAGAAGTAAAAAATATATGTATGGACTAGTGAGATAGCCCAACAGGTAGGGACGTGTGCCTCTAGGCCTGACATTCTGAGTGTGATCCCAAGAACCTACTAAACATGGAAGGAGAGAACCAACATCTATTTACAAGTTGCCCTCTGTCTTCCACAAGTATTCTCCAATACACACACACACACACACACACACACACGCACACACGCATACACGCACACACGTATATTTGTGTATGTGTGTGATATAGGTATCACTAAAATACCTAATATTTTCAAATTTAATTGAAGCTTTTAAGACACTTTTTTTTTTAAGAGAACAAAATGGGGCTGGAGAGATGGCTCAATGGTTAAGAGCACCGACTGCTCTTCCGAAGGTCCTGAGTTCAAATCCCAGCAACCACATGGTGGATCACAACCATCGTAATGAGATCTGATGCCCTCTTCTGGAGTGTCTGAAGACAGCTATAGAGTACTTACATATAATAAATAGATAAATCTTAAAAAAAAAAAAAAAAGAGAGAGAGACTAAAATGGGTGTCAATTCTAGAGCTCTGTGTCAAAAGCTAATGGCATGGTTCACACTTGTCCCATTCAGACCCATAAGGCACCAAGGCAGGGTGCAAAGCCGTGGCCACATGAGCCCAACCTCTACCAGAGTGAGGACATCACTTCTGCTATGGAACACAAGACAAAAAGAGAACAGTACCCTGGAGCTAGGGCAGTGAGTCCAAGGCCAAGCCCCACGCGATCTCCGGGCTCTGGTGAGCTCTATTTTTGTGGCTAGGACAGTCTCCTAAAATTCCTCCTTCTAAGACCCCAGGAGTTCATTTACTTTCCAGTCTATTTTCCTGTCCCCCCAAAGTCCAGCTGCCCAGAGACCCTGGGTGGTCAGAGCCTCCTCTGGGACAGCTGTGGCCCCAAGAGCAGCCATCCGCCAGTATCTCTGTAGCTCTTGTTCCTAAAAACATGCCAGCAGACAAGGCTTCTCCTGACTTTGCTCCAGGAATCATACAGCAGTTCTGCTAGTACTACAGCTCACTTGGGGAATTGCTAGAGAGGAGGACATAGTAGATTGGGGACAGAGGGGTTAGTCCACCTCTGCCTTCTTGTCATCAATAGGTGGCTGAATCTGGACTTCACAGGCCCTGGGAGAACAAGGGCTTGCCTATTTTGTGTCTTCAGGTCTTGGGGCATTTGAGAAAGGCTTATTAAATGAAGGCTGGAAGTTGTCAGGCCAGCAGCAATGCAGCAGGAGCCCAGCTGCATCTGGGGTGACGCCCAGTTCCTGAACTCCAGCCCTACAGGGCCAAGAAAACCAGCCCAGGCCTAGAAAGAACACTGCTTCTGTCTGGGGAAAAGGCCCAACTCCTCCTTCATGGGGACATGCACAACGTGCTGCCTGCTCCCTGCAGCTGATAACCTTGACTAGAGTCGGGCTACGGGGTGCTGGGGGCCGGCCCCATGCTCGTCTCTAAGCGGTTACATAGTCTGCCCGCTTGCTCCCTGCTCCCGGGGTTCAGCTTTCTACTCGATGTGCTCCAACCACTCCCACAGATGCGTCCTGGCATCTCCCTGTAAGTGCCCCTTGGCCTCCAGCTCTTTAGCCTCCAGGGTCAAGGATCAGGAGGGGCCTAGAAGGCTTACTGGCAGGCCTATGTCCCTCTCCAGGGAAGGTACCCTAGCAGGTCCCTGAGTCCCACCCCCCAAGGCACTAAGCCAGAGCAGAGGGCTGGAGTAGGGGAGTAAGGGGAGGTGTGTGCCTTCACTGCAGAGAGGAACAGGCTCAGGGAGACAGCAAGGACTCAGTGCTGTTTCCTGCCCCACACCCCTAGGACAGAGTCCCCAAACAGCTGAGGGGTGTGTGTGTGTGTGTGTGTGTGTGTGTGTGTGTGCGCGCGCATGCAAATTCCCTTCCCACCTGGGCCTAGTGGAACTCTTATCCACGTTGACAGAAAAGATCCTAGGCCAAGTCTGATGTTTACTGGAAAGCCCCAGGACAACAGAGCTGTATGAAGGGGTGCTTCTGGGGACAGACAGGAGAGACTCCAAGAGTGCACTCAGGATGCTCTGCGAACTCTCTGAGGGTGGTCCACTGTCCACAGCTTCTCCACTAGATGGCCTCATCTTGGCACCTCTGCAGTAGATAGAAACTTGAGCAGGGGCAGGAAAGGCCTTGGCCACAGCCCTTCACTGTTCTGCCCTGATGACCACTCACCATTCAGGACGTGGAACTGGTCCGCAGTTTCGCAGAAACCTAGGGGCCCAGGCAGTAGTAAGAGAGGACCGGGTGTCATCCAGGAGGATGACTGGCTGGGGACACTCACCATACTTGGGAAAGAAAAAGATCTGGTCTTCCGTCAGGTTGGCTCCCCTGACTCGCTGCTCAAACACATTCAGGACAGAATCACTCACTGGCAGTGAGCGGGCTGCGGGATTGGCAGAGTGGTGTCAGGTGGTTTCATCAGGGCAGGGCACCCAGGACACAGCCAGGTCAGCTGTGTGTCCCTGTCCCATCTAATCCCCACACCAGCCCATGTGCAGCTGTCCCCCTAGGGTGCCTGCTGCCGGGAGTATAGGGATAGAAAAAGAATGGAAGGGGTGTGTGTCCATCACCCGGTCACCTGGTCCGTCAAGATGGACTTTGAAGATGCAAAGCACAGGACATGTTTGAGAAGCATAAGGTCATGTATGATCACAGGACAAGGTCACGTGTGATCACAGGACAAGTTCACGTGTGATCACAGGACTAGTACACACCATATAGCTTCACAGACAGCTTCCTCGCCTGCCCCAGATACAGGATGGCAAAGCTCTGGTAGTCGGTTTCAGCAACCACCACATGCACTGGTCCACGGGCCCGTGGGGCTGAGGTGGGACCACAGCAGCACATCAGTCCCTTCCCCTCTGCCTCCAGCCCTGAACCCTCTCCTTTGATGCCCCTGCCTCACCTTGGAGCAAGAAGTGGCCAGGGACCCCTGTGGTCCCAAAGAGTTGACGTACCTGCCAACATATCCCATCTCTGGGGAGGGGAAGAAGGTATGTTATAAGAGGAGGCACCCAACCTCTAGGAACTCCAACCCAGGAGAGGCCATATGGGAGAGCTATCTTAGGGTCAGGAGGGCGGGGTAAGGTGGGCTCAGGGGCTGGGGCAGCTGAAGATGGAGGCCCTGCTGGGACTCACAGCTTTCGAAAGGTGCTGACAGCCATAGCGGCACCCTGGGGAGTTGCGTGCAATGTGGTGGCCTCAGCCTGGTGTCCCTCCTCCTGAAGAAAGCGGCACGCAGAGCCCACAGCCACAAGGAGCCATATCCCTGCAAACTGGAAGTTGACTATGAGAGGTCAGGACTGAGGGAACGAGGCACCCTGAACCAATCCTGCCAAGGTAGGCAGGTTCGAACTGCTCCTTTGCCTACCCCACTCACTCCCAGCGTTTACCTGCTGAGCATTGAAATTGGCCTGAGCCTGGATGGTGCTGATAGGGGACATAGACCCATAAGGCTTTCGAGTCCTTTGGCCCAGCGAACTGGCTGTCAAGAGCAGGGTGAAGAACAACAGAGCCCCAGGGGACAGCATGGCGGTCCTGCTACGGACAGTCGGTGACAGGACAGTGAGGAGGAGGGGTGCACTGTCCTAGGTCAGAGTCCACTGTCCAGTGCCACACAAAGCACAGTCCAGGAAGTCCACGTCTGTCTTCCGATTATCGAACTCCTAACCCAAGCCAGAGTACATCCTAGAACCTAGCCTTGTGCAAAGTTGGAGTTGACTTCTGCACCTCTATTTCCACTTGTGATCAGTGCTCAACCCTCTGCGCGCATTAACTGTCTTTAACTCCACAACCAACAACAACGTGCTCATAAAGCCACTTGTTCAAAGCCCAGCAGCAGAGAGCAGGGGCAGAGTCTCGAACCCGCCCGGCTGAGCCTGGCTCATTCCTCCATCCTTTCGTCCTTTCCGGTAGCCAGGAGTGAGTACTGCTCTGTGAGTCAGAGTAAGAGCTTGCGCAGACGCTAAGAAACGCCGGCCGAGAGTCAGAGCCTGAGGCGCAGGCGCAAGAGTGGGGGTGGCATCGATGCCTCGGGGCTCACAGCGTCGAGCCTGGCTCCTCCATAAAGACGCGGAGGCGGGGACTAGAGCGGCGGCGGAAGCCGGGCGCAGCGCGGCGGGCAGAGGCACCGCGGTGAGTCCCGGCTTTGGCCCCGCCGTGCTCACCTGTGTCATCTGCCCTGTCCCCCAGTCACCAGCCTTGTGCCCCGTTACTCCCAGTCCTGCGTCACCAGCCTTCTGCCACCTTCGGTGTCCCTTGTCCCCGGTCCTGGCCTACGTTTATTTTCTCGGGCCTGGTCCCGGTCCCGGGCCTCGCCCTGCCTTGTCCTACTTTAACTGGCCTTTGCCACCTTCGTGGCCTTTATTCACCGTCACTACTTTTTTTTTTTTCCTGCAATGCCCACACACTTGTACAGCCTTTGGTGGCCTTATCTGATCAGTGATGGCCTTAGCAGGTTGACGTCGTCCTAATCACCCGCCGGGGTTCAGAGGGTGAAGGTGCTACTGCCCGCTCTAGCTAAGCAGCGAAGCGTGGTTCCTGATGGCTCCTCTGACATTCAGAAACCCCACCCACTCTTACCACCCTCCTGGCCAGGCTCTCTCTGAGGCCACGCGACAGAGGCCACTGGCCAGCAGGAGCCCTTTCTCAGAAGAAAGCCCTGGCCTGAAGTCCTGTGGCAGCAAGGTCAAAGACAGGGTGGGGTGCTAAAACTCGGACCTGCCAGCTTGGGCAGCCCAGACCTGTTTGCCAGCCTTGGAGCTCACATGTCTCCGAGCCCTGGAGCACTGGGGGAGCTGTCAAAGGCCCCCACCAGGAAGGTACAGAGAGGGAGCTGCCTCCCCCTTTGCGGGTTCTACCAGGCCTAGTAGAACCTGGCCAGGTGCTGGGTATCTGGTCCAGCAGGTCCTTTGGTGGCCCTGGAGAATGTGAGGTGCTGCCACATACTGTCTGGGTGCTTCAAAAGTGTTGGGTCTCTGGTGGGGCAGTGCTACTTGTACACACAAAAAGAGACACACACATCTCTCCCCTCCCCCCACAGTGCAATGGAATTCTCGGCTGGGCAGTTGGTGGGGATGGCTAGGCCTGCCATGTCTGGAACCCCAGACCATCGTCTCTCCCTGGGGTTGGGGGTGAGGAGACCTGGGTTCTGAGCAGCCACTGGTGGTTTTCAGGACCGTCTGGGCAGAATGTCACGATGGATGAGGGGGGCATACCCCTGCTCCCTGACAGCCTTGTCTACCAGATCTTCCTGAGCTTGGGCCCTGCAGATGTGCTGGCTGCTGGGCTGGTGTGCCGCCAATGGCAGGCCGTATCCCGGGATGAGTTCCTCTGGAGGGAGCAGTTCTACCGCTACTATCAGGTGGCTCGAGATGTGCCCCGCCACCCAGGTCAGTACCTGCACACACCCCTAAACCTGCTGGCTCAGTGCAGGGCTCATGGCCCCAGGACCTTACACGTGGGCCACACTGGAAGAGAGGGAGGCTCTGTGAGCAGAAGGGTGCACCCTGTAGTGAGGCCTGACTACTGAGTGCTGAGTTCCAGAGCCCCTCAGAACAGCTCCCAGCAGCCATGCTGCCAGCTCTTGGTCTTGACTGGTGAGGGAGCCTTGCATGCAGGAGTGCCACTCTGTTGTCCACAGCGGCCACATCCTGGTATGAGGAGTTCCGGCGGCTCTATGACATGGTGCCCTGTGTGGAGGTGCAGACACTGACAGACCACACGGACCAGGTCCTTCACCTCAGTTTCTCGCACTCGGGGTACCAGTTTGCCTCCTGCTCCAAGGACTGCACCGTGAAGGTGAGGGTGCCTCTCCCACGTGTTGGAACTCACTGGGAAGAGAAGCCAATGGTGAGAGAAGCAGAGAGGGCCACCAGGGCCTGGAGGCCTGATCTGGACCACACAGGACCTAAAGCTAAGAACAGCTCTACCCCTAGCTCCCGGGGTCAGCCCGCTCCATTGGTGTGCTGTTGTAAGAGTGGGTGGTAAAGGCCTAGGCCAAGGTTCTTGCCCCAGGAAGATCCAGCACCCTCAGTGGAGAAGAGTCAGGCCTCACTGTGCCGCCAGAGCCGACCGGCCTGGTAATTACCCTGCAGCCTCTCTGGTGCAGATCTGGAACAATGACCTGACCATCTCCCTGCTGCACAGTGCAGACATGAGGCCGTACAACTGGAGTTACACCCAGTTCTCCCAGTTCAACCAGGATGACTCTCTGCTGCTGGCCTCGGGGGTGTTCCTGGGGCCACATAACTCCTCCTCAGGCGAGATAGCTGTCATCAGCTTAGGTGAGTGTGGGCATTGGGTTGGGCTGCCTGTCCCATTGTGCCCCGTCAGCAGCCTGCACAGCTGTGGCCTTCCCCCCTAGACTCCTTTGCCCTGCTGTCCCGTGTGCGAAACAAGCCCTATGATGTGTTTGGCTGCTGGCTCACAGAAACCAGCCTCATTTCGGGGAACCTGCACCGCATTGGAGATATCACCTCCTGCTCAGTGCTGTGGCTCAACAACGCCTTCCAGGTTCAGACCGGGACAGGGACAGGCTGGGCAAGACAGGTGGGGTAGGGCAGGGAAACAGAGAGGAAGGTGTGGGCGGGGCTGGACATGGAAGGGCAGATGCAGGGCCCAGGGTAGGCTGCTCCCCAGACCTGGCCCTCTGACCAGCACCCCCTGTTCTTGGCCTTGGGTTGTGTCCCACACAGGATGTGGAGTCAGAGAACGTCAACGTGGTAAAGCGGCTCTTTAAGATCCAGAACCTCAATGCCAGCACCATTCGCACAGTGATGGTGGCTGACTGCAGCCGCTTTGATAGCCCGGACCTCCTGCTGGATGCTGGCAGCCAGCCTGGGCTCCCCTGCCGAGTCTTTGACCTAGGTGGGGACACTGAAGAAGAGGCCACTGACCCAGGTTTGCACGCCTCTGGTTCTGGCCATGTCAAGGAAGGTTTACGGCGTGTGTTTGATAGCGTCTTGGATGGACATGGACAGCTGTCAGATTGTGCACTGGAGACCAAGGTAGCAGAGCTGCTGGCCCAGGGCCACACCAAGCCCCCAGAGTGTAGTGACGCTGACACCAGGAACAAGTACCTCATCTTCACCACTGGCTGCCTCACGTACTCACCGCATCAGATCGGTAATGATGGGCAGGGCAGGGCAGGACTGGGCCTGGGATGGTCAACCACTGTGCTGCTCCCAGACCAGCAAGTCCATAGGCGAAGCTTGGCTCATGTGCTGTTCTGCCTTGGCACACTTGATCCTGTATAAGCATGGTGAAAACCCAGGCAGGGGCTTGGTCAGTAAGAGAGCAGGTGCACAGCTGTGCTCGAGTCTGAGTGTAGACAGTGTTTGTGGACGCTTCGGGCTGTTGTTGGATTGGGAGTGCCCTGGTGGTGATGTCCTTGCAGGCTCTGGATGACCCTCACCCTGGTCTCCATGTAGGCATCAAGCAGATCCTGCCGCACCAGATGACAACTGCAGGGCCCGTGCTAGGCGAGGGCCGGGGCTCCGATGCCTTCTTTGATGCACTGGACCATGTCATTGATGTGCATGGGCACATCATTGGCATGGGCTTGTCTCCTGATAACAGGTGAGCCTGGCGAGCCGGGAGGGCACCACACATGGCCCTGTGTCTAATAGCACCTAACATGTGTCTAATAGCACCCTGTATCTAACATGTACCCTTTGCTCAGGTACTTGTATGTGAATAGCCGTGCCTGGCCCCCTGGCTCAGTGGTAGCTGACCCAATGCAGCCGCCACCCATTGCCGAGGAGATTGACTTGCTGGTGTTTGATCTCAAGACCATGCGGGAGGTCAAGCGAGCTCTTCGAGCACACCGCGCCTACACGCCCAATGATGAGTGCTTCTTCATCTTCTTGGATGTCAGCAGGGATTTTGTGGCCAGGTGTGGGCTCAGGTGGGCTCCAGGGCTTGGGTATGGGCTTCAGCAGGTGGGTGTGGGCTCATCCTGATGCTATCCCACAGTGGGGCTGAAGATCGGCATGGCTATATCTGGGACCGCCACTACAACATCTGCCTAGCCAAGCTGCGGCACGAGGATGTGGTCAACTCAGTGGCTTTCAGCCCCCAGGAGCAGGAGCTCTTGTTGACAGCCAGTGATGATGCCACTATCAAAGCCTGGCGTTCACCACGCATCGTTCGAGTCCTGCAGGCTCCACGCCCACGCCCACGCCCCTTCTTCTCCTGGTTTGCCAGCCATAGGCGCTGAAGGCTTCGGTGATTTGAGCCATTAGAACCTACTGGGGAAAATGGTACCCTGTGGTTCTTCACTGCACTGGGGCAGAGTAGCTCATAGAAGCAATGCCTTAGGTGGGGCAGCTTGACCCCAACACACTCACAACCTGCTCACTCAGCCGTCAGGCTTAGCACCAGGGTAGCCCTTGTTGGCAGCACCAGATCCCATGCTAGCCTCTTGGCTAGCTTGAGATACACGGGACACTGGAAACCCTGTTCTTCACCTACCCTCCTCCCTTGGGTTGGCAGCTCACACAGCTCCAAGCTGGCCTCTGCCTGGGTACCTTTCACATTCAGCCATACCCACCCCCTTGGATGTCGTGAGTGTACCCTGGGCGGCAGGCCACAGGCACTGGTCGCTGATACTTCAGCTTTCGCTACTGATGGAGTAGCCTGCAGTGGCCTGTGGGTGCTGCATGCTGCACTCATGAACTGTGGGGCCTGAATAAACAGTTGGCGACAGCACATGCCATCTGGTCCATTTGTAGCGAGGGGCCCCAGACCTTGCTGGCTTGTGTGGTCCTGGTGATGTCGGCTGCAGAGTGAGCTGGTTCGGGGGTGTATCCCTGTGACTTCAGGGTGTCTGTGCATGATTGAGTGCTAATGGGGGCAGGAAGATAGACCAGCCCTGCCTGGACAGCGCCCAAAAGAGGGTGGGTTTTAGAACAATTGGCTCCATCCTCAGGAGAGCTCCACGGTAGAGTATAGTGACACAGATCTGTAATCCTTGCTCTTTAGGGGGCTGAGGCAGGAGGATGGGAAGTTAAAAGCCTGCTTGGATACAGAACAAATTCAAGGTTGATATAGGCAACTTGGTTAGACCCTGGCTTAGGAAAATAAGAGGTTTGGGGATTGTGCTTGCCTGTCATGCCTTGAGTTCAATTCTCGGTGCCACCATAACAACCTCTGAAAATGTGTGAGGCCTCAGGGTGCAGAAGGGCAGCTCTAGGCCGTCCTTGGGGCCTACATTGTGCACCTGCACTTAAGGGTGCCACATATGATTTGGGACTTTGACAGGACCAGTCTCCAGAGTGACCACAGTGTGACTGGGTGAATGGCCTGGTACAGTGGTGTCTCATTTAAAAGCTGCCCTCCTAGCAAAAACAGAAAACTTATACAGGGGACTGATGAACAAAGCAAGTGTCCTACCAGGTCCAACCTAACAAGTGAGCAGGTATTACTTCCCATCCTTCTGCATCTGGCTGCATCGAGGGGATTAGGACAGGACCCCAGGGACAGATGGCACTGGAGAAACCAGGCCTGGTCTGTGGCCCATGGCTGATGTTGGAGGGCGAGATGCGGTAAGCATCCATCAGCGTGAACAGCAGGACAGGAGGACAGGAGGCAACTTCAGGGGATCTGAGGAGAACAGTTGTATGGAGGCTGTGCTGGGGCTCGCTCGGTGTGGAGCACGTGTCTATCATGGTTACCTCTCTAGGCCCAAAAGTTAGAGCAACTTCCCAGAAAGGACTTTGGATTTGTCTAATCTAAAGTAAAAAGAGAACGGTATTATCTGTAAAACAGAAACAACATTATTATACAACAAAACCAGAGAGAAACCAGGGGCATGTAGGATTTGAAATTGCACTGTGAAAACTAACAGTAACAAACTACAAGTTCAGCCTTTTAAATCCTGGGCTTCAGACAGTAAGGGAGCCACCACTAAGGCCATCGGCCTTTGCTCCTCAGGACCCACACGCTGGAAGGAGGGAACCTCTATATGCCAGTCACGGGTGTGCCCCCATATGTACAAAATAAAATTACAATAACTATAAAGGAGGGAGATGCTCATACCCCACCTCCAGCAGCTGTGGAGAGATTCAGTGTTTAACTTGGCACATTATACACATCCCCGTGAAAAGCAGCCCCGCAAGGACTCAGGAGAGAAGAGCGCTTAGGGCTACAGCCCCACAGATGTGCACTACATGAGTGAGTGCAGTGGCTGCGAGCCTGGAGACATGCGGGCAGGAGGCAGCCCAGCAGCTGTGGCTGCTCACTCCAGACTCCAACCCTTGGCAGCCAGAGCCCACAGAGCAGACCTGAGCACTGGCGCTGGTGAGCTGCTTGGAAGTGCCCCATGTCTGCAATGTCTCTGACACCCTGGTGGTGGACACAGGCCACTGCATTGTCTTGCAGCTACAGTCCCGGGAAGGTGAGCTGCTAGTTACTCCACCCGCCCCCTCCCTGTATCTTCTTGCCAATATGAACCCTACTGAGGTTCACTCAGGAAGGGCAGGGCAGGGCAGCCAGGTGATTAGAGTTCCAAAGGGGAAGCTCAGAAAAGTGGAAAACAACAACCAAACCCTCATGTATGTTGGTGGAGTTTTGTGGTGACTTAAAGCTCAAAGCTCAACTCCAGAGAGACCACTAAAAACTTGGTGTGTATTTAATTTTTTTCTTAATTTTTAGGGGGCACCTAATACAGCACTTTGGGGGCCAGAGGGCAACTTGGTTCTCTTTTACCAAGAGAACCAAGGATCAGCCTTAGATCATAGTTTAGCAAGCCCCTTCACCTAATGAGCCTTCTCAATGGCCCTAAAGTACAATTTATATATAATCTTTAGAGTGGGAGGTGGTGGCGCACGCCTTTAATCCCAGCACTTGGGAGGCAGAGGCAGGTGGATTTCTGAGTTCAAGGCCAGCCTGGTCTACAGAGTGAGTTCCAGGACAACCAGGGCTATATAGAGAAACACTGTCTCGAAAAACCAAAAAAAAAAAAAAAAAAAAAAATTCTTTAGAAAACTAAAGCTACTATACAAGGAGAGATAGTTAAAATTATAATAAGCTAAAGTACACTAAAATGTTCAAATAGCCATTCCATTATAGGTAGGAAAACCAGAAAACAGTAGAACACAAAATCTAAGCATATCAAACTTCATATAAAAAATAATCTTTTGGGGGCTGGAGAGATGACTTAGTGGTTAGAGCACTGACTGCTCTTCTGAAGGTCCTGAGTTCAAATCCCAGCAGCCACAGTGGCTCACAACCATCCGTAATGAGATCTGATGCCCTCTTCTGGGGTGTCTGAAGACAGCTACAGTGTAGTTACATAGAATAAATCTTTTTTTTTTTTTAAATCTTTTAAATTTTTCTGTAATGTGTAGCCCAGGCTGGCCTCAAACTTGAGATTCTCCTGAAATGTAGGACGGTAGATGTGTACCACCACACACAACTCAAACCAAGTACTGAATAAAAACTGTGATCCAACTCTTCTGTGAGGCCTGGCAGAAGCCCAGGGTCTCCCTAAATAAAGCCTGCCAGTATAGCTGGGTGAGAGGATGGAAAGTGTCACCCCAGAACCCAGGTCAGAACTGTTACCACCCTAGGTCATCAAAGCCAGCACATGGAGAGGCAGCACTGCCCGGAACAGTGCTCTGTAGAGAGGGGACTTTTAGCAAGAGCCTTGCGTTACATGTTAAAAGCAAATTTTAAAGGCATCTGTGGCCAGCTAAGGCTACACAGTGAGACATTGTTCATCAACAAAAATGAAAATACAAACACGAAAGAACTTGGCTTGGTGTTGCACACCTTTAATCCCAACACTCAAAAGGCAGAGGCAGACAGATTTCTGAGCTTGAGGCCAACCTGCTCTATATATTCTGTAAGTTCTAAGATGGCCAGGGCCACAAAAAGAAACCCTGCCTCAAAACAAAACAGGGTATCTGTGTCAGGCAAAGGGATGCACTCCTTTAACCCCAGCACTTGGGAGGCAGATGCAAGCAGATCTCTGAGTTCAAAGGCCAGCCTGGTCTACATAGCAAGTTCCAGACCAGTCAAGGTTACATTGTGAAACCCTGTCTCAAAAAATAAACCAATGAAAGGTATCTATTTGTGTGTCAAGGAGTGGCCTCCTGCTGTGTCCCGTACAGTGAGCTTCTCAGCCTTGTCCCTGGCAGCCTTCCTTTCTAGGAGCTCATGTGGCCACTAAGGTGCCAAGGGCCCGGGCCCATGGTCCGGCAACAGCACCCGTACAAAGTGCCAACTACTCAGAGGACACAGAGCCCAGCACTCAGGCTTTCCAGGGCTGACCCTGGTCACTGGCCATCCGCTCCTGTCTCCCACTCACAGGCACCGTGTTTGAGTCCTCTGATCAGGGGGCAACCCCTCCCGCCCCTCTTCAGCAGTGTGCTCGCTGGCGGGCTGGCTCCTCACACTCTGAAGAGCCAATCCCAACAGGTCAGCGTCAGGCCTCATCCCGACCTGCAGAGCCACCAATGCATGGCTCTGTGGTGCTAGGCTGGAGTCTGCCTCCCTGTCCCTTTACTCCCATCCCACAGAGCGTCCCTGATCCTAAAACAGTGACTTGCACAAAACAGAAAATAAATTGCAAGCAGCTGTCTTCCCTACTCCAAAAAGCAAAGATATAAAGACGTCAACTGCTGGTTTCTACAGGCATGTACACCACTTGTACACACCAACACATTAAAAAAGAAAAAACAAAACAAAAAAAAAACAAAAAAAAAAAAACAAAACAAAAAAAAAAAAAAAAAACGGGCTGGAGAGATGGCTCAATGGTTAAGAACACTGACTGCTCTTCCAGAGATCCTGAGTTCAGTTCCCAGCAACCACATGGTGGCTCACAACCATCTGTAATGGGATCTGCTGCCCTCTTCTGGTGTGTCTGAAGATAGCTATAGTGTACTCACATACATAAAAATAAACAACTCTTTAAAAAACAAACAAACAAACACCACTAACAAATACATAAAACGACATAACAGACAGCAAGGCCCAGCACGTCTGGCACCTCCTGGCAGGCCTGGACGCCAGCGTTGTGCTCGGGCATTCACTGGGTGAACCGGGCAGAGACAGAAGGCCTCTATGCACACGCCCTCTGGTCCCTGAGATGGGCAAGTGGCCAAGCGTGCAGGAGACAGAGTGGAGACGCTAGAAGGAATGATCTACATCTCAGGTACCACAAGTGGGAAGCCAACACCAGGATGGGGGGAGATTTCATTACAAGACTAAGAATTTACAACTTATGGATTGCATAATTTAGAACTTATGAATTGCTTATTTTTGGAAAATTTTCCACTTAATTACTTTTGGATCTCAGTTAAAGCAGGTCACTGAAACTGTAGAATTAATCCAAACCCTACACCTTGTGCAAACAAATAAGGAACAATATACCCAACTGTCACATAAGAAACACTTTAATGACTAGAGATCACAACAGAAAACTGTCATGATCTGATGTCAGCAAAGAATTTTGAGAGGATTAGGAAGATAGTACTGTTAGCAAAGCATTTACAGGGGAAGCATAAGAACTGGAACCCAGTCACCCAATCATTCAACCTCCAGAAGTGTACACACACACATACACACAGCTGGGAGAGCCCTGGGTGGCTGTGGTGGTGCACACTCCGGAGGAAGGGGCAGTCAGATCTCTAAGTTCAAAGCCAGTTAGGTCTATTTTTTTTTCTTTTTTTGGGGTGTTGGGGGGGGGGGGCGTTGAGACAGGGTTTCTCTGTGTAGCCCAGGCTGTCCTGGAACTCACTCTGCAGGCCATGCTGGTCTCGAACTCAGAAATCCATCTGCCTCTGCTCCCAAGTGCTGGGATTAAAGGTGTGTGCTGCCACCACCGCCCGGTGACAGTTAGGTCTATAGAGTGAGTTCCAGGACAGCCAGGGCTACACAGAGAAACCCTGTCTTAAAAAACAAAATGATGGCCCCTTGTTCTGCAAAGACTCAGTGAAGCAGTATTTGGCAAAACCAGAACGGGGAAGTGGGAAGGGGTGGGTGGGAGGACAGGGGGAGAGAAGGGGGCTTATGGGACTTTCGGGGAGTGGGGGGCTAGAAAAGGGGAAATCATTTGAAATGTAAATAAAAAATATATCGAATAAAAAAAGTGGAAAAAAAAAAGAAACTAATACAGTTCCATAATAAAAAACAAAAGAAAAAAAAAAAAACAAAAAGAGAAAAACAAAATGAAACAAAACAAGTTTGGAGTGATGATGTGTGCTTATAATTCTGCCACCAGGGACATGGAGACTGGTGGCCCCTGGTGCTAACCTAGCCTACTTAGCGTTCCAGGCCAGTCAAAGACTCGGTGCCTGAAGAACGCCTAAGCACATCTCCCCAGAAGTACATGTGCCGTGCATACTTGTGCGACACACAAATCTCAGACAAAACACTGAAAACATAACCTATACAAAGCACTGCTAAACATCTCACAAATCTAAAAGTTCTCCCTACAGAAGACAGGACACAAGATGAGAAAGCTTACAAAATTTCCAAAAAAGTTATGTATTCAACCAGACTTGCATCCAGAACAAAAGTCTCAAGCTCAACCCTAAGAAAATATGCAACTTAGAAATTGGTAAAACACAAGACATGGCATGCTGGTTAGTGGCTACACTGAAGCACACTGTGAGGCCCGGTGCTGCTGGGACTGTGGGGCAGCAGAGTGCAGCTTGCAGCACACTTCACTGGGGACATAGCCAGATGTCAAACAAACTCGCCAAACCAGGGGCAGTGGCATAGCATGGAGCCCCAGCTGTTCTAGAGGCTGAGGGAGAGGAGCCAGAGTCTGAGACCAGGCAACATAGGAGGCTTGGCTTATCTCAATAAGCAAAAGGATGAGATGAAATGCATTCTCTATGGGGCATGGTTCTCTAAGCCCAGCATGAGGGAGTCTAAGGCAGGAGGATTATGAGACCAACATGGACCCATGGATTATGAGACAGTAAGACCCTGCCAAAAACAAACAAAAAAACAAAACAAAACATAGAGCCTGGAGATGCACCTTAGGGATGTGCTCACTGCACAGGCCGAAGCCTTTACTCAGAGTCCCAGCATTCAGCAGGCAAAGGCAGGCAGATCTCTGTGAGTTTAAAGCCAGCCTGCCTGGTCTAGAGCGGAGTTCCAAGACAGTCAAGGATACAAGGTCCCCTGTCCCCAAAATAGATGATAGGTAGACAGACAGACAGACTCCCAGCACTGCACTGATCTGGTGCTGTACCTATAATCCTAACATTTGAGAAGTATCTCAAAAATAAAACAAGCCATATGAACTTAACACATGACCTGGCAGCTCCACTTTCACAGTAAACGTCTGAGAAATGCAGCTTGCCTCATGACAATCCCGAAACACAGATGCCACCCTGCCAGAAACCTGAAAACCACCCAAGTTCCCCCAGGGGAGCAAACTGACACATTGACACAGCGGGACATTAGCCTGGGGAGGAAACACATTCAACCCATTTTCTCTTCTTTGAAGTCTATCTGACCCGGGCTGGCCTGGACTTGCTACTTGAAGCAGTGTGGACTTGAACTCACAGAAGTCTGGCTGTGCCTCTGCCTCCCAAGTGCTAGGGTTAAAGGTGTGCCATCGCTCTAGGAGATACTGTCCTTAAGGAAGACAGCCTGAGTGTGCTCAACAGTTGTCAGTGTGGCACAAGCTGAGCTCACCAGGAAGCAACAGCCCCTCGCTGCCTCCAGGCTCCCACCCTGACTTTCTCTGAAGATGAACAGTGCTTTGGTCATCACAGCAATGGTAACCTGAACAACTGAGATCCTCACAGGGGTGGCCAAGCAGGAGGTCTCATCTACATCATGTTTACCAAGGAGCTTACACTCAACTGCCCAGGGTTTAAACTTTTCATCAGTTCACCAAGAAGAAAATCTGATTTTATTAATGATGTTTAAAGATACTATTGACTATTTTAGCTGTATAAGGTGACAGACCGAGTAGTAGTTTACTCCAGGTGACAGGACTAGTGGCTTGAAGTGCTAGAAAAGACTGTTGATCCACACAGTTAAAGGAAAAAAGTCATCAGGAAGGAGGCCAGCCCACGCCTGCAATCTCAGCACTCAGGAGGCTCTCCACAAGTCTGAAGTCATCCTGCTCCCATCTACAGTTTCAGGCCAGCCATGGCCACAGGATGAGACTATTCCAAGGAGGGGAAGACAGGGCAAACAAGCAAAAGTAAACGAGGGCGGGGCTGTAAAGTGCCCACTTTGAATATTTAAAATCACTGTGTTATAAAGATATGCAATTGAACACAGAGGACAAAAGGGGCACACATTGTTCCCCTGGGGCTGGAGAGATGGCTCAGCTATTTAGAGCACTTCTTGCCACTGAAAAGGACAGAATCTGGTAGCCATCACCCATATCAGGTGGGTCATAACAGCCATTAGCTCCATCTTCCAGGAACCCTTCTCAAACCCTGTCTGGCCTCTCCAGACACCTGCATACAGACCCACAAAATAAAAGCTTTAGAGGCTGAGGAGAAAGAAACTAACAGCATGTGTTCTTTTGGAGGACACAGGTTCATTTCCCAGCAACCACTGGGTGGCTCATGGTCACTTGTAACTACAGTTCCAGGGATCTGAGATCCTCTTCTGGCTTCCTTGGGTACCAGGTATGCGGAGAGTACACATACATACATACCAGACATGCACATAGTACACATACATACACGAATGCATGCATGCACTCACACATATATCTGGGTGTGTAGGTGCTCAGGAGGCAGAGGCAGGTGGATCTCTGTGAGTTCAAGGCCAACCTGGTCTACATAGTGAGTTATAGGTCAGCCAGGGCTACATGGAGTGATTCTGTCAGAGAAAAAAATCAAGAACAATTCCTCGGCAGAGTATGCAATGGTACGCCACATAAGAGGAGCCTGGCACTTCCTTTTTCTGTTTGTCTGTGGCTTGTTGTCTTTAAGGCAGGGTTTTAACTGTAGTTAACACTGACCTGGAACTTCAATCCTTCCAGCTCTGTGCTACTACAGAACTATAACGTCATACCAGGCTACTTGACAGTTTCTAAAGAGCTGAACATACAACCTAGTAGTTTCACTCCACTTGCAAGAAATGACGTGTCCACACAAACACAGAAGCAAAGCTGGCCAGCAGCACTTTATAGCAATCGGGAAGTAGAAGCTGCTCAAATGTCTAACTTAAGTCAACCGAATGTGTTCTGTGTCTAAAGAAAGATTATAAGGTATCAACTTTCTTCACAGACTGTGGAGATGGCTCAGTGGTTAAAGGCCCCGCTGCACAAGCATGCAGGCCGGAGCTCTGACCTCCAGCACTCACGTGCTTATCAGACAAGTATGGTGCCCTGCCTGCAACGCCAGCATACAGGAAGCAGAGGGGAGAGAGAGGGTGACGGCAGACTCTAATGAACTTCAAAATGCTACATGGGTACCCACGTATGTGTACACATGCACACCACACACAGAAAAGGTACTAGCACAAGTTGGGCAGTGGTGGTTCACACCTTTCACACTCAGGAAGCAGAGGCAGGTAGATCTCAATGAGTTCGAGGCCAGCCTGGTCTAGAGAATGAGTTCCAGGACAGCCTGGACAGGGCTATACAAAGAAACCCTGTCTTGCAAAACAGAAAAAAATTTCACATGCTCTAATATGAATGAACCTTGAAAACAGCATGCCAAAAGGCATTATGATTCTATTAATATTATCCAAATGTCGCACATGTGCAGACAGGAGGCAGTGGCGTGGTCAGAGGGCAATGACGGTGATTCTGTAAGATATGGAGTCCTGTGAGGTTTATGCGTAGCTGGTCCCTTCCCTGGGAGGTGATGCACAGACCTGTCATGAACTGTCTCCAGAGCTGGTTTGGCAGAATCCCCTTCTTCCCTGTAGAAGAGGACAGTTCACCATCTGTCTCATTTGACAGCTCAGAAGCTCCTCCCCACCTGCAGGGAATCAATAGGCAGAGAGCTGACCACTCTCAGCCCTGTTGTGTGAGGCCTCCTTGACCTCAGACAGGTTCAGATTCTCACAGCCCCTTTCCTCACACTGCCGTATGGATTCTGTTCCTTGGTCTCTGAGAAAGGATCTCACCGTGCAGCACTGATTGGCCTTGAATAGATTTCTACCTCTGACAACTCAGGACCGGCACTAAGGGTGTGTGCCAGCATGCCTAGTCCTCTATCCATACCTTTCTCTTCTTCCCATTCCACAGTTCCAGCTCCTGTGTGCAGGATGCACACACAGTAGGGATGGACCCAGGGCCTTGAGCATGGTAAGAAGGTCCTACCACTGTACTACACTATTGCCCCCTCCATTTCCTTTTAAAGGAAAGAAAGCACCTTCAATGTAACAGTCCATCGTGCTGGGGATGGAAATCCAGCTGAGCTGGTAGAGCCCGCAGGCAGCGGAGTCCGATCCCCATCCAGTGCCAGCACTGATTACCCAGGCATGGGCATACACCTTTTGTTTTGTTTTTTAAGACAGGGTTTCTCTGGCTACCCTGAAACTCACTCTATAGACCAGGCTGGCCTTGAAGTTAAGAGATCCACCTGCCTCCACATCCCAGAGTGCTGGAATTGAAGACATGCACCATCACTGCCCCACTAGCTTTAAATTTTTCCACATCAAAAAAATTCGAACATGCCAGGCAGTGGTGGCGCACGCCTTTAATCCCAGCATTTGGGAGGCAGAAGCAGGCGGATTTCTGAGTTTGAGGCCAGCCTGGTCTACAGACTGAGTTCTAGGACAGCCAGGGTTATACAGAGAAACCCTGTCTCAATAAAACAAAAAAACAAACAAAAAAAAAAAAAACAAAAAAAAAGTTCAAACGCAACCAAGGATCAGTGTTAGAAAGATCAGAAACTTTTACAAAGCAGGAAGAAACTAAGTAGAAAAAAATGGACAGAAATGGGCAATTTCTATGAAGAAATCCTAGAGCACTAATCCTGGTTAAATGTCCACCAGAGCCCTCAGTTACAAGTTACTGAAGTACGAGTTACTCCAGAGCCCATGGAAAATGCTTGGTCCTGCCCACAAGCTGTGATGCCCTAGACGCACCCCTCTCAGAGCAGGCACATGTCTAAGCGAGAACCACATAATCAATCCAGCTCTTCTAGGTCCACAAGGTGACAGGCAGGCCACAGGACAGAGGA
Organism: Apodemus sylvaticus; assembly: GCF_947179515.1. NCBI lineage: Eukaryota > Metazoa > Chordata > Mammalia > Rodentia > Muridae > Apodemus > Apodemus sylvaticus. Next base: position 4,440,323 of record NC_067476.1, read on the forward strand.
CAGAAAGAAACAAGATGCCACTCTCCACCAGCAAGTTACAGGGCACCGCCAGAGTGAGGTAGGTTTGCCGTCATGATGACACCTGAGCCCTTTAAAACCAGTACATCCGGTGTGAAGTCAGACTAACCAGGAGCACAACAGTCCACAGGGAACATGGAGGGGTCTAGAGGGCAGTGTCTCCTTCTCCATCACAGCATGCCCACAGCTCACACCATGCTGCCTTCCTTCCATATTCCCTACTGTGCAAACCAGGCAGGGCCCTGAGACAAAGGCCAAGGTCAGCCCCTCATCTCTGCCCTGGCAGACTCACAATGGCGTGGTCACTGGGCTTGAAGGATATAAGGAATAGAGGTCGCCAATACGAGTAAGGCAGAAGTGATAACCAGGGCCATGACTACCTAGACCCAGCAGGGGCCAGATGAACACTCAGCACAGACATCGGAACAGTTTAATCACTTCTCCTCCATACAGGCCACCTGGCAGGGCTGTGCAGCCCGGGCAGGCCCTTCTCCAGTGAGTGCCTATGTCTCAGAGAGCTTCTCTCCTGGGCTACACTCTGCAGGCGCATGCCTTCTCCTGCTTCTTTTCCAAAGGCCGGGGGGAAGGCCAATCAATTACTCTTGCTCCTGGTGCAGCTCTTGAGGCTCTCTCTTGAGAGGCCCTGAGAACCCACCCAAGGGTCTCTCGCTTCCCCAGACAGAAGAGACAGCAGGCGCTTCTCTACTGGAAAGCTGAGCAGATAGACCCCCAGCTGGCTTCACCAGGACCCTGAGCTCAGTGGACCTTCCAACTCAGTTTCCCAGTTGAGGACCAGCTGGAGGCTCTTTCCTGCCCTTCTGTGTGATGGTGACTGGCTTAGGCTGGGGCCTTCCCCAGCATCCACACCAAGCCTGCCCACCCTTGCCTGATGTGGCAGCTCCTCACTGAGCTGCCCTTCTCAGGGGTGGCTAGAGCCCTGTCAGGTCCACAATGGCTTTGATGAAGATGGCATCATCCCGCACATAGGAATTCTTGGCCTCCATCTTGGATACAGGGCAGAAGAGGGGGCAGCCACTGGCGATATTCATGTCACTGACAGGCCTCTGGAAGGAGGACGAGGTCACGTCAGGCCTGAATGCGTCGATCACATGCTCCCGGTTGTTATGGTCCAGCAACATCAGTGTTACCTGAGAGAAGTCAAGGGAGGGAGGGACAGTGCACTCATGAGTCACCTGAAAACCCCACATGAACCCTGTTCTGCCTCCCCACAGCAGTGTGCCTACACACACTGGCCAGTTTATCCAGCTTCTCATCCAGAAACAACACATGTCCATGCTGGTCCTGCAGGCTCGCAGTGCCAGGGAACGGGGGCTAAAGCTTAGAGCCACAGTGTTCCCATGTGCTGTTTCTTTGTAGTGTTTGTCTACTGATTTTTTTGGCTGAGATGCTGAAGCTTGTCTGGGAAGCAAAGGACTTCACAAGAGGGGGTCTGACCAGTGACTAGCCAGGGTCTCTGCCTCCTGGACTGGGTTCTGAAGAGGGAGCTGGGCCCTGAGCGGTGAAGGGGTGAAGGGAAGCGACCATGTTTAGTAGAGTCTGCTCTCTGGAGCTTCAAGTCCTTAATTAAGTCCTTGGCTTTGAAAACTGACAGTAGGGCTCTGGCCCTTGAAGCATACTTCCTCAGGAGACTTTCAAACATGTGTGGGCCAGGAAGCCATCAGGTGTCATAATCAGCACTGAGAAATCACTGCAGAACTACAGCCCAATATGCATGGATACATACACTGTCTTGGACAACCTGGCCACTTGGAAGCTGTACCCAATGCCACCCACAGAGCCCCTAGAATCCTGGGGCTTCCTTTTATACCTTCTGATTAAAAGGCCACTGCAAGAGAGCATCATTGGGGCCTTTCATCACCACGAAGAAGAGAGACAGATGAGTTCCCCGCCCAGTGCCGTCGCCATTCAAGTAGACCCGCAGACACATCTTGTAGCCATATCTGCTTGTGTAGAAGGCTGGAGGTATGGAGATGCATCAGTGAGGACAGGGCAGGACGTAGCTCCTCCCCTGCAGCCCACCCTCAGAAAGATGAAAACATAAACAATCACTCAGCTTTTGCAAAGTATCAAGAAAAGGGTTCCCTCCCAAAAGAAATCCCCCTCCACCCAGAGACTCTTGCCAGGCAGCTCAGGATGGCCTCCAATTTTACTTCTTCAGGAAAGTCATTAGTGCGCGCACTCATGTGTAACCCTATGGGACAGACGCTGCCTGCCAGGGTGTGTGTGGAATGAAGCCAAAGGACAGCTCTGCGAGCTGCTTCTCTCCTCCAGGTTTTCGCTTTGTTTTCTGAGGCAGGGTGTCTATGCAGCTCTGGAACTCACTCTGTAGGCCAGGCTGGCTCCGCCTTCCCTGTGCACTGCTCACTGCCTGCTCTCTCCTACCAACTTTAATGTGCGTTCCAGAGACTGAGCTTGCTTACAAATCCAGTCAAGCATCGTGCTGCGTCCCTCCTTTAAACTAATAGCTACCTGATAATTTCAATAACCTCAAAGTAACGGAGAATAAAACTATGGTGGCAGAAACCTAGTAGCTGGGATCTTCAACAAGCGATGAAGGGAGACAGGCCACAGAAACCCTGCTTTAGCAGAAGCATCCAAGGAAGAGAAACTCAGAACAGCCCAGTCAACATGCCTGAGGCCCTATAGCAGCGCCTCTCTGACCCCTTAGGAAGGTGCATATCAGCATGTACATTACAATCCACAACAGCAGTAAAACTACAGTTATGATGTAGCCACCAAGTAATTGTGTGGTTGGGGGTCACCACAACATGAGGGAGTGTACGAAGAGTCGAGATTCAGAAGGCTGAGAACCGCTGTTTTACAGGTAACAAACAGCCAGAAAGAACATGGTTAAGACAGCATAAGACAAGAATTGGACATGGTAACACAAGCTTCCCAGCGGGAGCTCAAGTTCAGCCTGGGCTAGACAATGACTCTAAGTCCACTTGGGCTATAGTGTGAAACCCTGTCTCAAAAAATAACAAATGATACCTGGTCTACTGTTAAGTACAAACAAATCGTATAACTAGTTGGTTGTGAGGCTGACTGAGTCAAGGGCTACCTAAGGGCTGGCGCAGCTGTCCCTGAGCACCTTGAGGGCACACTATAAGCCACTGTAGATGGGTAGTGGACCTCACGGGAATGAAACCCTTGGTCCAGGTGCATGCAGTGACACTCAGAACACAAGTAACAGAAGAACCTCAAGCCTCTCCTTGCCCTGGGGCAGGGCCTCTGGGAAGTCAGACAGCTTTTCCGTATCTGGGCTGCAGAACTTACATGAGCATCTGCACATGAAGTCGGCCACCATGGATCTCAGCCTCAGTAATCACATTACCAACCTGTGATGACCCTTAGGCTCCTGCCAGGGAACACTCTTTAGTGTAGGTCTGCAGTGTTCCACCCCATGCCTGTCTGTTAAACATCTGAGGCTGCCTACAGATGCTGGAACTTTCTAAGTGGGGTCTAAGAGGAGATGTTTCAGTCAGGAGAGTGGGACTCAGAGCCTGTAAAGCTGTGGTAAGTGTCCTCTCAGTGGAGAACCCAACAGTACAGTGCCCAGCTGGTACCCAGGACTAGCCCATGCTCCCAATTCCTGCATCAGAGCTAAGCATCAGCAGGCAGCAGTGTTAAAACCCGCCTTCCTGTCCCTTGTACCACTGCCTACTACATGAGCCCGACTCACGAACAACATTAAGGCAGACCTTTTACACAGGTCAGCTTTTGCCAGGCTCTGGCCCCAGGAGACTGCTGCAAGGGACTTGGGCTCCTGATGCTGGGCCCTTACCAGCCTCACTGTGGAACTCTGTTAACCTGGGCCTGTACACCTCACAAGTTAACAGCTACTAAATCACCTGCGGGGCTCAGGGGCGGTGCCAACATGGACTCCTCAACTCTGGAAATGGTATCTGGCACCCAGGCTGCCCAAGTGTGCCTTGAGTTCCTACCTAAGACATCAGTTTTCCTAGTCTCCAGACTTGTTCCCTGCTGACCCTCGCAGAAGCCACTGTGAAGAGATGCTACAGAGACGAGCAAGAGTGCCCCTGCTTCCCACGCACGGGCAGGGACCGCCAGTGTCACGGCAAGTTCAGGAAGGAGAGGGTCTCCCCAGGGCTCAGCCCTGATCCTAGAACCTCTACTGCAGAGAAAGTTTTGTGAAGTAAGTCTAGAAATAAATGTTGTGTAGGTCACCTTCTGACAGATGATGACTAAGTTATGAAGTAAACTACTGAGCAGGAAGGAGAGACTAACCAGGGAGAAAGACAAGGCCTGGGCCCTCACACTGTCTGCAGGCACCTCAGGGGTACTCTAAAGCACACAGTACACAGTGGTGTGGTAAGAAGTGCAAAGCAGGCAGCACAAGGGAAGCAGTTGTGCCCTGCTATGATACACCCACCCCTAGCACGCAGCAGTCCCTTTCAGAGGAGCTCCAGAGCCCCTCAAGAGACCCGGCGAATAGAGGTGACGGAGAGCGAGGGCATTCTCACAGGACTCCTGCTTACAGTAAATACTAATGCTCAATCCAGTTGGGTGTGAGTCAGACAAGCTTGAAACTAGGACCCTGCTTGCAAAGGTCTGCTTTCCATTACCCACCCCAAAGCCGCCGTGTTCACCTGCAGGTGACAAGGGCACACTCTGCGCATCTAACCTGCACCCAACAGCTGCTCATGCCTAACTCCCGGGAGGAGTTGGATGTAGGCTGCTGGTGCCAGCTGAGCATGTGCCCTGCCCCAGCTCGGGAGCCATTGTGTTGGGCTCTGAAGCGGACGACGGGAAGAGTACAAATGGCACCTGGGGAGAAGATAGCAGGTGTCCGGCCAGCCACAGCTTCCTGACGCTTTCTGGCGAAGTCAGAGATCTTCCAGATGAAGACCCCATCATAGGTGGATACCTCCAACTCTGAGACCTTCTGTTCCAGGTCAGCCATGGCCAGGTCCTTGAGGCCAATGCTCCGCTCCAGCTGCTGCACCTGCCGAGCAGAGACCACTTAACTCTGACCACTATATGATGTGGGCCCTGAGTCCCCACCTCCCCCACTGCTAGCATCTTTTCTGTTCCCAAGTGTTAGGAACATGTTCCAAGTTCACATGGAAGGCTCTGGACACACATGCACCCGGGCAGGGAGCCTCACAGCCCCAGCAGAATGCCATGACTGACACCATACCCTCCTAGGCCAAAAACCAGACGCTCTGACTGAGCCTCACAGAACATGAGAGTCAGACCACATATGGCCAAAGCCCAAGTCATGCAGTACAGATGGGTTTGACACTGCTCAGGCTACAAAGATCCAGGACTTACTGGTCCAGCTAAGTACAAACCTTGTTACTCAGGGCCTCAATCTTGTCCTGGTCTAGCCGGTGCTGCCGACTACAAGCCTCTGCAGTCACTGCTACCCTCTCTACTTCACGGTTCAAGACGCAGACAATGTTCTCAAAGGTGGCTATCTTCTGCTCCAAACTCTGGCACCGCTGTAGCAGCTCTGGCCCCACCTGGCCCAGGGCTCCCTGTGAGGCTTGGCACTCCAGGAGGGAGTTCAGCAGGAGGGCCAGGTGTTCCCGCAGCCGTTGCAGCTCATGATCCTGCAGGTTCTCAGAATCCACCTGTGGGGCAGGAGAGGCAGCGCTTGGCACGGGGTCTGCACAGACCCAGTCTGGACAGTGCGGCACCATGGGCCACTGTACTGAGTCCGTTAGGACATGTGGTTGTATCTCAGGAAGGGAGCACTCAGCTACTGCTCCAGCACCACGCCTGCTGATGCCATGTTGCCCACCATGGTGGTCACAGATTCTAACCTTCTGAAACTGTTAAATCCCAAATACCTGCTGTCTTGTATAAGTTCCCTTGGTCATGGTATCTTTACACGGGAACAGAAAAGTAATTAAGACACAACTCAGTACTTTCAAACTTGCTTTTTAGTTTGTTTTGGTTTTTGAGACAGGGTTTTTCTGTGTAGCCTAGACTGTCCTGAACTCACTCTGTGGACCAGGTTGACCCTGAACTAAGAAATTAGCCTCCCCCTGCCTCCCAAGTGCTGGGATTAAAGACGAGCCACCGCCATTTGAGCATATTCCAACTTGTGCAAAAATTTTAAGATATTACATTTCAAAATTACTGTAGTACCATTAGACTGTATGTTGATTAAGAAAGATAGACAGGTACAATGGCTGGTGCTTTTCATCCCATTCCTTAGACGGCAGAGGCAGGCGAGTCTCTCTGAGTGCACGGCAAGCCGGGCCACACAATGAGAATCCTCAATTAAAAACCAAACTTGGGCTGGAGGGAGGGCTCAGCGGTTAGGAGCACTGACTGCTCTTCCAGAGGTCATATCCCAGCAACCACATGGGACCTGATGCCCTCTTCTGGTAGGTCTGAAGAGAGCAACAGTGTACTCACATACAATAAATAAATAAATATATAAATCTTTAAAACAGTAGTTTTAAACAAAAACCAAACCCAACCTCAACCAAAACTAGGGACGTGCTTAGCATGTAAATGTACTGCCTGATAACTGAGTTTAATCCCCCGGACCTGTATGTTGGAAGAACAGAACCAACTCTAAACGTTGTCTTCTAGTTTCATGTGCATGCTACCATGGCTTACATATACAAACACCCAAAAATCATAACAAAAGAAAATAATTTTACAAAGACACTTAAAATGTAAGTAAACAGAAAGGCAGACATCTGTGTTCTCAGCAGGAGGCCCAGCCACCTAGACAACAGAAGGCTGAGCAGGTGCACCTGGCTTCCCACCTGGTCCCCCAGGGGAGGTGAGCTGGCTTAGTGGCTTCCTCAGCAGGGGTCAGCAAGGTTTCCACAATGTTAGACATTAACAGGGAGCTCCCCACAAACTGAAAATGCATAGATCCTAGGATCAGGGTGACAGCAGCTCAGTTTCCTGGTAGCTTCTAAACTAACTTCTGCAGGGAACTTAGCTGCCTTGGAAAGGAGGTTGTAACTATCCCCACCACTCAATTCGAGAGCAAAGATGCCCTGTGCCAGTCACCACATCCTCAGCTTGCCTCCTCCTCTTATCCTGAACGCTCACATCCTATAGGCCCACTGTGGACCAGCACGTGTTCACGTGTCATGAAGGGGTGGGGGGCTCCCACTGTATAGAGAAAGAGGGACAACAAACAAAGAACCTGTGACAGGGTGAGGATGAAGGGGCAAGACAGGCTTAACACATAAAGCCTGTGTCCAGACAGGAGATGACAAGGTGACAAGACAGCAGGTGGAGGGACAGGAGCTATCTGCCAACAGCCAAGGATTTGTCAGCATTTGTGTGAAATATGAAATGAGAGAAAGATCTGCCAGAACTCTGGGCACAGGGACTTTAGGCGGCTGAACTAAAGCGTGTTTTCCTGTCATGGGAGAGCCGGGAGGAGGTGGACAGTAGGAGGTGCCAGGTGCCAGGAGCACATATACGTGGGTGTTCTTAGATCTCAAGAGGGCAAGCCTGGACACCTGAGGGCAGCAGGAAGACGCTGGGAGAGCCAGAGAGAGAACAGAGAGGCAGAAGAACCTAGGAAGCAGAGCTGGACACTGTGGAGCATAAGGAAAGACCCACCCAGGTTCCTAGTCCCTAAGAGCAGCCCAATGGGGCTTACCATCTCTGAACAGCCGACGCTGTGGAATCTGCAGAGAATTCGACACTTGTTGCATGCTCTAACGTGGTCCTGAAACTGGAGGGTAAGAAGGAGGAAATAACTAAGGGTTGCCACAAAGACAGACAGACAGACCGACAGACAGACAGACACACACACACACACACACACACACACACGAAACTCATTATTTGGGGTAACTAAGTCTATGCCCTGGGGTCATGGTCATTTGTACTCAATTCAAAAACAAACCCTCATTTCTTTGTGGTGAGAGGTATACTTCTGTCATCAAGAGGGAAGCCCAGCTCAATGGGAGAAAGATTTGAACCCTCAATTCCAAACCCACCCACTATAACCCCCACAAAAGGAACTTACCCAATAGTAACCCAGGATTATGGGTGTATGATTATAATACTAGCACTCTGAAGTTGGAGGCAGGAAGAACAGGAGTTCCAGGTTATCCTTGGCTATATATTAAGTTCCAGGCCAGCCTGGGCTACATGAAATTCTGGGAGGGTAGGGTGGTAGAGAACTTCAGACATGGTGAAACATGCTGTTAAGGCAAATCCATGCTTTAAGGCCAGCCTCGTCACACAGACCCCAGTAGAATCTGTGTGACAAGTTTCACAGACTGAGGCATTAGACTTCAAAAGGAGTCTCCTAGAACTGGTTGTGGAGCTCTTGGCCGGAACAAACATACTGAGCCACAGTTCTCATGACAATTTATCGGTTTTGTTTTCTTTCATTCCTTTTCTTATTTACATGTTCCTGGTAGCCTAGGCCAAGATCTTCAACAAGAATAATGGTAAGAAACCATCCCTTGAGATGGGTCACTAACATGACCTTATCTCTAGGAAAACCAACACTTTATAAATCATTTACAAAATTATATAATAATATTTTGATAGATTAAAAACTTTCCCGGGGGCTGGAAAGATGGCTCAGCGGTTAAGAGCACTGACTGCTCTTCCAGAGGTCCTGAGTTCAATTCCCAGCAACCGCATGGTGGCTCACAACCATCTGTAATGGGATCTGATGCCCTCTTCTGGTGTGTCTGAAGACAGTGATAGTGTACTCACATACGTAAAATAAATAAATAAATCTTTAAAAAAAAAACAACAGCCGGGTGGTGGTGGTGCACCCCTGTAATCCCAGTACTCTGGGAGGCAAGAGGCAGGTGGGTTTCTGAGTTCGAGGCCAGCCTGGTCTACAGAGTGAGTTCCAGGACAGCCAGGGCTATACAGAGAAACCGTGTCTTGAAAAAAACAAAAATCCAAAAAACCAAAAACCAAACCAAACCAAACCAAAACAAAACAAAACTTTCCCAACAATAAAATTTCATATGGTTTCAGATGTGTCCTCAGAAGTGGGTTTTGATATATAATAAAGAAAGCCTTAAATAAAAAAAAATTAAAATAGCTTAAATTTATGCATTAAAGATTTATAAAAAATCAGACATTAGATGTTAAACAATAGTTGACCATAAACATTTATTAGCCTGCTCTTAAAAATATGCCACTAGGGCGGTGGTGGCGCATGCCTGTAATCCCAGCACTCTGGGAGGCAGAGGCAGGAGGATTTCTGAGTTCAAGGCCAGCCTGGTCTACAGAGTGAGTTCCAGGTCAGCCAGGGCTACAGAGAAACCCTGTCTCGAAAAAAACAAAACCAAAACCAAACCAAACCAAACCAAACCGAAACAAAACAAAACAAAACAACAAAAAAAAAAAAGCCACTAGCCTTATATGATTGCCCCACTAAATTCATCCTTTCAGAGTTGTTATATTTAGATGATTTATGTTAATAATGATGTTACCTGTTCTGTTTGTGATTCCCTGGATATGTATTCTGAGTTGTAATGCTTAGATGATGTTTGTGCTTTACTGTGCCGAGACAGGGTTTCTCTGTGTAGCCCTGGCTGTCCTGGAACTCACTCTGTAGACCAGACTGGCTTCGAATTCAGAAATTCACCTGCCTCTGCCTCCCAAGGGCTGGGATTAAAGGTGTGTACCACCACTGCCTGGCAACACATTTTCTAATAGTTATATTTGTTTTTTTAAATATATAAAAACCTCTGCTTGAGTGCTACAAAATACACTCAGATTTAAACTGCCTCTATGTTTGTTTCTGTTTGTCACTGCCAAATCCTCACCCACCTGGACTTCGAGGACCTCATTCCAGAGACCTCCATACCCGACTGGGATGGTCTGTGTCTACATAGCCGGTTCTAGGCACTCAGGGCTATTAGTAAGACCCCCGCCTCAAAACAAATGAACAACTATTGGAGGCTAAGCCACTATCCTAAGAACACGCCCATCCTAGCAACAGCACAAAAACCTCACTTTGCTGCTCTGGCCATAAACCACCCCAAGGGAAGGAAATGTTCTACCTTCTCCCGAGAGATCTTCTTCTTGCCACAGCCATCACAGGTCAAGGGAAACTTGGGGCAGACCTCATAGTGTACCTTAAAGAGAAACAGGAACATTAGTTGGGGATGCCAAGACCAGGACAGGCAGTAGAGGGGTGGGGGGACGGGATGGACAGGAAGCACTGGAGCCAGCAGCCAGTACTAGGAGAAGCCTGATGCGCTCACAGTCCCTCTGACTCTACTCTGAGTAAGAGCCTACAGGCACCCTCACAAATTCAGACTTACTCCTACCTCTGTAGCCCCCAGTAAACACAAAAAAGATAGGGAAATGGGGACACCATCTTACAACACCTAACTAGAACAAAGGGTTCATGTAGAGATCAAAATGGCTGTGCAGGACTTCGTTAGCACTAGACTACCCTGTCCTTACATGGTCCCAAGGCACAGCCAAACTTCCTTGAGGAGAGACCCTGATAAACCACTACAGAGCACCCAACATCCAATGTCATGCACAGAAGAACACAGTGCCAACACCCAGGATATGGAAAACAGATTCAAGAGGCAGCTGAGAAGGAGATACTGATGTCTCCAACTCCAACAAATGTTGAGTGGGATATGGGAAAGCCAGAAAAGGGACACAGTAAACACTGTTACATTTTAGATGTGCTCTGGCTTGCCAGATCTATGTGCTGAAGGCTTGGTCCTAATACAGGACTATGGGTGGCATGTGATGCAATCTAGGAGGTGGGGTCAAATGAAAGTTCCTTAGGCCACTGGGCGCATGCCCTCACAGTCCCATCCTGTATTTCACTCCAAAGCCAAGGTACGCCTTTTCTCTGTGGAAGGTGACCATCTCAGGCCCTTGTTCAAGTGATGGCACGCTGCTACCAATAATGCATCCTGAACTCCTTACATGAAACGGGAAGCTGTCTCACAAGATAGTCAGGTCTGCTCATGAACAGTCCGGAGAGACACACAGCTGGCTCAGCCACAGAGCTGCTTTCTCTGCCTTCAACTTTTCTAAAATAAGACATAGTTTTCTTGTCATTGGAAAGAGGTGAGGACACGACAGGGTCTTACCACACAGTCCAGCCTGGTCTCAACCTCCTGAGGACTGTGATTATGGGCACCAAGTCACCATACTCAGGTCTAAAATACCTGAAAATTCTTTTAGCCCTGTATGGTGGCACAAGCCACTAATTCCAGCATTTTAGAGGCAGTGACACAATGATCTCTGTAAATTTGAGGCCAGCCTGGTCTACATATCAAGTTCCATTCAGGGAAGGCTACAGGTGAGAAGCTGTCTCAAAATATACATGAATATAGTTGTAGATTTATGTATGCATCTTGTGTGAGTGTTCTGCCTGGTAGACTATGTGCTTGCCTGTGCACACGGAAGAGAGATGGCACTGCATCCCCTGAACTGGTGCGGTGGAGCCCCCTGGTAGGAGCTGTGACCTCACTGAAGCCAGGTCCTCTGAAAGAGTAGCAAGTAGCTACTTTGTACATAGTATGCTAGCCATTTGTACATCCCCTTTCAAAATTCTTTTCCTGAATTTTTTGTACTTTATAAATAACTTTTTAAAGTGAGTCAGCACTAATCACTTACTGAAACCCAGTTCCACCAAGAACCTTCTAATCTCCATGGCGCCACGGAGACCAATACAAAGATGTTAAGCAAATGCTAGCTGAATGCCCGTGTTGTGGACACGGCCTCCTAGGCTGTCCCACCCATCGCACCTCCAGGTCCGCATGGCTACAGGGTGCCCTGCAGTGCTGGCAGCTCAGGCTCCTCTGGGGACACTCCTGCTTGGTGTGGTGTTCCATCTCGCTGAGGCGGACCCGGCCTTTACACGCAGGACACTCAGTCAGCAGGAATGGGCACAGTCCCTCATGGCAGCTCTGGCAACAAAAGGGAACAAATGAAGACAGCGTGCAGACACACAGGCCCAGAGAACATGTGAGTGGCTTGCTGTCCAGCCCGCCCAGCATGGAGACTGCCCCCTCAGAGCTACTGTACACAGGTCATTTATCCTCTCTCCATGTTCAGAAACCAAGGATGCTGACTCCTAGCTGTACCAGACTGCACTGCTCCATTATAACTGGTCTCTAGGTGAGAGATGCCCCCAGGACACCAACTCTTCAACTGTACACCCAGTGCACCCCACCCCACCCCCATATCAGTTTCTGTGGTGGTTTGAACAGGGCCCCCATAAACCCAGGGTTTGAATGCTTGGCCAGTAAGGAGCGGCACTATTAAGAGATGTGTCCTTATTGGAGGAAGGATGTCACTCTGGATTCAAGTTTTAAAGTCTCCTACGATCAAGCTACACCCTATAAAACAGAGTCCCTTTCTCCTACTTGTGGCTCAAGATACTGATGTCTGCCTTCATGCTGCCATGTTTCCCGCCATGACAGTAAGTGACTAAACTTCTCAACTGTAAGCCAGACAGCTCCCAACTAAGAGCAAGCCCCCAATGAAATGTTTTTCTTTATAAGAGTTTCCTGGGTCATGGTGTTTCTTCACAGCAATAGACCACTAAGACACAGGTCATCAGAGAAACATGGCATTAGCAATTAATTTGTTGGCTAAACTATCTTTTTGTTTTCCTCCCTATTGGAGGTTGGGAGTGGGGTGACAGGGTTTCTCTATGTAGCCCTGGCTGTTCTAGAACTCTCTTTATAGACCAGGCTGGCCTTGAACTTAGAGATCTGCCTGCCTCTGCCTTCTGAGGGCTAGAACTAAAGATGTCTCCCACCCATGCCTGGATGCCCTCCATCACACACACAGGGCGGGGTGGGAAGCACATTTGGTGCTGTACAGCCTCCATTGTTCATCCACAGAACTCTCATCCTCCTAAACGCTAACTCCATCTCCATGAAGAGACTCCTCAGCCCCAGAAAACCTTCACACTAACTGTCTAGCTCTTGCTATGTGTATGTGCGGCGTGTGTATGTGTGTGTGTGTGTGTGTGTGTGTGTGTACGCGCGCGCGCAGGACTAGTGCCCCTTTACCTGGCTCATCTCACTGAGTTCACAGAGAGACTCAGAAGCAGAAAACACAGAGTGAGCTACAGAGGAGGAAAACTTCTAGGAGAAGGTTAATAGGCAAGAGGCAAGTTCCTGAGGCTGAGACACAGTCTGGAATGGGCCAGAAAAGACTCAACAGCAGGGCCATAAATTTGCTGCTCAGAGTTAGCAAACAACTCTGGAGGAAGGTTGTTCTGCGAAGACAAGAGGGTGAGGGACCCTCGATCACTCCTAGGAAGGTGGGATTGTAGACGGGGGAAAGCAGAAGCAGCCCACTCAGTCTAAGTGCTAGCTAACCTCAAGCTAGGATACAGAAGGACATACAACCACACTAGCGTTCCAGCCCATGGGGCTCTGTATGCCATGGTCATATAACCTCTGAGCGTGTAACAACTAGTTATTAAACAAGCACAAACAGGGGCCTCAAGCTATTATGTGCTAACAGTTTACAGAAGGTAACACTAATGTACAAAAACAGTTAAGTTGGGGCTGGAGAGATGGCTCAGTAGTTAAGAGCACCCACTGCTCTTGGAGTGCATTTGGAGACTGGACGTTACTTAACCTTGGTGTCATTTCTCAGGAGCCATCCACTTTATTAAGATAGCTTCTTAATGCCAGGCGGTGGTGGCGCACGCCTGTAATCCTAGCACTTGGGAGGCAGAGGCAGGCGGATTTCTGAATTCGAGGCCAGCCTGGTCTACAGAGTGAGTTCCAGGACAGCCTCCTAAATTCTGGGATTACAAGATATCTGGCTAAGATTTATTGATTTTTATTTTATTTTATATGTAGGTGTTTTGCCACATCTGACTGTTTACTATGTGTGCATACTGCTCAAGGAGGCCATGGAGGCATTAAATCTTTTGGAACTGGAGCTGCAGACAGTTCTGACTGCCACATGGCTGCTGGGAATTGAACTCAGATTCTCTGCATGAAGTCAGTTCTCTTAACCACAGACCCACTGAATTTCTTACAAACACAATGAGGGCTGGAGGGAGAGTTCGGTGGTTAGAAGCACTCATTGCTTTTGCAGCAGACTCAGGTTCACTACCAGCTGTGGCTCACAGCTAACCTGACTCCATTTCCAAGGGAGCCAGGGCTCTTCTGGTTCCTCTCTGGATACCAGGAATGCATGATGTACATACACACATACCCATAAAATGGAATAAGTACGTCTGAAAAGCAAACCCACGATAAGGCCATGCCAACTAGCACACCTGCCTCCCCGTGTCAGCTGTTCCCCAGCATTTGTAGCCTGGCTGGCCTGGGACTCAGACCTTCCAGCCTTTGCTTTCCTTAGTGCAGCCCCAGGCCTTGCCTTCAGGACAACAGACTTTAACAAGGCTTTCAATCCATCTTCAGAATGAAAGACATCATCATAAAGGAAAACAGAGCCAAAGGCTAAGCAGGATTTTTTTCTACCTTTCTAAACATTTTAAATAATTCAAACCATAAAAAAATGTCTTAGTTACAACCTTAGTTTCCAGTGAAAGCTAAGAAATAAAGAGATGTGTGACAGGCAGGAGAGAGGATTATCTGTGGTAATGACTGCACAAAGAGAGTGTGTAATTTCTACCCTGGCTTGTGACATTTGCCACCAGTGACAAGTTTTTATCAATAAAATCAGCTAAGGCTGGGCTCTGCCTGCCCTCCCACGTGACCAACCCCAACTCATCTTAGGGACTTTCCAGAGCTCTCGAAGGCCAGCCAGGGACTTTCCACCCTGCATGCCTACAAAGCCACATGGCACCAAGCCCACGGCCCGGCTGCAGTCCCGGCCATCAGTCAGAGGCCCACACAGTCCCTGACCTCCAGTACCACAGGCCTGGAGGCACAGGATCTCAGAGATATCTAGAGCCTAACACAGGCCTGAGAAGAATTATTCCACTTGCCCCCAGGATCTCTCAAAACACCTTCAAGAACAAACAGGTTAGTTGGGCGGTGGTGGCGCACACCTGTAATCCCAGCACTCTGGGAGGCAGAGGCAGGCGGATCTCTGAGTTCGAGGCCAGCCTGGTCTACAGAGTGAGTTCCAGGTCAGCCAGGGCTACACAGAGAAACCCTGTCTCGAAAAAAACCAAAAAAAAAAAAAAAAAAAAAAACCAAAAAAAAAAAAAAAAAGAACAAACAGGTTATAAAAGCCCTCATGCCCTACCCCCACGTTTCTGCATCTGAGCATGTCACTTCCCTAGGAGCCATGTCTCTCACAGACAGCACTAAGCATCTCTCTTCAAGAGTATAGTGTGGACTAAGACTCTCAATCAGGGCCTGACACCAAGCTAGACAAAAACGACTAGTTTCTTGTTCACCCAAGTGAAGCCCAAAATACTCAGCTACAGAATGAAACCCGAGGCCCGAGATCACAAAGTGTGACCAGTCAACAGGTCACGGGACAATAGTGGACACGGGAGCAGGCTTAGGGAAGACAAGACTCAGTAGCAGCCTGGCCACTGCTGAACTCGTGGTCCCTTGTCTCAGCCTTCCAAGAAGAGGGATTATAGGTGTACATCACCATGCCCAACGGAATCAAAAAGTTCTTTGAAGGCTGTTGACTAGAGCAACAAGAGGATGAGAAACATGGTGGACTGGTGTGGTGTCGCCTCACTACCGAGCCTCTGTAATGCAGGTTTAACTGAAGATGCCTAAAGGTGACACAAGGCTCATACTGATGTCCCCACTACACTGGCACAGTTCATATACCACCTCTTGTACTGGCCTTTTAGATGTCTTGCTGTGACCAAAACAAATATACCCATTACTTAAATAACTTCCAGAGTCAACACAATTCACAGCAAGAAAACTTGAGAGAGGCAGGGTACTACACGCCTTTAATCCCAGAACTCAGGAGGCAGAGGCAAGCGGATCTCTGTGAATTCCAGGACAACCAGGGCTATAGAAAGACTGACTCAAAAGAAATAGAAAACAAATAATAATAAAGAAAACCCTGGTGAATATGATATACACCACAGAATCCCACTGAGCTTAAAAGCTGCAGTTTCCAGCAAAAAATTAAAAATCTACAGTCGAAGCAACACATGGTGTTACCAAGGCCAACACGACACTAGCTTCTTATAGAAAGTGCTCCAGTACTTATACCTCTATTCTACTGTGCCTCTGGGGGAGAGTAGGAAACTAAGACATGGAAGGAAGGGACGGGCTTATGGCACAGGCCTACCTGCACTATTTGGGCTTCAGATAGGGTACTCTTTAAACAAAGAAAGAAACAAAACAAAACAAAAACAAAACAAAGTTCTCTAGGTAGGCCCGGCTAACCCTCAACTCAGCAGTCTCTGGCCTCACCTTCCCAAGTGCTGGGGTCACAGGGATACTCAGAACTCAGATAAAGGAAAAGCTCCTTCTTTTCTTTTTTTTCTTTTTTCTTTTTCTTTTTCTTTCTTTTTTTTTTTTTTTTTTTGAGACAGGATTTCTTTATGAAGCCCTGGCTGTCATGAAACTTACTCTATACTGTAGACCAGGCTAGCCTCAAACTCAGAGATCCACCTGCCTCTGCCTCTGAGTGCTGGGATTAAAGGCGTGTGCCACCATGTCTAGCTCTAAGGAGGAACTTTTTTCACATACATTAGCCAGGCCAGTTCTAGCAAGACTAGAACATGGCTTCTATGAGAACTGTTGTAGAGTTGGAGAGATCACTCAAAAGTTAAGAGCATGGGGGCTGGAGAGATGGCTCAGTGGTTAAGAGCACCAACTGCTCTTCCAGAGGTCCTGAGTTCAACTCCCAGCAACCACATGGTGGCTCACAACCATCTGTAATAGGATCTGGTGTGTGTGATGACAGCTACAGTGTACTCATATAAAATAAATAAATAAATCTTAAAAAAAAAGTTAAGAACACTGGCTGCTCTTCCAGAGGACCCAGTTCAGTTCCCAATAAGCAGTTCACAACTGTCCATAACTCCAGTTCCAGGGTCCAACCCTCTTGCACAGACATACAGGCAAGCAAAACACAAATGCATATAAATAAAAGGAAATCAATTATTCTTTAAAGCCCATTGCTGGAGACTCGGTCACCAGGCCAGAACAGAAATGTCCATCTACCTCATATTCTTTCAAGGTCCCCTTCCAGGTGCATCCATCATTGGGACAGACAGCTGGTAGGCTCTCCACCTCTCTGCGGGCAGCGTTATCCGGAAAGGCCTGGAACAGGAACGTCCTTGGTTACACCTTATCCCAGAACTGTCTATGAAGCAACATCTAGATCAGAGACCCTCCCCAAAACAAGCTGTGCCACCGTCCTTAGCCAGCACGAGAGGCAGAAGGTAACCAAAGACCCCACCCATGCCTCTCAACCCCTGCAACCCTAAAGGACCACAAAGAGATCAGTTACAGCTCCCAAGTCCTCAGTCTGTCACCGGTGTTACGGAACAAAACGGCTTGCTAAACTTTTCTGTTCATTTTGACGTTTATTTCAATACAGTGTACTTACGGAACTACTCTCTAAAATAGAAACGCCTTCTTCATACAGGCCTTCATGGACACAGGCAGCACAGTTCTGGGGCCCAGAGCTAGTGGGGACAGAGGAAACACAAAGTCCCACTGAAATGCCTGCTCCGGAGAATCCCTGAGCACTGTCTGCCTCCAAGTCTTGATTTCATAGGAAGCACTTTATCTACCCTGCCTGTTTGTTTTAATCTTTGAATTACATTTTTAATAGTTCCTGTATGTATAAACGTGTACCAATGTGTGCTGGTGGAGGTCAGAGGACAGGTCCGCTCTCCCTTTCACTGTGTGGGTCTCAGGGCTCACACTCAGCCTGTCAAACTTGCACCAAGGGCCTTCACACACTGGGCCAACTCTCTGATGTCTGTTGTTATTTTTTGAGACATAGACCTGAGGTTGATTTTGAACTTGCTACAAAACCAAGGATGCCCTGAACTTCTGATCTTCCTGTCTCTCCCTCCCAAGAGTTGGGAACAAAACTTTAAGAAGGAGATGGAGAGGGAGAAGGGGGGGGAAGAGAGAGAGAGAGAGAGAGAGAGAGAGAGAGAGAGAGAGAGAGAGAGAGAGAGAGAAATATACTACTATACCTTGCTATGATCAGATCAGTTCTCCATTTCTTTTTTTTTAGGCAGACCTAGAACTCGTTTTAGACCAGGATGGCCTTCAACTCACAGAGGTTTCCTGCTCTGCCTCCTGAGCGTTGAAATTAAAGGATGCTCCACCTCACCCAGAAACAATGTTTTTTAAATAATAATTTTTTAAAGAATTCTTTATGTATATAAGTACATTGTAGCTGTATTCAGACACACCAGAAGAGTGCATCTGATCACTTTACAGATGGTTGTGAGCCACCATGTGGTTGCTGGGAATTGAACTCAGGACCTCTGAGAACAGTCGATGTTCTTAACTGCTGAGCCATCTCTCCAGTCTAATAAAGTTTACATCTTTTTTTTTTTTAGTTTTTTGGATTTGGTGTTTTTGTTTTTTTGTTTTGTTTTGGAGACAGGGTTTCTCTGTATAGCCCTGGCTGTCCTGGAACTCACTCGGTAGACCAGGCTGGCCTCAAACTCAGAAATCAGCCTCCCAGAGTGCTGGGAATACAGGCGTGTGCCACCACCACCCGGCTACATTCTTAATTTGGGCTAAGCCTCCAGAATCCATGAAGAATTTGTACTGGCAACCACTCTGCCGGACAGTGTGCAATCTGACTTCAGATCCACCCACTGCCCCACCCACCCGGACAGAAAGGCATGCACACCTGAGGATGCTGGTCAGGCAGAAGGAGCAGTAGCGGTGCCCACACTGGGCCTGGAAAGGCCTCCGCAGGATGTTTCTGCAGGCTGAACACAGGTACTTGGCTTCCAACCTGGTCCCTAGGAGGGTCTTGGAGAAGCCAGGCTGCAGCAGTTCTAGGGAGCCGGGGGAAGTCACACTGGCTGTAGCCATGTGAGTTATAACCCCACACACCACAAAGCCCTAAAAAAAACACAGACCATATCACACCTCAATTCAGAACAATCCTCTAGAGCAGTGTTGTCAACCTTCCTAACAGTGCATGCGCCCTTTCATATGCTGTGGTGACTCCCAACTACACAATTATTTTCACTGTTCCACTTCAAAACTGTAGCTTTGCTGCTATTATGTAATGTAAATATCTATTTTCTGATGGTCTTGGGCAACTCCTGTGAATGTATTGTCTCACCCCCCAAAGGGTCTTGACCCACAGGTTGAAAACCACTACTCTAGAGGGAGAAAGAGAGGAGAGGTATCTACCAGGAGACAACCTGATGAGGTGCCGGGGTCAT
This sequence comes from Apodemus sylvaticus, assembly GCF_947179515.1. Lineage (NCBI taxonomy): Eukaryota > Metazoa > Chordata > Mammalia > Rodentia > Muridae > Apodemus > Apodemus sylvaticus. Next base: position 4,459,620 of record NC_067476.1, read on the forward strand.
TACACTACACTGACCTTGAAAGAGGATTCTAAAGACAGAATTTTAGAGTTCTGGGAAATGGCTTCTTGGCCTTTTGACTAAGATCAAGTATAGAGTTCTGGGAAGCTTAGGAGATAAGGCAATCAAATCTCCTGCTACAAATGTAGGAAGAGATGTCAATAAAGATGACAGAGCTGGTGGCACCCACAAGAACTAATTCCTGAGCTTCCGACCTGCTGGTATCAATCCTGGCTGGAGCAAGTCGTTCCTGCTGACACTAACAGCCAGTGTCTTCCATCCTACACTCAGTCTCTACAGTAATCATGGTTTAAGATGGTGGATGGCTTCTGAAGGATACAGTAGGCTAGCAGGGCAGGTCCCTAGACAGCACCCTGGAGATGGCCTACCCGGGCACGAGACACAACCAGTATGACACTATCACTGTGCTGTCTCTTTGGTATCAGTTCTCCACACACTATAGTGGGCCTGCCTCTTCCTGTCAGACTAGATCTGGCACCTGTCATCTTTCCAAGATGCTTCGCTCAAAGCCAACTAGAGCCCACTCCTCCTGCATCCTCTAAACATCACCCAGAATGCCAGAAGAGCCGCCTCAGCCTGGTCCATCGCTTCTTCCTTAACTATTAACTTTGGCTCTTCAGTGCCAAGCTCCTCCCTTATCCTGTAGCACAGCAGCCTCTACTGGGCTCCCTCTCAGCTCCCAGAGTGATTACACAGCAAGTGAGCTTTCCTCTTACCCATTTTCTCAGGGAGCCCAGAAAGAAGTCTTCTTAGGCTGAGGCAGGTGTGCAGAGGCCTGGCCTACCTAAGGTAGCAGCATGGTGCCTCCAGGTCTTCCAATGGCCTCTCACATCATTTCCCAGTGACAACCTCCTTACTGTATTTCCATCTCCAAGACAGCCTAAAGGCTGGGGGCAGCTGCTAACCATCCTTTCTGCCAATCAGGGTTCCTCAGAGCCTTTAAGGGATGTGGGCATAGATCTGATTCTCACAAAAGAGCAGGCCAGTCCCTATGAGACAAGGAGGCATCTGGGGATATGGGTTAGGAGGATGGACATGACCTTCCAGGGTCTTAACTGTGAAGCAGGGGTTCAGTCTCAGCTGCGCTTAAGGAAGAAGTGGGTTATGTGCCCTGAGATATAGACTGTAAAGCATTGAGTATCTGAGGTGTGCTGAAGGCAGGGAGGTCATAAGCAGCAGGGAGCAGCAGCATCCCCAGAGTTCTCCTCCCAGCAAAACTCCAGTCACATTTCATTCAGTTAACAAATCACCTACCAGAATCATCCCACGCTTAAGTTCCAGAGGCAACTCCCTGGCTCCAGGACAGCAGCAGCACTGGCTGCCTCATGCCTGCACAACTGCTGGACAGGGCCTGGCTGCCTCCTTCAAACCTTGTTGGCCCCACTGACCTGTCTGCCCTGCTGTCGTGATGTCCCTCAAAGCCTTGGGGCATTCACACCCTGACCTGAACAAGACCCTGTCCAGCAAACCACTGGTAGAAAGCTATGCTGTGGAAAATCAGACTTGGGTCTGCTGCCACAGTGAGCCACTTGGCTCTAGGTCTACTGGCCTGCAAAAATGAGTGACTGGCTAGTCAGCCAAGGCTGAATCTCCCTCCTCCCTGCCCTAGGGACTCATCAAGCCCATAGGTTCTGGGTCCTCTCTGTGTCCAACCCCTGGCCAATCCTGCCTCCTCTGGCAGACACCCTGCCCTCTGTTCGGCACACCTAAACACCATTGCCCACAGCGTTGAGCCACACTCAGAAAACACCAACTATACAACTCCTACCCTGACTATGCCCTGATCCCTGACCTTTGACCCCACTGCTTCCTTTTGCTCCCAAACACTCCAGCCCTAGGCTCCCCTTCTTACTTCCTTTGGTAATCAGGTGCTCGGAGACCCAAGAGATCACAGAGAGACCCACTCGCCAACAGGGCAGGACTGAATAAACCCCAGCCCGGCCTTTCAAAGCAGCGTTCACTATAAACAGCTGTTACTCGCCAGCAGCTCCCTGCTCCCCCCAACGCACTTTGACGACACATATGAAAGCCATCCCGCACCAGTCACAAAGCACCGGGAACAGCTGTCACCTTCTTTTCATTCAGCAAATGTTTCTCAGATGCTCGGAACTAGCCTCTTGTTTCTGCCTTTTGTGCTGGTTCTGTGACCCAACCTTTGGCTGAGGGTGTTGAGTCCAGAAGCAAGAGACCTACCTGGATGGAGCCCTGCGGCCTGCAGAGCTCATAGAGAACTGCTCTGTCTCGGAGAAGAAACTTCACCTGCTACCCTAAAATGGGCTAACTTACTGGAGAGTACGAGCGGAAAGTATTTTTAATTCCAAACCCTCGCGATCTGACAAGCACACACAGCTCCTGCACCACAAACAGCATGCCCTCTCCTGTTCACCCCTGGGAACCACTACCCAGCAGCATGACCCACGCACATTCACAGAGACAACCTCTACAAAGGTCGAAGGCCGAGGCTCCCGAAGGGGAGCTGCAGTTATGGCGGCACCAAGACAAAGCTGCACTGGGTGTCTCTCACCTGCAGGACACAGTGGCACATCCCCAGTCTATCATAATCCTGTGTATGTGATCAATGCCCCTGCATCCCAGCTCAGAGAGGTGGCTCTAAGCACCCAACAGGGTGAGTAGCCCTGGGCAGAAGGGCAGGCCTGACTGTCCTTTTTTATGTGGTGGATGGAGGCATCTCCTGGCATTACATTTATATCTGCTTTGTGAGAGGAAATTCACGAGTAGCCCAAGCAACTCAGTGAAACGCCATGTCAAAACCCGCAGCTGGCACCAAAGAACTCCAGCAAGACAGGTTTTATAAGGAATACTGACCTGTGGTGGTGGTGGCACCAGTAACTGAAGGCATTTATATACACAACTGTCAAAGAGCAAATTAATTTAATGAACAGGAAATGTGGGGCTGAAGAGATGCCTCAGCAGCTAGGGCCCGCTCTCTCTGCCCCCGAGGACCAGACTTTGGCTCCCAGCACTCCTAACGGTAGGTAACAACCCACCTGTGTAACTGCGGCTCAGGGATCCAATGCCCTCATGGAGCCTCTGCAGACACTGCACTCACGTGGTGCACAGACATCATGCAGACAGACAAACACGGGACATAAACTCCACGTCTATCCTCCCAGATATGCCCCTTACCCTTAGTAATCTCTTCTGCTTCAATCTCACATGCCTGGCAATAACAGATTAAAATTTAACTCTCTCCTCTCCTCTCCTCTCCCTCCCTTCACATCCCCACACCCCCGACCCTGTGTTCTGGAGAACCCAGAGCACCAGGGTTCTGTTAGAACCTCAACACTCAAACATAACAAGTGGATTGCTCCAGCCTCCTGACTGCATGGCTTCTCTGCTGCCTTTATGGTCTCCTGGGAGTCAGAGGGACCTTTCCACAGCATGAAGCCTGGGCCTACTCAGCTCAGAACCTGATTGGCTTCCCAGCTCTGGTCACAAAAGCTAAAGCTGCCCAACTCTACCTGTCTTCCCTATCCCTGGCTCCCATCAGTTCTTGCAGGTCTGTACCATGCCCAACATAAGCCCAGGAACTGGCCGTCAGAAGGCAAGGAGTGCAGAGCTGGACAGGAATGAGCGATGTCAGCTCCTACAGCTCCCTCCTGGGCCCTTTACTAATGGCCGCAGCCACATCGGTTACATGGCCCAGCTGGCACTGGCACAAAATGGCACAAAGAACAGAATCCCTTTGCGCAACCCAACTATCCGGCCTGTCAAACTCACCTCCTCCCTCAACCCATGCTCTGCACTCTAAACCGAGCACCCCAGCCCCAAGACATGTCCAGGTTCCAAATCCTTGATTTCCTTTTGCTCAAGTTTCCAGTTCTGAACCATCCACCAAAATTACAACTTGCCCCAAATACCAACTCCACCGCCCATCTGAGTCCCAGGTCCTAGAAGCAGCAGCCAGGGGGTCTCCTCCTCCATGGATACAAACAGGGCCAGCACACTACAGTTATGGGATGGATCCGCAATGTGTCATCCAAGTGGCCCCCCACCCTCTGTGTAAGGGGGCAGGGCCAGTACACAGGGAGACAGATGTCCAACATAAGTCTTGAAGTAGCGCACCCCATCTCTGGCATAATCTGGAGGCTCTATGGACAACTTTTTCTAGATTTTTCTTCTTCTCCAGGTCATCTTGTCCACACCTATAACAGCTCCCACCCCATGGGGCCCACTTGCCAAGCTACACTGACAATTCATGTAGCAGCCACATGGGAAGTAGGGGCCTGACGTCCCACTGTCAAGAAGGAAACCCCAAACCAACTCTCAGAAAACAGTAGTGAGAGGACAGGCAGGAAGCACTCTTTCTTGGAAGAAGGGTTTTTTCCTTCTTCCTTTGCTTCCACAAGTGCTGCCGTGTCCACTGTGCAGTCTAGCCTGCTGCTGCTTCATGGGTGCAGGAGGAAACACAGCAGAGAGTCCCAGAAAGCTCTGACTGAAAGTGCTCGATGTGCTGCAGCCCAGGAGCCAGTGACACTAGGCTGTGAATGCACATGGCCCTCGCTCAGGTGTGGAGATCCTCCTGAGGATCCTGAGTCACCTGTCCCATGGTGACTAGCAAACAGAAGAGAAACAGGCTTCCAGGCAGCCTGTATTGTCAGAGAATAGTTCAGGTACAGACTAGGGGTGTTCCAGGAAAAGAAACAGCCAATAGATAAACACCTCCCAGATCTGTTGGGCAGGCAAGAAGCCAACAGTTCACACCAGAGATATAACTGCTGATAGCACTCTGCCTTCCAGTTGTACACAAGGCTTTGATAAAAACGACCCTTCAGCTTTTAAAACTCAAGTACTCAAGTACTTCTAAATCCTTTTTTAAGTATGCAGCAATAAACTTTTTTTTTTTCCGAGACAGGGTTTCTCTGTGTAGCCCTGGCTGTCCTGGAACTCACTCTGTAGACCAGGCTGGCCTCGAACTCAAAAATCCGCCTGCCTCTGCCTCCCAAGTGCTGGGATTAAAGGCGTGCGCCACCATCACCCGGGCAATAAAGTTAATTTTTAATCCTTAAACATCAATTTGGGATTGCTTGGAGCCTCCACCTGATAACAGTCACTTTGGGTCACTAAATACCTTTCTCAGTCAGTGACACAGGCAGGCGAGGAGAGGGGGCATGGTGGCCAGGCCACCTGTGACCTCTCTGGGGGACTGGTGGCAGATGACTTCCAAGCTAGTGAGTTGCAGGCAAGATAATAATGACCTTGCACTGTGTCCAAGGAACTGAAAGTTTGCTTCTCCAATTTTGGGGCCCGCTGGGAGTATGCCTGTGAGTTCTAATCAACCCCACGTCTTTACCACAGACTTGGGGCTACATGTCCATCATGAGGAATAGACACTAGGTCCAACGTGGTGGCGCACGCCTTTAATCCCAGCACTCGGTGGGCAGAGGCAGACAGATCTGTGTGAATTTGAGGCCTGACTGACTGCTTTGCAAACGCAAGGTAGAGGAAACAGTTCCTGTTCCAGAGAAGCAGAGGTTCTGAGAGTGGAAAGGTGAGATCTGAAAGGGCAGGAAAGGTGAGCCACCAACAGGGAAGAGGCGTTGTGGGGGAGGTGGTGTCCGTGGTTTCTGTAGCCGGGTGTCAGAATCAGAAAAGACGACGCAAATCTGGCAGACCAAATTTGACTGCACAACCCAAAAAGCCCAAGTGGGTGGGAGGTGAGCTGAAAAAGTGGCCTGGGAGACCAGGAGTTCGCTCAGGACCAGCCAGGCACAAGTGGGGCTCGTGGGTCCCACAGCCGCGATCCCGGACCGAGATCCGGGCCACGGGCGGTAGTGCGGTGACCCCGAGCCACCAAGGTAGGCGCGCTGCCACGCACCACTGCGGACGCGCGAACTTTTCCGGCCCCCCTCCCGCGACTTTCAGTTTCCGGCTCCGCTGCTCCGAAAAGTCTACACCCACCTCACCCAGACAGTGGCGGCCCCGCATCTGACCCCCAACCGCCACTCCCACCCCGCGCCTGACCCCGGCCCAGCCGCCGCCGAGAGTCGACCCCCTCACCCAACGGTCTTCGCGCGCCCGGAACTCAGCGCTCGCCGGGAAACACCCCCTGCTGCCGTGGCCCGCCCCGTCTGACGGACAGACGCTCCAGCCTACCAGGAGCTCACAGGGAGCAGCAGCCGGCGTCGATTTGTCAAATAAGGCGCTGCCTACTGACAGACGGAAGCAGGAACCTACCAGGAGCGAGCAGGGAACCGCAGAGAGCGGTGATTGGTCAGCGCGGCGCGGGTCCCAGCTTATGTTGAGCCACTCTTGGTTGGCTTAGATCTTCCTGGGACAGTCGCGGCTCATGGGTCAGTGAATAAAGTCACTTGCCACCAAATGTAACTCGAGTTTGATCCCTGGGTCCACATCGTGGAAGGAGAGTAGGGGTTTATGCATTATTTAATCACACACACAAATAGTCGAATAAATGTAATTTTAAAAGTTTGAAGAGTTAACATTGAAATAAATGTTTGCAAGCAAAGAAGTGTGGACACATGTATGTATATACTACAGCTTCTGCGACGAGATTTTTTTACCTCCGTTGTGGGAGAGGTTGCAAGGATGGAAAGCAGGTACAAGGGGAGGGGGAGATGAGTGGGATCGGGATGCATAACGTGAAATGCGCAAAGAACCAATACAAAGGGTTTTTTTAAAGTTTGAAAGGTTCATTTAAAGCACCTTCAACCACACGGACAGGGAAATGTCCCCCAGAAAAGCTTATGTTTGGGGACTTGATCTACTTCAGCATGCAGATCTGCATACCTCTGACATGCTCACCTCTGTAGTCCTTAAAAAAAAGTATTTTTTAAAAATATTTTATTTATGAGAATGTCTGTGCACATGAGTGAAGTGTCCAGAGATTCCATACAAAGAGGCCATTGTATCCCTTTGTATCCAGTGTAGCCATTGCTCTAAAGCAAAAGTTGCAGGCTCTTGTGAGCTGGGAACCAAACGTCAGACCTCTTCGAGAGCTCTCAACTCCTGAGTGATCTCTCCCTGCAAGAAAAGCAGCATATGTATGTATGTATATGTATGTATGTATGTATATGTATGTATGTATATGTATATATATATATATATATAGTCTAGAGATATACACATATTTCTAGACATCACACACACATACCACGTATACGCAGCACCACACACATATATGTATATACACACAAAGCATTTAGATCTCACCATCTTCTACATCAGGGGTGTGCAACCCACAGCATGCATCCCAGGATAGCATCCCAGCATTTGTAGCTGTCGTATCACAGTGGGGAAGGATTGACACCTGCACTCTACCCTGTGTCTTGTCTGCATTCATTCTGTAACTGACTTTAAGAGATATTTATGTTCTTCTCTTTGGCAACCAGACTCTTGAAACAATCAGGAAATTGAATTATTCTGCAGGAGTCTCAGAAGGAGAAAGAAGGCTGAAGCCTGAGGCTAACCAAGGGAGAAACTTGATTTCTGGGAAGAGATGTGCAACTTGAGGCCACCTTGCAGGCTAACTGAGCTGAGACAATGATGGGTCAGGGGTGGGCAGGACCACACCTTGACCCAGCCTACTCAGTGCATACCTCTGGCCTCTAAATGAAGTTAATTGCTTCATCCAGGACCCAGAAATAGATATGGTGAAGGCTGTATCATTGAATCTGTTTTCCTTTCTAATGTGGACACATTGAGTAGGTCTTTTCTGCTTTTCACTGGTAAAGTTCCCCTCTGATTGGCTTATTGAGGACAAGTGACTGAGCAGGGCTTGTTAGGGATGCCTGATAATTCTGGTAGCGGTTTAATGAAGAGTACAAGGATTCTGGAAGCTGAGGGAGGCCAAGTAAGATCCTACAGCTATGAAAACTTCCGGGACAAAGCTGCTTACAGCGGGCGCTGCTGATCCAACCACACTGACTGCACAGCCTTGCTCTGGTAGGAGTTGGAATTCCCCTAACTGAATCAGGAATTCCACCAAGAGGACAGCAAAGTTGTCCTCTTCTGCTGAAGCTCAGGCAAGTAGCTTCCTGGAACCTTTGCCTCCAAGCAGCCGTGGGCTTATTCACACTAGTGAGTCCACACCTGCAGAACCTTCTCTACCGGTGGGAGGAGGTGTTTCCTGAGGGGTCTGCGGGGTCTGAGGAACCTGAGGCGCTATCAGCCTAGCCTGAAAGTAAGTCCATTCACTGCAGAGCATCTGCTTCCTGAGGGCAAAATGCAGGTGTGCTCCATCCTCCAGACCTCCTCTCACCCACATCCACCAAAGATTTCATTGGCAATGGTGCCCACAGCCCTTAAAGGCAACAGAGCCAAAGACTGTCGTTACCATAGCAACCTTAACCTGGGCACAGCCACATGCCTCCAGTGCAATACCTGTTGCCACAAAGATGTCACTTTAGACTTTTCTACTTGGAGATTTTATGTGCACTCTTTGGCAGAGGGGAAGAGAGGGGCTGGTCTGCAAAGTGAGCACAGAATTACACCCGGTCAAGAGATGGGAGGGGCTCTCACTGCCCCACCCACCAGTACAGAATTGGGTGACATCCTGGGGACTCACCTCACTCACTGACTGGAAAATGGATGAGTCACTGCGATTGTTGGACAACTCAGGGGATTCCCACATGGGGTTCTTCTTGCTAAAGAGAAAGCAAAAGTAACTCAGCAGGACAGCCACTGAGGGCCAGGCAGAGGTTGGGGTGTCTCTTCCCTTGGGCAGACTCAGGAGGACCCACACAGCACCTGGTCACTCCCTAAGAACTGGGATCAGCCAGGAACTGACAGCAGGGCCTGAAGGCATGTGGCCGTACCCAGGTGCCAGGGTACTGAAGAGAAAGCTGCTGTCACGGGTCACAGTGTTGTGAGCTGAGGGGCCTGAGGACTTGACTGTAGAGCAACGCTGCCCTGACTTGACCAAGGCTAGGACACTAGGCAGCTTCCCACTGGTTCTGAGGAGTCAGCTTCAAGTGCCCCCCAACTGTGCCTGTTGGCTTCTCAAAGCAAACAGTGGCCCTCTGGGCAACATGGTTCCCTGCTGTCTTTCTCTGTGCCGTTGTTCTTGCCTCTTGGGTGTGACTTGTGCACTAGGGCACCTGGTTCTGATCACTCACTTGGACCTCCAGGCTGAGCTGTCCTTTTAGAATCCCTCATCTCATTTGAGACAGTCTGCCTTTTGGGATAGATCCTAGTTTGTACAAGGGACAGGAGACAGAAAGGCTGACATGGTCCCTCACAGTACCCCACACAGAGGATGCTCTCTGGTGTCGGTGCTTCCAGAGGTGCTGTGTCCACTCACTTCAAGAGTTATTCTTGTGTTTCTTTTCCTTGAGCATCTAAAGGCCAGCCCCATGTTTGCTTCTGAAAGTACACAGTTTGCACACTTACTCTGCCGTCAGCTGACTATAGCTTTCCAGAAAGGCCTGTGCCAGTGTTAAGCTACAAGTCACCTGTATTCATGCAGCTGCCTAGGGAATGCAGAAGACTTGAGGGCCTTTCTGGATAGTTCCTTGGGGGCCATTCTAGGGGTTCATTAGGCAGTGATGTTCCCTTCATAGTGAGTACTTTTAGACCAGTGTCCTCCTGACAGCAGGAATGGGGTAGTCTCCGTGGGGGCACAGAAATGCAGGGTAAATGATGAGTTCCATATGGCTTAGTGCAGGTGGGAGGACTGAGTTCAGATCCTCAGGACCCGAGTAATGCCAGCTGCTCACCTCTGTAGTCCCAGCATGCTTGTGCAAGATAGACGTCAGAGATGAGAATTACTTGATGCTTACAAACCAGCTAGCCCAGCCTAAGTTAGCAGTGTCAAACAAGAGACCCTGCCTCAAGGTGTAAGGGGAGGAAAGACACCTGTCTTAGTCAGGGTGTCTATTCCTGCACAACATCATGACCAAAAAGCAAGTTTGGGAGGAAAGGGTTTAGTCAGCTTACACTTCCAATTGCTGTTCATCACCAAAGGAAGTTAGGACTGGAACTCAAGAAGGTCAGGATACAGGAGCTGATGCAGAAACCATGGAGGGATGTTTCTTACTGGCTTGCTTCCCCTGGCTTGCTCAGCTTTCTTTCTTATAGAACCCAAGGCTACCAGCCCAGAGATGGTACCACCCACAAGGAGCCCTACCTTCTTGATCACTAATTGAGAAAATGCCCCACAGCTGGATCTCATGGAGGCACTTCCCCAACTGAAGCTCCTTTCTCTGTGATAACTATAGCCTGTGTCAGGTTGACACACAAACCAGCCAGTATAGCACCCAAGGTTGTGCTCTGACCTCCACATACGTGTTATGTCACACACTTGTCCTGTCTGGTCATCACAGCCGACTCCAGCAAGGTCTAGCAGCAATTGAGGTTCCAACCTGCTTTAATATGTCACCTTGGGCCTGGCGGTAGTGATGCACGCCTGTAATCCCAGCACTCTGGGGAGGCAGAGGCAGGCGGATTTCTGAGTTCGAGGCCAGCCTGGTCTACAGAGTGAGTTCCAGGACAGCCAGGGCTACACAGAGAAACCCTGTCTCAAAAAAACCAAATTAAAAAAAAAAATGTCACCTCAACCATCTTCAGCACACATGCCACCAACCCCAGGCAGAGATAAAGGCTCTACAGAAGAGGCCCACCATGGCCTCAAAACCTTAGCAACAAGTACTACCACTCTCAGTGTTTGCCTTGCACCTTCTTCAGGTCTTAGAGCCTCAGGTTGAAGCCACTGTCTTTCCTGGCGACCCTGAGTTCTCCCAACCATAAACCCACCATTTGTACAAGATGTAATGGGAGCATTTATGAACTGTGGCACATGTGGTCCAGGGCCCAGTTTCAGCCTTCAATCTGGCTGACTGTCAGATGATGGGTAAAGGGAGCATAGTTCTTCCTAGCCTCCCACAGAAAACAGCAACTATGCCACCTGCTGGCCAGAGAGGAAAGTGGAGTGGGAGCACTGGACTGGCTGTGGGCAGGATCTTGGCATCGGATAGGTGACTTCCCGGATGCCACAGGGCAGGGCAAGCTCACAGTGACCCACACACCTGCACCAGTTCTCCGCACACTCAGACCTAGCAACTAGAGTCACCTGCCCAAGGCCATTCAGCCACACGTCTGGGATGCCTGTGGTGACTCACAGCTATAATCTCAATACATAAGAGGTCCCAGGGTCTCCTGTCTACCTGTGGCAGCTGGGTTTCCCTGCCCCTCCATACCACATTCTCCATAGGAACCCCTATTTTTTCTTTTCTTTTCTTTATTGATATATTTTTTATTTACAATTCAAATGATTTCCCCTTTTCTGGGTCCCCACTCCCCGCAAGTCCCATAAGCCCTCTTCCCTCCCCCTGTTCCTCCATCTACCCCTTCCCACTTCCCTGTTCTGGAATTCCCCTATACTATTGCACTGAGTCTTTCCAGAACCAGGGGCCACTCCTCCATTCTTTTTGGACATCATTTAATTTATGGATTATGTCTTGTGTATTCAAAGTTTCTAGGCTAATATCCACTTATCAGTGAGTGCATACCATGATAGATCTTTTGAGATTGGGTTACCTCACTTAGTATGATGTTCTCCAGCTCCATCCATTTGTCTAAGAATTTCATGAATTCATTGTTTCTAATGGCTCCATTGTGTAAATATACCACATTTTTTGTATCCATTCCTCCGTTGAAGGACACCTAGGTTCTTTCCAGCTTCTGGCTACTACAAATAGGGCGCTATGAACATAGTGGAGCATGTGTCCTTATTGCATGCTGAAGAATCCTCTGGATATATGCCCAGGAGTGGTATAACCGGGTCCTCAGGAAGTGTCATGCCCAGTTTTCTGAGAAACCGCCAGACTGATTTCCAAAGGAACCTCAAAGCATATCAGCCTTTATACCAGCATCAGAAGTGGTTGTGACTCTTTACAGGTGATCCTCAAAGTACACCCTCAAAGAAGAAAGGGCCTGCGATCTCAGCCCCTCCTTCCTGCACCCCTTGCCAGATGTGTGCAGTTCTGTCCCAGATGGATAGTCAGTCTTTGTTCTCAGGAATTGCTAGAGTATATAATGTGGAAGGTTCGCTGAAAGGGAGACTCTGTCTTTACAGGCACAAGGAAGTCAACATCTATCTGTGCTGGGGTGAGACTCTTACAGATGTTTTGGGATTCGCTCCTCTAAGTAACCACTCACCCATGCTTTGTAAATACCCAATAGACTCATTGGTCTGCCAGGCTGGACTTCAGAAGCCTTGTGCTTTCGGCTGTTGTTGGTGCCTTACAGGGGAGAGTAGGCACCTCTGTGTGCCTCCCAGAAAAAGTTCCCAGTGCACTAACACCCTCCTAGCCCTTATGCCCTGGGCCAAAGAACAGGCCCAAATGGGGCCTCTGGCCCTGGCCCTGGGACAGTCTTCTGCTTCCTTAGATGTTAGGCCAGCCTGACAAACTCTCGGCTAGCACGACCCTCACTATGGCCATTCCTTTCTCCAGCCTGCCTCTCCTTCCCACGGCACATTCTGCATCTGGCCGGGGCTCCAGGTGGGTGGGTTAAACACCCACTCCCCCAGGCATGGCAGTGTATGCATGGAACCCCAGAACTCAGGAGGCAGGCCAGCTCGGGAGCTTGAGACACACGGGAAGCAAAATAAGAGTGGAATTTAAACCCAACAGACCAGTATTTTTGCTTTGGTTTGGTTTTGGTTTTTCCAAATAGTGTTTCTTTGTGTACCTTTGCTGGTCCTGAAACTCAATCTGTAGACCAGGATGGCCTCAAACTCACAAGAGATTCACCTGTCTCTGATTCCTGAGTGCTGGGATTAAAGGCCTGTGTGCCAGGGGCTGGAGAGGTGGCTCAGCGGTTAAGAGCACTGACTGCTGTTCAGAAGGTCCTGAGTTCAAATCCCAGCAAGCCCATGGTGGCTTACAACCATCCTTAATGAGATCTGATGCCCTCTTCTGGTGTGTCTGAAGACAGCTACAGTGTACATACATATAATAAATAAATAAATCTTAAAAAAAATAAAAAAAAGGCCTGTGCCAACCACTGCCCAGCACGTAACTGAGTTTTGAAATAACAGTATAGTCTGGTTTCTCTTTTCAGGTTTTTGGGTGTTTTTTGTTTTGTTTTGTTGGTTTTGTTTCTTTGGTATGATGGTTTGAATAGGTATGGTCCCCATAGACTCGTTTGTTTGAATGCTTGTCCTATAGAGAGTGGCACTATTAGGAGGTGTGACCTTGTTGGAGGAAGTATGTTAGTGTGTAGGTGGACTTGGAGACCTCATAAATGCTCAAGCTATCCCCAGTGCGGCACACAGTCTTTCCTTGCTGTCTGTGGATCAGGATGCAGACCTTCCTATTCCGCAGGATTCCATGAACTCTGCCTAATGTCTGGCTGTGGCTCCCCGCATTTGTCTCCGTCAGCTGCTGGGTGAAGCCTCAGAGGACAGTTATGCTAGGCTCCTGTCTGCAAGTATAGCAGAGCGTCACTAATAAATAGAGTTAGGGTGGACTATCCCTCGTGGCATGGGTCACCTGTTGGCCATACCCTCAATTTCTGCTCCCTCTCTATATCTGCACCTCTTGGTAGCAGGAAAAATTGTGGGTGGAAGGTTTTGTGGCTGGGTCGGTGATCCCATCCCTCCATCAGAAGTCCTGTCATTAGAAGACATGGCCATTTCAGGTCCATATTCCCCGTTGCTAGGGGTGGTAGCAAGGGTCACCCTCCGATTCCTGGGAGTTTCCATGGCCCTGGGTTTCTATTGTGTCCCAGAGAGGCTCCTTCTGCTGACTGCTGTTCTGTCACCCAGTTCTCTCTGCCTCCGTCCTCTACACACTGATCCCTCCAGTCGGAGAGGTTGAGGACACCACATGAAAACCTACAGAATCAACTAACCTGGGCACCTTTCGCATTTCATTTCGTGGGGTGAAGCCATTTGGAATGACTATTGTATTTATGGTCCACAATGAAGAGGGATGGGTTAAGGTGGTTTGTAGTCAGGGATATTTTCTAAGGATGCCTCACAGTGCTTGGATTCTTATGTCACCTGGAAGCGAAGGAGAAAAAAGGTCAGCAGCACTGAGTCTTTTCCTTTGTTGTTGTTTTGTTTGTTTGTTTTCATTTTACAGCTGAATTTTAATAGACTGTAAATTGGAATTCTTACATTTAAAACAGAAACTTAAAATTATTGACTAGTTCATTAGTTCAAAAATGGCTTTATAAAAAAATTAATCTGTAACGAAAACTTGGCATCAAATACAAAGGCTTCGATGTTTTGGAGCATGGCATATGCACAAAGGTCCAAGGACAGGACCAAGATCGAGGGGCTCGGACATTTACAACAACAGGTATTTGTGGACAGAGAACCCCTAGAATAGTTCATCCAACACGGCTTGAGGCCTCATTGTGTGAGTGATGAACACTCCAGGCATTTGACAGCACAGATCTCTTGTCATGGCTAGCTCCTGAGGATGGGGGATGGGAGTCAGTTTCTTCTCCTTTAGCTTCTCAGCTGTGTCCTTATTATCCCTTAGATCAAGCTTTGTCCCCACTGGGATGATGGGGGTATTGGTGTCACACTTCAGGATACCACTTTGCAGAGACATTTTCAAAAGATGCAGAACTCACAGGGAGTCTTTCTTTTCCAGCCAATCATCCAAGGTACAAAACTTAAAAAGAATTGGTCCCTCCTCCACGCCCACCTGAGTAGGCTGGCGAGGCATTCTGAAGGCTAAAGCACTCACTGCCCAGCCTGATGGCCTGAGCTCTAGCTCCAGGACCCACATGGCCGAAGAGAACTCATACAGGAATGCACACACAAAATAACTACAACATTTAAAAGAAAAGAAACACTGCACCAGCCAGACACTCACCTGCATTGCCAGCACTTGGGAAGCTAAGAAAGGAGGACCTGAGTTCCAGGCCAGACTGAGCTACATGTGACCCTGCCCCCAAAACACGGAGCAGCCAAAAGATCCTTTACCGTTCATGGATGGAATTGTATTTATCAGAATTCTTGTTTCAAGGACCAACCCTGTAGCGTCTATTACCAGTGAGCTCATCAGTGAGATGTCTTGAACGTTCTCAAGGTGGAGAAACCTGGGCGAACTCTTGGAAAATGCCTGAGTTATCTTCTTAGGAAATAATTCTGCAAACTCGTAAGAAGCAGTTAGAGAGCACAGCTGAAGACAACAAGCAAAAGCAGAGAGGGGGTTGGGGGTTAAACAACACAGAGAGAGGTACACAGTTTATATGGCTTCATAAGTTTTATATTTATAAAATATATAAATATACATTTATCATTGATATAAATATAAATTATAAATATATGTTATATTATTTATACATATATATTATGTATTGAATATATATTTATATGCATATAATCTATATAAACATATAAATATAACATTTTATATTATCACTTTTTTTTTTTTTTTTTTGTTTTTCAAGACAGGGTTTCTCTGTGTAGCCCTGGCTGTCCTGGAACTCACTCTGTAGACCAGGCTGGCCTCAAACTCAGAAATCCACCTACCTCTGCCTCCTGAGTGCTGGGATTAAAGGCGTGTGCCTCCATGACCAGCCTCTTAGAACCTTCTACTTCCAGGTGATCTGATGCCTCCTTCTGGTCTCCACAGGCATGCATCTGGTAGCAAAACATTGCTACAGAGAAACAAAAAATCTAAAATTTGTCCTTTAACTTCCACACACACCATTCCTCCCCAAATTGAATTGATGGCAAATGCACATCAGGAGAAAAAAAATGTAATTCTGAGCCGGGCGGTGGTGGCACACGCCTGTAATCCCAGCACTCTGGGAGGCAGAGGCAGGTGGATTTCTGAGTTCAAGGCCAGCCTGGTCTACAGAGTGAGTTCCAGGACAACCAGGGCTACACAGAGAAACCCTGTTTCAAAAAAAAATCAAATCCAAAAAAAAAAAAAAAGAAAGAAAGAAACCACCACCGTGTGTGTGTGTGTGTGTGTGTGTGTCTGTGTGTTCCATCTTGTTTTATGTGTATGGGCATTTTGCCTTCACAAGTCTGTACAGTGTGCCTAGTGCCCTCAGAGGCCAGAAGAGGGCATCAATACCCCTGGAGTAGGAGTTACCACCTGTTCTCAGGTCCTCTGCATGAGCAGCAGATGTTCTTAACCACTTACGCCCCTATAATTAAACCCCAAGCAGGGTTTCCTGTAGTCCTGGCTGGCCTCAAACTTGCTTTGTAGCTACAGATAACCTTGAACTTCTGATCCCCCATATCTCCACCTGGCAAATACTGGTGTTGCAAAAGTTATTTATTTATTTAATGTATATGAGCACACTGTAGTTGTCTTCAGACTCATCAGAAGGAATAGGATCCCAATACAAATGGTTGTGAGCCACCATGTGGTTGCTGGGACCTCAGGAAGAGCAGTCCGTGCTCAGCTGAGTCATCTCTCCAGGCTCCTTTTTTTTTTTTTTTAGTTGTTTATTTTTATATTTATGAGGTGTTTTTGTTTGTTTTTGAGACAAGGTTTCTCTTTGTAGCCTTGGCTGTCCCGGAGCTCCTTTGGTAGACTAGGTTGACCTCGTACCCAAAGAATCTTCTGCCTCTGCCTCCCCAATACTGGGATTAAGGGCGTGTGCCTCCGCCTCCCCGCTGAGTTGTTTTATTTTTAAAATAATTTTGTTTCTATGTATTCCAAAGAAGCCATCTATGGTGCACATGCTTCTGGCCCCACAAAATTTGCCAACTGCTGTTTCTCTCCCCGAGCGCACCTCCAAAGGAACAGAACTTCAAACTGCTGGTATAGGGCCAAGCTACAATCACAGCAGAACCTGGATTCTGTCTTGAGAGCCCCCCCCCCCCCGCAAGGCGTGGCCGGGAAGACAGGTGTGTGCCCACTGGTGTGGGGCGTGCTGGCCCAGGTTCTCCAGAAGTAAGGTGGTGGAGACCGGCTGGGATCAGTAGGATCCCACCTGTGATAGCATGGCTGTGCATAGGTCTCCAGCGCCCCTCTCTCGGTGCCCCACTCTCCTCACCGATCCCTGTGCTCCCTCTTCGCCCCAGCTCCCTTTCGGGTCCCCACTCTTTTTACTAAGGTTCTCTCTCCTGTCCTTTTTTTTTTTCTCGTGATCCTCTCTTCCCAGATCCCCCCCGTCTGCTCTCCAGGTCCCCTCCGCTCTTCTCTCCTTTAGGGTCCCTCACTCTCCGCTCCCTTCGATCCCTACACCTGGCGCTCCGCCCTGCGCAGCTACACCGACAGAGGACTGGAACGGTGACGGCGATCAGGCGTCGCCCTCCACGCGCCGCCCGCGGGCAGCCCCCGCGGGTCCCAAGACTAGCTGGGCGCGGATTGGCCGCAGAGCTCGGGAAGTGCCGGCTCCTGGAACCAACGGCCAATGGGAGCTAGGGGCGGGACCACGGCTCTGGCGCCGGAAGCGGGGAGGCGACGAAGGGACGTCGCGTCGCCGCGCCGGGTCTCGAGCAGCTGCCAGAGCCGCCGGACGGACCGCCGCCCCCGCCGCGCCATGGCCGAGAGTGACTGGGACACCGTGACGGTGCTGCGCAAGAAGGGCCCCACGGCCGCACAGGCCAAGTCTAAGCAGGTGCTCAGCCAGCGGGGCCGGCGGGAAGCTTCAGGGCCGCACGGCGCGCTCCGGTCGCTGGGCCGAGCCAGGGAATCCGGCAGTGGGTGGGGACCCGAACGGATCGTTCGAGGGTGGGGACCTTGGAGGGCAACAGGTGGGGACGGAGTACGGGAAAAGACTGGGGTAGAGGGCAGCTGACCTGGGCGAGGCTGGGCCAAAGGTCGGGGCAGGGGGATGGGAATGTGGCCTGGGCTCTGGACTGGGACGGGCCTGGATGGAGTAAGGTTGAGAACCTGGCTGGTCACTAAATGTGCGGTGGGCAGCGTGGGCATTAGGCGCAGGAAACTTGGGAACCAGGATATTCCTGCTGAAGGTACCCGGTATCCGCCTGTGCTGGCATCACCGATGCCCACCCAGGCGATGTCAGCCCATCAAGAGTGCTGTCTGAGGCATTGGTGGTCTCTTATGGCCTGATGTCCCCTCTATAGGTGTACTCTGCTTCCCTGAGCCCTGGATGCTGTGGTTACCTGAGTGATACTGACCAGATGGGCCTATTAGCTATAGTCAAAGCCAAATCCACAATCCTTTTCAGGAGAACTTGGAATCATCCTTAAGTGTGTAGAAAGTCTGAACGTATTACAAAGAGACTGACTCACAAGCTACTTTTCTGAAGCAGTATGTTAATACTCAGTGACTGTGGCCCAGGCATCATTGTTAGTAGTCCTGCTTCCAGGGAGACTACAGGGTTCTGTGGAGTGTGTCATCTCTCATTAGGACAAAGCAGAAAGGAGTTGAATGCTACCCTGGCGACCTCTGCCAGTAGCGGAGTTTGGAAGAGAACTAGCTCTATTTCCAATAAAGAACCTGATAGCTTGCACTGTGTGTGTGTGTGTGTGTGTGTGTGTGGTGGGTGCTGATATAGAATCTTGAGTCTTGTGTATCTAGTACTAAGAAGGCTTGAATCTGAGCCTTCTGAGGGTTAGGATCACAGTCCTATGCACCATACCAAGCTCACGCCTGTCTGAGTGTAGAAGTGAGTTGGTTCTTTTTTTTATTTTTTATTTTTTTTATTTTTTGGTTTTTTCGAGGCAGGGTTTCTTTATGTAGCCCTAGCTGTCCTGGAACTCACTCTGTAGACCAGGCTGGCCTTGAACTCAGAAATCCGCCTGCCTCTGCCTCCCAAGTGCTAGGATTAAAGGCGTGCACCACCAACCGCCCGGCTCACATTGGTTCTTTTAACAGTAGTTCAAGTGCACATTATCTAGATATTTGTGTACAATGTACCTCTATTTCTTTGGGGACACATGCTGAGGCTGCTCAGTGGATGCCTGAAATTGTGAGTTGTGCTGGATCCTGTATATAGTATGTGTTTTCCTACTCATATATACCCATGGAGAAGTTTATAAATCAGGCACAGTAAGAAATAGTAATAAGAGTCGGGCAGAGGCAGGTGGATTTCTGAGTTCGAGGCCAGTCTGGTCTTCAGAGTGAGTTCCAGGACAGCCAGGGCTATACAGAGAAACCCTGTCTCGAAAAAAACCAAATCCAACCCCCCCCCCCAAAAAAAAAGAAATAGTAATGAGGATTGGAGAGATGGCTCTGTGGTGAAGAATGCTTACTATTCTTGCAGACTCAAGGTCAGATACCAATATCAACTTGGCAGTTCTCACCTGCCAGTAACTCCAGGTCTAGTGGACCCCAACACCCTCTGCTGGCTCTGTGGATGCTGTATGCATATGGTACATAGACATATATGCATATAAATACTCATATGTAAGCCAGTCATAAGTAATGGTTGAAAAGAACAGCTATAGCCAGGCAGTGGTGGCGCACGCCTGTAATCCCAACACTCTGGGAGACAGAGGCGGGCGGATTTCTGAGTTCGAGGCCAGCCTGGTCTACAGAGTGAGTTTCAGGACAGCCAGGGCTATACAGAGAAACCCTGTCTGGGGGTGGGGGTGGGGAACCAAAAAAATAAATAAATAAAAAGAAAGAAAGAAAAGAACAGCTATAACTATAACAGTATAATGTCCTAGGCGTTCCCAGGGGTCCTCTACACACCCTTCTTTTAGGGATGGTGTCAAGAAATACATTATCTCAATGATATTCTGAAAACGCAAATCAGCAAGCTGCTGTTAGGTAGCATCAGGCTCCTCCATCATGATTTCTTGAACATGAAGTCTGTTGTGGTGCCTTGACTGTTATTTGGGAACCAAAAAGGTTGTCAGGTAGATGAGTAAGAGGCAGGCAGCACACACTGCAGGACACTACTGGACAGAGGCACGATGTATGTCTCAGGTGAGAGGGTAGGCACCGAATGAGATTCTATCACGCTTTTCAGAAAATACACAAATTTTAAAATTATGAATTGCTTATTACCTGGAAATTCCCAGGTGTGTGTCTAAACTAAAGTTGACCATGGGTCAACCAAAAACATGGAAACTAAAACCAAAGCTGGGCAGGGCACACTCTTGTGGTGAGTTTGGGGGGTTTTCCCTGGCATTGTGTGGCAGTCTTGTAGAATAGTTAGCACCAAATGCTTGGTAAACAGCTGCTTAAATTGTGTTCCATGCTCTCCCAAAGCGCATTTTGATTGAAAACCACTTTCTGGTTTTCTAGGCCATCTTAGCAGCTCAGCGACGAGGAGAAGATGTGGAGACATCCAAGAAATGTAGGTACTCAAGTTTCCACTTGCAAAGCAAGGGTGTGCTGTGGAATTGCTTGTCTGATGGTATGGTCTGGTACCCTGGGGGCCTGTCAGGAGCAGAGACTGCACTGCAGGAAGTATTCTTGTGGGCACAGCTCTGGGTGGGTGAGGCCAGTGAGAACTGTTACCTCTTCCTACCACTGTGGGAAGATTCACATTCAGGGCTCTGCAGTCTGGGAAGTCCACTGGCCCTGGCCTGTCAGTCTGGTTTCCATTTGAAATCTTTCTCCTGTGCTGACTGCAAACCATCATTGCTCTGTTCCACTCCCGTTGCTTCCAGGGGCTGCTGGCCAGAACAAGCAGCATTCCATCACTAAAAACACAGCCAAGCTAGACCGGGAGACGGAGGAGCTGCATCACGACAGGGTGACCCTGGAGGTGGGCAAAGTGATCCAGCGGGGCCGGCAGAGCAAAGGCCTGACACAGAAGGACCTGGCCACGGTGAGGCTTTGGCAGCTGTGGTGCGGGCACAGGTGGCAGGCGCCTAGACAGCATAGGGAAGGTGGGCTCACTGCATGGTAGCTTTGGGACCTTACCCTAGCACTCCCCAAATCCTCTGGTCAGAGAAGCTCTCTCTTGCACAAGACCTGTCTGTGTGGGGCTACCAGAAACCCCAAAGGTGGCTGCCTGTGGGCGCCTCCCTGGCTTCTGCAGCACACCTCACTGAGTTAGTATGGCTAAGGTGCATCTTTCCTTCAGAAAATCAATGAGAAGCCGCAAGTCATCGCAGACTATGAAAGTGGACGGGCCATTCCGAATAACCAGGTTTTGGGCAAAATTGAGAGAGCCATCGGTGAGTGTCTTCCCCGGCAGGTTTGGGCAAGGCATTGCCCTTCTGTGAGGGGTGGTAAGGGCTGATGGCAGGCCCTCATCCTTGTGCGGCCATGCCACCCTCCTAAGGGTTTGAGGGTTGGTGGGACGCCAGGACCCTGAGGAAACGGTGCCTCAGGCTCTCCTGTGGCTAGCATCCAGCCGGGGCTCACCGCTCTCAGGGTGCCTGGGGGCACGTGCTTACTGACTCCTCCGTGCCCTTCCGTGGAGGTCTAATGCCGTGTTCCAGTTCTTCTGGGGCAAGAAAACACAACATGTGTCTTTTCATCCTTCTAGATTGATTATTATTGTTGTTGTTATTTATTTACTTATTTTTTGACTGTCCTGGAACTCACTGTGTAGACAGACTGGTCTTGAGCTCATGGAGATCCGCCTGCCTCTGTCTCCTAAGTGCTGGGATTAAAGGCGTGTGCCACCACGTCTGGCTTAGATTTTATTTTTATATAGAGACTCACTGTAGCTCAGGCTGGCTTCAGACTCACATCAGTCTTCCTACCTCAGTCTCCTGAGCTCTGGGATTGCTGGTATGAGCCGCCTAGCCTGGCCTGGCCCTCAGCCCACACTCTGATGTCAGATGTGAGAGCAGCCTTCTGTGTGTGTGTGGAGGCCCTGTGAGGAGTGGACAGTGCTGCTGCAAAGCTCGAGCAGAGCAGGGAGGTTGGGCGGGCGCAGGCAGCGGCAGCGGCAGGGTGGTCAGCATCTGGCTGGCTCGTTTCAGGCCTCAAGCTCCGGGGGAAGGACATCGGGAAGCCTATCGAGAAGGGGCCGAAGGCGAAGTGAACACAGAGCCTCGAAGCCAGTGGTTCCGGCTGAGCTCTTCTGGCTGGTCCCCCGGGACCACCAGCACTGCCGTGGGTCTCCTCACATGGTCAAACGGAACACGGGGGTCAGGCCTGTGTGCCCCCTCAACCCATAACTGCTGTCAAACAAAGCAAAACCTTGCAAAGTGATAGCCTCCTGGATTTTTCCTCCCTGCCTTC
Organism: Apodemus sylvaticus; assembly: GCF_947179515.1. Lineage (NCBI taxonomy): Eukaryota > Metazoa > Chordata > Mammalia > Rodentia > Muridae > Apodemus > Apodemus sylvaticus. Next base: position 4,481,661 of record NC_067476.1, read on the forward strand.
TGACTCTCGGCAGGGGCGTGGACCTGTACCTTCTGTCCAATGGACAGCTGGCTGCAGAGGGGAGTTCAGGCCTGGGAGGAGGCACGCATGGACTCAAGACTTTGTCTCCTGTCCCATCTGAGGCCGTGTTTTGCTGGGGAGAAGTAGTACGTAGCACTCTTTAGTCTTCTCCTCACTGATGAGCACAGCTGTGGAGGGTGCAGGTGAGCTTGCTTTATGATACATACCCTAGAGGGACCTAGGAGTTTGAAAGTTATTTCCCTGTCTGCTCAGAGACATGGGCCTCAGTCAGCCGTGTCATCCCTGAAGATGCAGGGTGGCGCCTGGCCATGCCCTACCGCCTCCTCCCATGCAGCTGAGTTTTAGACAGGCAAGAGCCTCACTTGAAACACATGGTATCCTTGGTGAGGACAGGTTCCCGTGGGATAGGAAGGGAGCATCTGGTTGTCCACTCTCCCTGAGGACAGCCCACAGGACTCCCAGTCCTCAGTGAGGCATCATGTGGAAGGAACCATTTGTGGGACAGATGTGTCACTCTCACTTCACTAGGCCCCTGATTGGGTGTGGCAGCACAAGATCTGTTCTTAAATCTTTAGTCCAAAGGCTGAAGTGCAGCTGGCCTTCTGGTGCCCTGTTCTGAAGGGGAATGGGCATAGCCAGTGACCTCAGTTTTACCATCTGCAGCCCTAGGGTTGTTCCGGCCTCTATCTGGGCTGCTAACATTTCTCCTTAGCAGACCAGTTTCAATGTCCCATATCTAGTTGCTTTTATACTCCCAAGACCCCGTATTTGTGGGCTAGCTTTATCCTCACTGGCTACAGAACTGCCTGGTAAGTTAGACGCAGAGGCCGTTCCTTGCTGGCAGGGATGTTGGGTTCTTAGGGCCCTATAGGCTAGTTACAATATACCATGCCAGGTACAGAATACATGTATGGAGTGCAGCCTGAATATCTGGCCCACTGTGTAGAGCATTTATTTATGATACAAGGACCCCCTCTACCCTTCTGGATCACACCAGAGAGCAGACACCAGATAGAGGAAGAGCTGGCGAAGATAACCATGACTCAGTCCCTGTATCCAGGTCCACATGCAGACAGTCAGGTGCCTGTGAGGTTTAGATGCTGCGAGAGTTGCGGTGTCAGGCCAGGCCTTGTCTGGGGTGCTCTATGGGTTGCTGGCGATTGATTCTGGGAGGGTAACTTGATCCTAGGAAGAAGGAATATTGGACAGCTGCTGTTGAAAGGCACCCGGGAGGGTGGGGCAGGGTGTCTCTTCCTGAGTCCTGGCCCGCTAATTGCTTTCCCCTCATTAACACGGGGGCACATGTCCACATTTGGGGCTTCCTACCGCATTGAAGAGGATATTGTCAAAGCCAGAGGCTGTTGTATCTGTACTCCTCTGGCCAGGGCAGTGCTCCTTCTGCAGCCAGTGCCAACCCCCAAGGCCCAGGAGCACCAGGAACATGAAAAAGAGGAGGACCCCTCCAACGGCAACCAGCACGGACACCGATGCTGCCATTTCACCTGAGGGCAAAGAGGGCATCTGAACCCTCCTCCACATAGCTCCCAGTCCTTGTGTCAGGTTCTGTTCCCAGGATTACTGTCAAGGACTGAGCCTGGGGCCCCCTGGCCCCTCCATGCTGGCTGGCTCCAGGATCCTTGCTGATTGTATGCACAATGCGCAGACCTGTTCCCCTGGGCATGATGGTAGCCAGTGACCGCCACATGCACTGTGGTCTCTGGCTTAACCTGGCAGTCCCTTCAGGATAGTTCTTTCCCGGGAGGAGACAGTAAAAGCTGATACAACCCCTGTGTTCAGCCCACAAGGCACAGCGGGGAGAATACAGAACCGTCTGTTCAGCTGGCTTCCCGAGCAGGGCACTGCGCACCGACAGCTATCTGGACCACCAACCTAAGCCTGGCAGGCTCAGGGCCAGTCAGGCCATCCTGCAGTCCAGTGCTTACCCTGGCTAGGTGTCGGCTGCTTGCAGTGTTGTCCAGCTAAGTACTCCACGTCATCAAGGGCAATGGGCCCCAGAGCCGGCTGGCCACCCAGAGTGGCTTCAAACACAATCTGACAGAGAAGGAACAATCTGAATATCTGGAGGTACAGACGAGAGGGAAGGGGGGACAGCTCACCTGGGACCTCACCTGGAACTCCTCAGAATTGGACACTTCGATCTGGACTTGAAGCCACTGGTCCCGCAAGTGCCCGCCCTGGTACCACACAGCCAGCTGCCCTTGGGCACTGCTCAGGAGCACTCTCAACTCACCCTTGTCTGAGAGCAGGGACCAGGGCAGGTCAGACTTTTAGAAGATGCCTTTGTGCCTAACTTGAGCCCCTGCTCCCCTACACCCAGGGCCCGGCCACTCACAGAAATGCTCCGGAAAGCCCATGTAGTACCAGAAGTGGAGGCAGGAGACTGTAGTTGCTGGCAGTGGCTCACTGCGCAGCCAGGCTGCCTGGCCCCCAGGACCTAGCACGCTGGTTTCAAAGAAAGCAAAATGGCCTGGAATGAGAGGGTGAGATGTATCTGTATCTCTAACTTGAGGGAGTTGAATGAGCACTGCCCAGTTTTGTGAGGTGGTACCAGCCCATGCCCGCCTTCAGCCAATGTGCACCTGCTTCCGTGCCCAGGGTATGGTCCACTGAAGGCTGGGGGTAGCGGGATGGGGTGGCTCCGCTGCTCCAGTCCCAGCTGTACCCACCCAGGCTGGGCCAGGGCTGGTGGCTCCACCCACACAGGCCAGATTCAAAGTCACAGGACCCTGTAAGGAATTGGCAGGTGAGCATAGCCGCCCCAGTGAGTAGCACTACTGGGCAGGGCTGGGTGGCTGGCAGAGTTGTCTTGGTGTAGATAAGGTGCTGCTCACCTGGTTGAGCACAGGGCCCATCTTGGAGGGAAATGTCATCCAGAGCCACGTAGGAATGTTCCACGCCAGCAGCCACAGCCTCAAACACTACCTATGGTGCAGAGCCACAGATCAGCAGGCAGCCCTTGAAAAGGACCTGGCTCCTCTTCACCCAGACACTCACCTTCCAGGCTTGCTCAGCCCGCACATCCACTCTGCCCAGGCGCCAGGCAAATCCTCCGTGGGCGCTGATGCTGAGCTCCTGGTGCCTTGTGTTCTCGTCCACGTGGACCCTCAGGGTGCCTGGACACGAGAGCCCGCTAGATTCTCTCTGCCTTGGTAGCTCCCAGTCCTTCCCTTCCCTGTAGTTCCTCACCTGGATTGCGGAAGCTCATGTGGTACCAGAAGGTCAGACAGGCAGGCTGGGACAGGGGCTGGTGTTCCTCTGAAGTCAGAGAGGCCACATGGCCCTTGGGCAGTCCATTTGGGCTGGTGTCCACCACCATGTAGTGCCCTTGGGGAAGGGAGACCAGCATCAGCTTGCCTTGCCTGGGCTAGCCCCCTAGCAAACCAACTCTCCCACCCTGCGCCAGACCAAAGTACCTTGGACTGTCCCTGTAGTATGGTCTATCCAAGGACCCCAAGAAGCAAGGCCTGAGGCATTACTCTGGCGCATCCACAGCCCCCAGCCCCCTGGGGAGAAGCCACAGTCAGAGTCTTCAAAGGAACAGCTCTTGGGAGCCCAGCAGGGGCCAGGCCTCACAGCCAAGTCATCCAGGGCCATTGAGCCATGGTACCCATCCCGGAGGCCTTCAAACAGCAGCTGGGGGTGGAGAGCGGTGATTGGCAGGGGACCAACCCACACCATCTACCACGTGCGAGGCTCACCCTCACCTGGTACTTGGTGCTGGCCTCTGGCTGGTGGTGAAGAGTGACCCAAGCCTGGTGCCAGCGGTTGCCATGGGTGCCTGACCGGGACCACAGTAGTGTGTCTTCCCCCTCCCTCCTCATGGCCAAGCGCAGCGTCCCTGCAAAGAAGTGAAGTTTAGAGGGGCTCAGCCCCCAACTCCTACCTTGGGCTGCAGTGGGCATCAGAATCCAACAGAGGCGCTGACAGCTCGAGGCTCTCACCAATCTGGGGCCCATACAGGTGGTACCAGAAGCTGAGACATTCCTCGGAGACAACTGGCACCTGGGGTCTTGTGAGCAGGAGGGCACCTTGGCCTCGAGCAGGTGGGTCCGTGGGATCCAAGAACATGAAAAAGCCTTCAGGGAATGAAAACCTGAGCTACAGAAATGCTCTGTCAATGTGACCCCTTCCGGGCCTTAGAGACTCCCCTACCTTGGCCAGTCGTGTGGTCATACTGAGAGCCATGGCTTTTTACACGGTGCCAGTGGGCATCTGTGAGGTGGCCTGTGTGCCAGCTGCAGGAGTCCCGCTCAAAGTTACAGGAGACCTCTGGGGGTGGGGCGTGGGGATGGGGGTCACCACTACTGTCCACCCCCTTCCCAGTTGCCCTAAGACAGGATTCAAGGTAGGCTAGGTAGGTAGGTAGCCCCTGGGTAGGGATGGGAGACGGGCAGAAGAAACCTTGGTCACTCTCTGTGGTCACCATGGGGTTGCAGTCTCTCAGAGTCACATTATCCACTCCAGCTCCCTGCTGGCCAGGGCCATCCAAGTCCACCAGACTGACAAACTCCAGCTTTAGGCAGATAGGGGAGAAAGACTTGTCAGCGAGGGGCTAGCTCAGGACAGATGTTTCCATCTTGGACTGCCGGCCTCACCTGGAATGGCCGGCGCCGTGCCCCCAGAAGAATCTTCTCTGCTGTCCAGCCCCTGCTGCTGCCTTGAGCCTGCCACAGCAGCTCCCGGAAGCCATTCTCAACCACAACCAGGGCCAAGAAGCCTGACCAAGAGAATTCGTATGGGTGATGGTGGGTCATCCTGACATCCTGTCTGCCTTGCAGGGGCACCTGGGGACTGAGCCTGGGGCCAGGGACATACCTTGGGGATGACTGTGAAAATAGTAAGCCATGTGGAGTTCACAGTGAGGTCCGGAGGGGCCCAGAGCAGGTGTGAGAGCCCGGGCCTCAGACCTCAGCTGCCCCCAGGCCTTCCGCAGAGATAGGAAGTGCCCTGTGGGAAGAACAAGGCACCCCTCACTGCTCTGGCCTGTAATTCACAGACCTCTGAGGAGGGGCTCCTGTGGGGAAGTGCGTCCTCACCAGGAGCATCCCGGTTGGCGACCTCCCTCCCAGCAGGCTCCCTACCCTCCTGGGCGTCAACCCGATGCCACTGCAGCTTTCCCACACTGATGTCCTCCCAGCCCCCGGCAGAGGCAGCCGACTCAAAGTCTGTGGTGCCTGCAACAACAGGAGTCTGCTCTGAAAGACCGCAAAGCCCAGGGTTCTCTGGCTCACCTGGGCTCCCTGAATGCGAGGAAGCCATGCAGGCTGTGCCTGGTCTCACCACACTTCTGTTCATCCTCGCCCTCTGCACAGTGCTCTTGGAAGTCACACAGCTGCTCTGGGGGCACACACAGCTCACCACAGGAGAGAGACCCTGGCTCACAGGTTGGCTGGGATAGCCCGATGGATGTTTGGGGATAGAGGGCTAATGACACAGGCCCAGAAAGTGATGACTGCAGGGCGGACATATCTAGAATAGAACTGATGTCAGGTCAGAGGGGACGATGGCCTTGCTCCTCCTGGGAAAGCCAGGGCAGGGCCTTGAGCAGGTAGATCACCTGGAACAAGCATGCAGTGGTTGGACAGGATAAGGTCGTCTAGGCCCGCGATGCCTCCTGGACCAGTCTCCGCAACTAGAAGGATCTGAGGGTAGGGAGGGCTCAGGAAATATCCAGGATTGTGCTGTCTGTCCTCTCTCTGGTCCTCCCCATCGGTTTACTGCTGTGCTTCATAAATTTCCCAGCACTCTCAACCTCTCCCACTGAGCAAACTATAAAGAATCCCAGTGCTCTCCTGTGCATGCTCTAGGCACGTGTGTACACTAGCACTCCCTGGATTCCGCCCCCGGACCCCGGTCATTGCCTGACTAGCCTCACCCGAAATGGATGGGCACTTTGAATGTCAACGCGGTCTCTGACCCAGGCTGTCTCCAGCTCTCCACGGCGGCTTCGCAGTAGAACAGGGGCCTGGGGGCTGTTGAGCCCTTGTGCCTGCAGGAACACCTGGAAGTGGCTGGCCTCAGACCCATGCAGGTAGTAATAGAAGGTGAACTGGAACAGGAGAAACCTCAGGCTGTGAGGGGTTTCTGGCATCTAGAGAGCCAGCAAGGGCAATTCGGTGTATCTCATTTTCTGACACACCCATCTCACCGAGCAGTTGTAGGAGACTGAGCCTTGGAACTCAGGGCTGTAGAGAACAGCAGCAGTGCCAGGCTTGGCCACAGAGATGAGGAAGAAGCCTGTGAGAGACCAAATATGGGCCAGGGTCATTGGAAGAAGTTGGGTGAAAAAGGCCATGGCTGGGGTCCCTTGGAAACCTCACCGTATGCACTATTCCGGCTGTGATCGCGGTGGGGCCAGGCAGGGCTCACCATGCTGCCAGTACTGTGGTTCCGGGTCCAGCCCTCTAACTGGTTCCATGGTCCCAGGCCTGTCTCAAAGTCAGTGGCCATATGGTGGCCTAAGGAATGAAAGTGGGGGGGGGGCTCTCAGGGCCACTGGGGGGCTCTCAGGGCCACTGAGCAGACTTTCTGCAGTCAGATGGGCCTGGTTCCAGGGAAACAGTGGCTGTTCCACCCAGAATGAAGGACTTGGAGACCGAGGCCAGGTCTCCCAGTCTCATTCTGTAATCCCTCACCCTGCCCGGCCCTAGATGGCCCCAGCCTCACTGCAGATGAGCGGGTCTTCATCAGATCTGTCTCCACAGTTGTCTTCACCGTCACAGAGCTGGTGGGGCTCCACACAAGCCTTGTTCTGGCAGTGGTGGTGTCCCAGGGGGCACCTGGCCTGAGGGACTGGGGTGGGAAGTAGTTAACATTCTCTTTGGACCCAGGATTCGCTTCAGGAAGGTGGGCAGTAAGGGTGTCTCCCAGATTTGGACAGGATGACGTAGAGCCTTACTGGGCAGCCCGCAGTCCCGGAACTCCACATCATCCACGGCCACGGCACCCCTGTGTGTGGCATTTCGGGTGGCAGAAAACGTCACCTGGAGAGAGGAACAGTCCTTAGGACCAAGGTCAGTGCCCGACCCTCCCCCACAGTGCCCAGCCCGCAGACCACCCTGCTTACTTTGAAGTCACCTTGGATGCGGCCAGTGTTTACTGCCAACTCCTGCCAGCCAGGACCCCAGGGTCCTGAGGCCTGCCATAGAGGCAGTGTCTCCACACCATGGGTCAGATCCAGCCGCAGCTCAGCGACATCTGCAGGGTTTTGAGTGGTCCTGAGGCGTCTTCAGCCCCTTGGTGTCTCCCTCCAGTCTGTCAGCTGGACCCTGGCCCTCATCCTGGAGCATTCTCCTGTTTCTGTAGCTATTTTTCCCTCACCCAGCCTTTCCCAGAGCTACTCAGCTTTGGGCCTCGGATCCAGAGCATGTACCTCTAGAGGCAGTATGGTACCAGAGCCTCAGTCCACAGGTTGGGGCTGCCTCACGCATGACAGGAGAGCGCAGAGTCGCAGTAGATGGCTCCTTCCCACTGTGGGTTCCCACAGCCATATACCAGCCTGGCCCAGGGTGAGAGATTAGGAGACCAGACAAGAAACCAGGACAGGAGGAAGATCCCAGATGTGGACCCCCTAGGCCTTACCCAAGTCAGTGCCATGTGTATGATCAGAATGAGGCCCAGGCCCAGCCGGCACTGCTCCTGCCCGGTCTCGAAGCCATCGATAGCCTGAAGTGCTGATGTCCTGCCAGCCACAGAGGTCCTGCTCAAAGCTGCAGGCGAAGGGGGTGCTTGGGATAGTTGAGGCTCCATGGAAACCTAGGAGAAGGGGTCAGGGGTCAGGCTTTATGCTACCACTCCCTGACACTCCCACCTGCCCAGCTTACCACACTGAGCCTCGTCTGAACAGTCTCCACAGTCACACACAAAGTTGCATACGGCTTCGATGGGGCTTCTGCAGTGGTTGGGGACCTGGGTCTTGCCTAGGGACTGTGCAGCTGGCAGGGTAACTGTGGGGACAGGTGAGCAGAGGTCAAGGTGATTGCCTATTAATTTTTAACATCTCTCTGTATATGTATTTGTGTACATATATGTGCAATGCAACAGGCATTAAGCTCAGAGGACAACTAAGGTGGGAATCTTTTTTTTCACCATGTGGGACCTAGGAACTGAATAAATGTCATCACTCTTGGCAGCAAATGCCTTTACCTTTTGAGCCATCTTGCCAGCCCTGACTGGCTATTTTGAACAGTATAAATTCTATATCCAGAGAAACCCCAGACCTGAGCAGGCCAAGGTACTTGTCAACTGACTTTGAAGTTCAGCCCTATAAGATTATGTAGGGAGGAACCTGACCTCTACCAAGAACTGCCACGGGATCTACCCTGAAAGTCAACAAGAATGCCTTCTACCTTCCTAGCAGTACAGCGCTCCTGCATGCCAGGGACAGGGAAAGGGTCTTTAGAAGAAGGAGCCCACATGACTAGGAACTGGAAGGTACTCAGTAGGGTTCACACTCCCCCTAGAAGCAGACATAGAGAGCCAGGTGATGTCGGCACATGCTTTAATTTCAGCACTGCAGAGGCAGGCAGTTCTTTGTAAGTTAGAGGCCAGCCTGGTCTACAGAGCTAGTTCAGGGACAGCTAGGACTACATGGAGAAACCCTGCCTTGCAAAAAGAAAAGAAAAAGAAAAAGGAGGTGGGGTGGAGGAGGACACACTGATGGATAGATGATACGTGTTCTACAATGGGGGCAGCAGGCAAAGGCTCAGAGAGCCAGGGAGATGGTCACCTGTGGTGTCCTGTGGCCTCTAGAACAGGGAGATAAGGTTTAGGCTGGCAATCTCCAGCCCTGTTGGCTTGTCCTGAATGTCCCCATCACACCCACTAGCATCAGGCAACAGTTTACTCACCCATAAGTAGGACCCAGGTTGAAAGGAGGTGGCTAGGCAGGCACATGGCCAGGCTACAGGATGTCCCAGTGGAAGGGAGGCTGTGCAGTCTAGAGGAGACCTTTCTCAGTTAGCAGTCCACCGTGGCCTCACAGGCTGACTTAGCGCTCACTGGGACGGCCTCCGCTCCTTTATACTTGTAGCCCCTTGGCCGGGTCCCATCCGATGATGACAGGCTAAGCATCCAGCTGTAAAAGTGTCCCTAGAAGGGGGCCTCTACTTGACTTTCTGACCAAAGGTCAGTTCTTGGCCATCTTGTGTCTACCCAGCCCTCCTGCCCTGCCCTTTCCACCGAAAGTTTCTATTGGAATGTGGGAAGCCTGGGGACCGCACTTGCAAGGCTCAGATTCTCTCCTGGGGCCTTCAGCCAAGGATATCAGGGCAGTGCCAGTGGCCACACATGGCCTTCCAGCTTATGTTCACAAGCTTCCTCTGCTCTGTGCTGAGGGGTCCAGATCAGGACAAGGACAGTATCAGCAGCCTACCTCTGTGGACCAGGACAAGTCCCACATCAGGGTGTGGTGTCTTCTCTTACACACCACCTATGACTGAAGCTGTGCCACTGTCAACTGTTCTGATGTGTGTGTGTGTGTGTGTGTACGTGTGTGTGTACTGACACAGCGTCTCACTTAGACCAGGCTGGCCTGAACTTGCTGTGTAACTAGGGATAACTTCTGAGCCTTCTGCTTCTACCTCCCGAGTGCCGGGATCATAGGTGTACACCGCCACGCTTAGTTTATGTGGTGCTCTAAGCTGAATATGGGGATTTCCTGTTCTTAGTCAAGCTCTAACAAGCTGAGCTCCATCTTTAGTTTCCTATTCATCTTTTAAAAACTGCCCTGAGTGGCCAGGTGTGGTGGTGCACACCTTTTATCCCAGCACTCGGGAAGTATAGGCAGGTTGAGTTCTGTGAGTCTGAGGCCAGCCTAGTCTGGACACAGAGAAACCCTGTCTCAAAACAACAAAAACAAGGGGCTGGAGAGATGGCTCAGCAGTTAACAATGCTGACTGCTCTTCCAGAGGTCCTGAGTTTAACTCCCAGCGACCACATGGTGCCTCACAACCATCTGTAATGGGATCTGATGTCTGTAGACAGCTATAGTGTACTCATATGCATAAAATAAATAAATCGTAAAAATAAAACCAGAAACAAAACAAAAACTGTGTTGAGAGGTCATGGGCTGCGTAGTCTGTGATTGGAAAAAAAAATCTTTTTTTTTTTTTTTTTTTTTGGTTTTTTTCGAAACAGGGTTTCTCTGTGTAGCCCTGGCTGTCCTGGAACTCAGTCTGTAGACCAGGCTGGCCTCAAACTCAGAAATCCACCTGCCTCTGCCTCCCAAGTGCTGGGATTAAAGGCGTGCGCCACCACCACGAGCCCACAAACTCATTCTCCCATGAATACTCACAACTGAGGCAAGAGGAGTGTCAGAGTTTTGAAGATCTTGTCACATGAAGCTAGGCTCTGCCTGTGACTTATTGTAGTGAGACCTTGGGGCTTGTCTCGCCTTAGCTCTGGTCCTCTAGCCTATACAGGGTACCTCAGTAGTGTCTGTTTGCCTTCAGAGCTGACAGGGTGGCTCAAGTCTGGAGAGGGAGCCCCAGCCCTGGCTTTCCCTAGGCCTCACTATAATGGCACATGGTAATGAGACTTCTTAGAGTAGGGGTTAAACTGGTGCTGCCCCACTGTCCTGTACAGTGAAGCGGGGTTGCTACAGAGACTTAGGGAGACTGAATGGTTCGGGGACTGAGAACCATCTAAGTTAAAGCCCCAAGGAATGAGACATTCATGACTGCTTTCTGTGGTCACTCAGGTATAAAAGGGTTGGCCTGAGAACAGAGGAAAGGTGTGCCTGTCAGCTGGAGGGACAGTGGCTGCTAAGGCCCTTCCTGCTGGCACTCCTGGATGAACTACAGAAAGGGGGCACTTGTGTGTGACAGGAACTGACTTCTTGTGCAAGGCCTTGTGGGGCCTCCTCCCAGATGTCCTTGGGATAGCAGCAGCTTCATGGAAGAGCAATCAAGCCATAAATGGCAGCAATGCAGGGCCCTTATCTGAACCTAAGGGGCTGAGTACGCACCAGCAGTCCCCAGGGCCCCTGAAGCTGAGTAGGTATATCCGGTGGCAATCCAAAGGTAGAGTGACAAGACACAAGTCAGGGACACTGGCATATCAATACTTTTAATTCCTATGGACCAGACTGGTTTGGCCTCCAAGGTCTGGCAGGCGGTATGTTGCCTAAGGTACAAAAGGAAAGGACAGGACAGCCCCTCAGGAGAAAGCACAGCAGGAGCAGAGTCCTAGGGTGCAGCTGGGGTGCAGAGCTTCAGTAGCCATCGTCAGCCCACGTGACCTCATAATCCGGATACTTGGCTTTGATCTTCTCCGTTGAAACAGAATGCTGGGCACGGCCATAACCCTAGAGAGAGGATGACCACCAATATGCTAGTTTTGTGCTTTGGGAGTTTACCCAGAAGCCACAGCATAGCGGCCCCGGGGAGAGTAAGCCAATCCTACCATCCTAACCACACTGGGAACTCAATGAGGACTGAAGGGTTCTGCAGGCGATGCCTGAGGATCCATGGTGGATGTTATGAGACAGGACGGACAGTCAGGGCTGTGAATTTGACCCCAGCACTGACTGCTCCAAGGGCCCCTAAAGAGCCAGGATACAGACCTGGAGCAAGGAGGGGAGGGAGCCCAAGGCAGTCAGCTTTTGTTTTTTTAAAAGATGTATTTCTTTATTATATGTAAGTACACTGTAGTTGTCTTTAGACACCCCACCAGAGGGTATCAGATCTCATTACATATGGTTATGAGCCACCATATGGTTGCGGGGGAATTGAACTCAGGGCCTTCAGAAGAGCAGTCAGTGCTCTTAACCGCTGAGCCATCTCTCCAGCCCGGCAGTCAGCGTCTAAGCACCCTGGTATCATTTGGGAAATGTGGGCAAAGGAAAATCCACACAGCCTTCAGTAAGGGTTCTGGAGCTCCAACTTTCAGAGTCCCAGAGGTGGCCAGAACGGCGGGGGCTGGGGGTGGGGGCCAGGCTCACAAAGGTGAGCTTTGCAGTCTGGCTGTGACCTGGGACTGGAGCTCACCATAGAGTAGCCATACACGTGTATCTTCCTGTCCTGGCTCTGATGGGAGATGCGCCCTCCGCCTAGGCACTCGCAGTCATAGCCATTCTTTTGCAGCTCGCCCGACACTTTGTCATAGATGTCCGCTGGGGTGGGGAGAGTGGCCTCAGGATATGCCCTAGTCGCCCTTGTTGGCCCCACACTGAGCTCTAGGGCTGGATATGGGGTCAGAAGCTCCAGCTCTTGGTGGTCTTTTTCCCAGTGGAGATGAGCCCTTCCCCCGCTGGCACAAAGATGAACGGGAGGAAGAAGACACTTTCGAAGTGAGAGATGGGATTAAAATGGTCCCGGTCATGGCACTCCTTTCTTCCCAAACCCCGACGTTTTAGGTCAGCCTGGCTATGTGTTAGTACAAGTCATGATATATTTATAAGCAGTCACAATCCCGCCACCCGCAACTGCTCGGCTAAGGCCCCGCCCCCAAGGGCGCAGAAGCCCCGCCCTCACCGTGGTACTCAGCCCATTTGTAGCCACGCACGATTTCCTTGCACTCCCTTGCCGGATCCCCGGAAGGCTCTGCTAAGTGGACTCGAATCAGCACGTACTTGAAGACGCCATCCGAATCAATGTCCACATCAGGAATCTGACCGAGGTCCGCCGCCATGTTCCCCAAAGCGTTAGGTCTCCGGCACCACAGCCCCTTACCCAACCCGACCGAGGCCTATGCGTAGGGAGGCGGGCCCTTTGGCAGCCGCGGCCAATCGCGCGAAGGAATGCTTCCTGAGGCCCAGAGCCTCAGCCAGTTGTACCTCCAACCTGAGGCACGGACTGGCCAATTGCAATCCAGTTCTTTGCAGTTTAAAGGAGCCGAGGCATTGGCTAATCCGTGGTGCTGCAACTGAGCCACAGCAGGTGGGCAGCGACCGAGGACGCAGGGACGCACCCTGGCTCCACCCCTGGGTCAGGGCTTCAATCTGTAAACCATAAATCCGAAGTTCTCTCTTCTCCAACACCCGTAATACCGAGGATCTCTCTCTGCTCTCTCTAAATTCAAGTACTCCCCTACCCGACCCTTCCCTCCCTCGGGCCTCCCCTTCCACCAGACTGTGGTTGCCAAGTTCCTACTCCTGAAAGCTTCTACCCAACGCTTGCCCCGCCCACCACGACGGCGACGACGACGACCACCACCACCACCACCACCACCACCACCACCACCACCACCACCGAGTTATTAGCAGCAGCTACATTCAAGATCTAATTTACTTGGTTCGAAAGCACTCGCCCTTCTTGTCAGGGGCGTTCTTGCCAGCCTGCCGCAGGAAGGAATGTGGAGCCCCTGGGGAGGGCGGCAGGCGGCAGGCTGCAAGTGTTGCAAGAGCAGAGCGGCATCTGGACGCGTGCTAAGACAGGGGCCAAGGAGAGAGAGCTGGAGTGTCCCGGGGACGCACGGTAGAGGGTAGCTGGCGCGTGCGCACACCCACGCGCATAGGTGTGTGTCCCAGGTTCTCGCCATTGAACTTTAAGCGCTCCTCAGGGGGCTTCTGGAGAGGGCTTGAAGACTCTGGCCGCAAGCCCTCTCTGGGTCACACCCTCCACGAAGTCCTGGGCTCAGATCCAGGTACTTAGGCTATAGGGGTCAGGCGAGGGCCTCAGGGAAGCCTAGACCTCTCCACAACACGGCAGGCTTTCGCTTCTCTCTCAGCTTGGAGCCCAGTCAGGGCACTTTTGTCCACAGGGTTGGACTGAGGCTAGGCCTCAGCACGTCCTCCCTAACCGTTCCCACGCTGATGGCTAACGACTCTGCATCTCTCTCAGTTCAGTTCCTAATTAGGGGCAGTCCTGTTCCTTTCTCAGTCCCAAGTCTTCGATGGTAGGTGCTCTCTGCAGGCTCCCTGCTAATTCACAGCACACACTTCCCACCTCCCTGGGAGATTAAGGCCTGAACTCCCATCTTCTCTGGAAGGTAGATTATTAAGGCCATCTTGTTGGGTAGGTGTTGGGGAGCTCAAAGCCTTTTCCACCCAGATCTTAGCTCTGGCTGGGTCACCACCCACACTGCTTCCCCTGTTGAGGTTTCCATCTGGCTGGGTGGATTGTGCCTTGGCCTTGACCTGAAAATTCCCCAGTCCTACAAGGGCCCAGACTAAGGTGATCAGAGGCGAGAGCACTGAAGGACAGGCGGCACTGACAGTGTACAGTGCTGGCCATACCCATTGCCTCAACAGAACAGGGGTGCATAGGGAGTAGGCCTCTGAGCCTGAAACACCCCAGACAGCAGCTAGGGGAAGTGCTTAAAGTAAGGACATTGGGTTTTGGTTAACATGGATTTCTGGACTAGAAGGGTTGGAGAGCTATAGCAAGCACCCACAACGTACAGCAACGGAGTGTGTCCCCGTGGGAAGAGTGTGGTAGCAACCTTCCACTAGAAGGCAGAGCCCAGCGGTCCTCAGTCCCACCCCACCTCCCAGTGGGGAGCACCGAGGGCGAGGACCAGGTCCTTCGGGAGCCCCCTCTCTCCTTGACTGGGAGAGCCCGGGATGTGGAATTTGGGTGGTCAGGTTAGAAATAGAAAGGAAGAGAAGCAGCTGGTTGGAAACCAGGGGTGGAGGTGTGGGCTCCTAGGCAAAGTCAGAGGTGTGGAGTGGGTGGAGCTCAGGGCAGAGATTTTGTAGAAGACTAAAGGAGGCCCAGGGGACTTGGGAGGCGCCGAACCAACTGGTCCAGACTCTGGGGGCCTTCGTGATGGATCGGGCAGGGCCTGAGAAAAGTGGGCAGGGCTCGGGGTGGGGGCTGGGCCTGATTGTCCGGTGTTTCACATGATGTCGTCCAGCAGGTTGGCGCTGGCTACCCAATCCAGTGCACGCGGCTCGGAAGCAGCCATGATCATACACATGAAGGGGCGGCCAGTGCGCCGATCCGTGGGATAGATGGTTGTAGGCGTGAAGCGCCGGTTAGCTTCCACAAACTCACACAGCTGCTCGTAGACCCGTGGGAATTCGTGGCGGAGGAAGACGCCGCGCAGTCGCAGCTCACGTTGGATATGGATGAAGGCTACTTCACGGGCGCGCCGGCCGGCCTCACCCTCTTCGTCCAGGCCCGCAGTGCCTGGGGGTGGCGTCAGGATCAAGGTTTCCATATCCGGCTCTCCGCCACGAGCTGGTGGAGGTCGGGTCGGGCTGCCAGCGGCCAGGGCCACCTTGGCGAACTTGCGCACCGTGGGCCCAGGACTGCGCGGCGCGGGCCGGGCAGCGGCTCCGGGAGGTGCAGCGCCAGGGCCCACGGCCACGGACACGCTGAGCAGGAAGCACTCCGCCGGCTCATAGAGCCTCCCGGCGGCCGCCAGCTCTCGTGCATAGCTACCCAGGGGCGCCGCGTGTGTAGCCAGCTCACGCAGCGACAGGTAGGTGGGCGACAGCAGCAGCCCCTCGAGGCCGAAGCGGAGGAAGTTGTCGGCCGAGCCCGGGCTCGGGAAGCCCAAGAACAGCACGCCACGGCCTCGCGACAGGAATCCGACGCGCGCTATGCGCGAGAAGGCGCGATGCACCGGGCTGCTGTCGCGGCAGAACTGCAGCACGTGGCGGCACACGCTGCCCACGCGCCCGTACACGCAGCGCGCCTTGTGCGCGTCCCAGTCCTCCCGGCGGCACAGACGCGAGCAGTAGTAGGTATAACAGCTGTGGCACGACTTGAAGTAGAGGCAGGCGTTGAACATGGTCTCTGTCCGCCGGCAGCGCGCGTTGGAGCAGGTCATCAAGTCATCCTCGTCTGCGCTGGGCTCCGGGGAGGCGTCGGCTGCCTCCCCCGAGCCCGTGGGCCCTTCGGTGCTGCCAGCCGAGGCCGGGGGCGAGCGCGACGGCGCCAGCCCGGTGGCTCCTCCGGGAGCCGCAGGCCGTGAGTCCAGCAGGCGGCGGAGTTGGCGGCCTAAACCTTCGGGGACAGGCTCTGGGGCCTGGGCTGGCGACCGTGAGTCGATGACCAGGTCGGTGATGAGCTCGTCCAGCTGCTCGAGGCTGCGCTGGCGGCTGGCAGCGGGACCCTCGGGGACGGAGGGTGCGGGCTGCCGTGGTCGGCCTCCAGGCACTTCCCAGCCCTTGGCGGTCGGGCGCTCGGCGGAGCGCAGGTCGTTGTCTGTGATGGTAATTTCTGGCGTGACGTACCAGTTGCGGCTCAGGCTCTCTCCCGCGCGGCCCTTCTCTGTGAGAGACGTCTCGGACAGCGACAGTGCTGCATAGCGTCTGGGTGAGGTGGACAGATTCACTACGACTGGGGGACGCCGTCCTTCAGGGGATGAACCCCGCGTATCCCGAACCTCGCGTGCCAGGAGGTTCTCATAGCTGCGGCCGCGTCCTAGAGGGTCTTCACGACGAGGCCCAGGAGCTAGGATGTTGTCCCAGGAGCGAGAGTAGTGGCGGCTATCGGTGGCCAGCCGTGGTGGGCTTGTGCCAGTGCCGCCGTGCCACGAGGCCAACAGAGGCCCGGGGGCGGGAGGCGGCATCACCTGAAGGGTGCGGTAAGGCCTCGGACCCCAGTCAGCCCAGGCTGAGCTGCTGCGCGGGTGCGGGTAAGTCCGAGCCAGTGCGTCGCGTTCGCGGTACCTCCCAAAGTCCTCTGTGTAGAAGGTGCGGGCTCCGGGGTGCGCCCGGGGCTCTTCTGGGACATACCGGGGAACGAAAGGCAGCCCGTAGGCTCGACTTGTCTCCCCGTAGTAGGAGCGGGAGGGGGGCTCCTGGATCGGGAAGGTGCGTACTTCGCCGGCATAGTAGCTGCCCCCACGCCTTGGACTGGGTCGAGGGGGTTCTTCGGACAAGTAGGGCCTGGAACAGTAGCCATCAAAGGGAAGGCCGGGGCTTGCGGTAAAGTTGCCTGCGTAGCCCTCTTGCTCTTCAGTGTAGAAAAATTGGGTGGGACCTGGAGGCGTTGTGAAGGGTTGACTGCGGGGCTCCAAGTAGTCCCGGGGCCCAGGCAGCGGCCCGTCGCAGTACAGTGCTCTGGGGTCAGTACAGTACAAGTCACTGGGGGTGGGAGTGCGGGACAGGGCCACGTGGCGAGGACCGGGAACTGTGAGGCCATGGAACTGTGGGACTGTGCGAGCCCAGGACGTCATCTCTCTGGGTGCGCAAGATCGCGAGCTTCGGGCGGCGTGCTGCAGCACTGCCTCGTCTGGCTTGATGTCCAAACGGCAGCGGACGTGGGGGACCGGTCCAGCGGGTGGTTCCGGTGGTGCGCAGCGGCCCGGGGTGGCGCAGAGAGGCGCGATGCGTCCGGGGCCTCCCCGCTGTGGCTGGAGCTTGATGGGGTGCAGCTCATTAGCGAGAGCTCGCAACGCAGGATACGAGGGTTCCCGGCGCGGCGACCCCTCCACCCGTACCGCACGCTGAGCTTCCCGGCCTCTGCGCTGCAGTACGGGCGGTGAAGCCGGAGCCGTCGTCAAGCCTTGGGGCGCACGGGGTGCGCTCTTGGAACGGGTGCGGCGCCGAGGCTCGTTATCTCTGTGCCCGGCGCGCGGTGGCGCACGTTCGGGAGGTGGCGGCTCTGGGTGCGTCTCCATGGTGGGCTCGTCCAGTGCCTCTAAGAAGTCAAAACTACGGCAGTGGCGCTTGTTGAAAGGCGTGGGCGCAGCAGGCCGGGCCACGGATCGCTCACATGGCTGGCGTTTGGACGTGAGCCCCGGGTCCACCACTTTGATGTCCTGGTACACGGTCGACACCAGCAAGTCCGGCGGATCCGTGCGGGTCATCTTAAAAGACGTCCCCAGGCTGGCAGCTCCAGTCACTCGGCCTTTCGGGGGTTTTGTCCTGGGAGGAGATACCGGTCAGGGCAGCCTCCTCTGCACCCCAAGCCCTTTACCCCACCCCACCCCACGTGCTGGTCCGGCTTACCTGGGGCATAGGGGTTGGAGCAGCCCTGGCTGCAGGTCTTGGTTAAGGCTTCTGGTGCTGACTCCATGTCTATGTTAGAAGTACCTGCAAGGAGAAACCTCCCAGTCCATGCAGCCTGTGGGCTAGATGGGCCAGGAGAATTTAGTCTTCTGTGGATCTTCTTTGTCACCGCAGAGGGAACTCCTGAGCTAAATCTGCCGGGCATTCTATTCCTGTACTAGGGTCGGTTGGGCAGGCTTGGGTAGATCAAAGCGGGACGTGATCTCAGCTCTACTGCCCTCTGGTGCTTACAGTTGGAACGATGCGCTTTTAGATTTCCTTACAGGTGAGACTATCGGCCCCCTCCCACCAGGCCTGCAGAGTTACCCCTCTGATAATGCAGAGTCCCAGGGGCGTCAGTGAATGGTTCCTGCCGACTAGGCTGGGCAGAGAACTCTTCTCCTAGCTCTCGAGTGCTTTTGCTCTTGGGACAGTCCTTTTCAACCAAGCTTAAGTCCCCTCAATTCGATGAGGGCCTAGACAGAGGAATGATCCCAGAGTTTTCTTGGGTCTCAGTTCCCTCTTCCTTCTGCACAGATCTCGGACCCCAGTTCCTTGAATGAGACTCACCAAGCTTGTTGGACAGAGAAGGCTACAGAGCGACGCTCCAGCTGTGCAGAATTGCACATGGGCTCCATCCCCAACCCCGTGTGTGCCTAAAGCCAGGGTTAGGCTACAGAAGCACGTGGGGCCATGTGAGCCACCAGCTCATGGTGTCCTCCCCCTAAGCTGCACACTACCACGAGTGTACCAAGGCAGGAGGCTGCCAGCTAGGAGGAGGCAGAGGAGAGGGTGGGAAAGCCCCTCCCCAGGACAGAGTCCTCCCCACTCTGGCTTTGGAAAGCTCCATGGAAACGCGTGGTTGTTCATCCCTGCAGCTATGGGCTGAAAAGATCTAGGCTAACATTCAGATGTGGGCCACCAGTGTTCGTGGTCCCCAGGGCCTGGAGCTGGCTGGAGAAAGAGGGTTTCAGAAGGTGGTCTCACACACACACACACACACACACACACACACACGCACACGCACACACGCCCTCGCCCCCCCCCCCCCCATAAGGCACCTACTCCCAGGACATCAGCTCCAGAGGAAGCTGAGTGTATTGGGGCCTGGCAGGACTTGTAAGCGGGGCCTTTCAGGGTCAGCCCAGGAGTACAAGGGGCTGTTAGAGGAGCTGCTCTTTGGAGTCAGGGCTCCTAAGTACCAAGGCTTGTTCCAAATCCAGGTTCATGTCGACCCTATTAATACCCCTTTCATTCTAAACTCAATGCCAGGTCAGAGTTTGGGCGAGATGACAGGGTCTAAGACTCCGCCCCAGGAAGGTGACAGTTGGCTTTGCTGACTGCGGCTGTCAGGAGCCCGGCACTGTAACACACGCTCCCTTTGGGATGGGGATGGAGATGGAGGCTTGCTCTTGTACCCTAGGTATTTGGAAGACCCTTCCCAAATAGCAGCCCTGCTTTGGCCCGTCCCGGAGCAGCCATCAGCAAGAAGCTAGTCTGCGTCGCTTGGGGGGGGGCGGGGACTCATCCTTCCGTGCAGCCCCCTCCCGTGCCAACAGCTCCACATGCTGGGCAGTTTGACTTGTCCTCTTACCTGGTGATTACTCCACGAGCCGAGCCCGAGTAAGCTGCATAACCCAAGTCGGTTCGGTTCCAGTGTGTACCTGGCCCCGCTATATATATATATCCACACACCCGGTACCAGCAGAAGCTTGGAGGCAGCAGCTGTGATCATGGCCTAGTGGCCCAGTGCTGCCCCCAGTGGCGACCAATAGAATGGCACTTAAAGGGGCCGCGTTCTAAGAGGTGTATAGTGGGACCACAGACACCCTAGCTCTCATTTGGGCTATGTAGAGTGAAGGGTAACGAACAGCATCCCCAAACCACAAATCTTTCGACCTGAACAGGAAATCCCTTGCACCAAGAGAAGCCTGCCAGGATTCCAGGCAGGGCCCTGTAAGGAGCCAGAAGCCTTGGCTTGTCTGCAGAGAAACTGGGTTTGGGGAAGTTTCCAGAATTCTGTGGTTGGACCCAGGTGGGAACAGATGAGCAGTTCCCTGCCCCATTGGCCTCTCCTCAGGAGCTGTCCTCTTTGGCTCTGAAGACGCCAAAATCTCGGCAGGTGCCCGGGAGCCAGATGGCTTGCTCAGCCTGGAGTGTAGCTGCAATTTCCAGTGCCCAAGATAGCCTGCGTGGCCACCGCCTGCTTCCTTTGGGGAGGGTCTTCATGAGGTCCACTCGTAAGCCACATACTCATTCTGGCCCTGAGTGCCCCTTGCCAGAGGTACTGGGCCTTCCAGCCTCCTAGCTTGGAAGGTGGTGGGCTATAGATGTCAGACCTGAGAGTAAGATCTGCCTAGTTAGGCACCAGACCTGGCAAGATCCCAGCACTACTGCCTACTGGGCAGTCGCGGGGATAATTTACCTGGAGACCCTCTCTCTACATCAGGGTGGAAAGCCTGGGAGCTTAAGGGCCAGGTTATGTTTGTCCCACATGCCTGCTCAATTATCAGTTGTCCTGTGTGCACAGCTCCCTAGCAGACGAGTAAGGGAAGCCCCCCTCATGACACCCCCACAAGCCCTAGGAAAGTACTCTCAGCCTTGGCCCACAGGAAGCGCAGTAGTATGCCCCGCCTCCAACGTCACTAGCAGCGATAAATGCCTGCCTGCCTCTGGAGGGTTCTCATGGCAACGTGTCCACAGTGAGCGAGGGCGGAGAGCTGCCAGTGGGGGCGAAATTCTCAACTGTAGGCGCCCCCAGCCCCCCAGCAGCAGGGAAGCAGAGCAGAGCCGACACAACTACTTTAGCAGGGCCTGAGCCTCCCAGGTGCTCGCCCTGCAGGCAGTCACCTTGCATCAGCCTGTAGGGTAAACCCTGACCCACTGCCACCTTGGTCCTCTGGATGACATGGTGTGGGTGTGGCTAGGCACGAAGTTCTCTAACCACCTTTTGGGCCAGCATTGTAAAAGGTTCCTCCCCTCTTGGAACAGGTACTTCTCAAAAATGGTTCTCTGGCTTAACAGCACCTGGCCCATGGTTTGGTCTCAGCTCAAGCAGATTAGGGAACCAGAGAACAGTCACACACCACAGTAAAATCAAGAGAGCTTTATGGTATGGGTGGAGTGTCTGAGAAGGTGCCCTCTGGGCTCACCTGCGCAGTTACTCAATG
This sequence comes from Apodemus sylvaticus, assembly GCF_947179515.1. Taxonomy (NCBI): domain Eukaryota; kingdom Metazoa; phylum Chordata; class Mammalia; order Rodentia; family Muridae; genus Apodemus; species Apodemus sylvaticus. Next base: position 4,502,757 of record NC_067476.1, read on the forward strand.
GGCAGAGGCTCAGCTGGCATACAGTGGCAGCCTATGGTGCCTCTCCCACAGAAGTGGTACACTGTGTTCTCTTGCCAGTCTTCCCAGCGCAGGGCCTGGGCCACTTCGCAGTAGCAGATGCTGCCAAGCCCTCCCGAGTAACACCACATCTGTGCTCAGGGCAGGGCCCTGTTCTCCTCTGGATCCACAACCCCAGCCGTGCTGTGGCTCTGGGAGAGCTCCGGAAGGCGAGCAGGAGTGGGGCTGGGTGGGGGACATTAGACAAGCCAAGCAGCCCCACGCCCTGCCTCTGTAAACAGACCCTAGTGGGTCCCTTCTCGGCCCCAGGCACATCCCTGAGAAACACCGGGGACTGGTTGCAGCTCTTTCTGGGAGGGCCAGGTGGTCCACCAAGCCAGCTGCAACTTTATTCTGTCCCCTCCCTCCCTGCAGAGCAGGCTTCTGCTGGGTGGAGGCCCAGCACCTGCAGCGCCTGACCCAGGGTCCCGACCATCTCCAAGGTCTCCAGCACAAAAAACAATGTAGAGTGGGCCAGACCACACGGGGGCAGACATAATGGCTGGGGGACATAGGTGGCAGGGTGGTCCTGGGAATGTGGGTGCATAGACAGCAGCCTCCCCAGCCACTGGCAGCCCACCCCTTCCCGGATAATCGATCGCCCTTGGCATGTCTAGAGCTCCTCGTAGTCCCCTCCTCCAGGGTGGCGGCTGCCAGGGGCCCCGCCCCCCAGGAAGGCTTCCAGCTCATCTGCAGCCTTCTGCTCTTTGCTGCGTGGGGGCTTCCTCCTCTTCTTCCGGTCCTCCTTGCCCTCCTCCGTGGCCTTGCTCTTCTTATGCTTGCTTTTCTTTCTTGTAGCCTTTTCTTCCTCCTGAAGGCCATGCAGAGCAGAGCTAGAGTCAATGGGCAACCCACAGCACAGGCTCAATCCCACCTTCCTCCCAGGAGCCTGGCGGCTCGGGCTGGCGGGGAGGTCAGCGGTGGCTGGGTATGTACCTCTTTGCCTTTTTTCTTCTTCTTCTTCTTCTCCTTAGAGGGAAGTTTGCTGTCTTTATCTGCACCAAAACAAAACAACAACAACAACAAAAAAAGAGGGCAGCTGAGCTCCTGCCTGCGAGCACTTGGTAGAGTCAGGCAGAGGCACGGCCGCAGAGAGGTCCCAGGGCTGCAGCTCCAAGCACTCCTCTAGGCAGCCTGGGCCTGAGACCCTAGGTGTTCTCCCTGCAGTAACCTTTTATCAGCCTGTGGGTTTTTTTTCCCTCCCAAGAGTTCTGTCCCAAAGGCTTGGAACCCCTGAAAGGCTGGAATGCTGGTAGAACGTTTGGCAGAGGTGAGGATTCATAGGGAACCATGGATGGAGTAACAGCTAGATGATTATTCGGGACCACACTTGGGTGCACGTTAGCCAGCTGGTCTGACAGTTTCACCAATCTCAGAGCTAATTACTCTGGCAAAAAGAGAAACCATAGGCAGTTTAAATTCTAAACACAGGAGCACCACAGACAAGGACCTCCAGGTTACAGCAGGTCCCAAGGAGTGGGACAACCCAGGCCGGCCTACCTTCATCACTGCTTCCCTTGGGTCCCAGCTCCTCCAGGCCCAGCCCAAAGAGATCTGAGTCATTCTTCAGTCTGAAAGCAGGGGCTGGGGGCTTGGAGGGTGGGGGTGGCTGAGCAGGGCCAGTGTCCTCATCAGTTACATCAGAGAGGTCTTCTCTTACTGGGAACCTGCCCTGGAAGGAGAGCAACTGGTAGGCCTATTGTCCCCTGACCACCACACGGGAAGCAAGGTTGGCAAGACCCCTTAGGACTCCAAGGGCTGGGCCAGGATGGGAGGGTTTAACCTGACCCAGATTCAGAAAGGTCAGCAGGGCCTTCATGTGGACACAGGCCTCCCATGCACTCTCTCACTTTCTCCAGCGGGCTTCAGCCATACAGCAAATAAAGATTGTGCCTCTGGGGCACTGAAGCCAGGAACATTCTCCTGCCTCTCCTCAGACCCTGCTCTGGGAAACAGACCTTCCGGATTGCCCTCTATCTCTGGAAGGATGGAGCCCGAGCTGCCCAGTCAGCAGCCTGTCTTTACCGTTCTTCTCTGTGTGTCCGACTCATCACTTTCAAAGTCAGGGTCATCCATGACGAAGGACAGCATCTGGGCAGCAATGGGCCCCTCAGGATCACTCTCTGATGAAACCTGTCTGTCCTTCCCTTCCTGGGGTCTCTGAGAGCCATCAGTGGGTGGCTTGGTACTGCTGGGTTTGGGCCCCAAGTCGGTGGTGAGACCATCTGACCATGGTGGTATGCCTCTCGCGGGAGCTCCCTTCTTTTGTGGATGTGAGACCCTTCACAGAAGAAGAAATGTCAGGAGCCCTGGGTTGCCACCTTAGCTGGTCAAACCCTGGGAATCCCAGCCCATACCATTTAGTCTCAGGCTCTGAGCACTGCTGAGGAGCCACTCCAGGGCGGCCTGCCGGTGCCTCAGCTTCCTCCTCACTCGAGAGACTGACGTTCTTACTGGGAATGGGGTCTGAGGGCAGCAGGGATTTGCCATGTGGCTGGTCTTCTATGTCCACATCATCCTGGAAACCTGCCACCATTGGGTTCCCTCCTGCGGCTTCCCCATCGTCGCTGCGAAGAGGAGGTAGGCGGTCAGAAGTTCTGAGGGGAGCTGTGCTGTCATCACCCACCCCACTGCCTGCAGAGCCTCCCTGTCTGTAGCACCATATTCTAATGGCAAGACCTTCTGGGCTGTAATGGGTACTCTGCGGAGAAGAGGGGGACTAAAGAGGGAGGGAGGTACTGCCGAGTTGCTGGCCAATGAGGGAATCGTGGGAGGAGTCCAGAGAGAAGCCTCTAATTTGTTTCTGGAAAGGAAGCCCTTGGTCCCATACAACATGGTGATGCCGGGGACTTTAACGGCGTTCAGCATTTGATCTGTTAGAGGGAGTAATGTCAGGCTTAGCTGGAGACAGATGTTCAAGTGTCAGAAGACAGAGGGAGTTGTGAGAAGGCTGGCTGCAGGAAGTCAGCCCTGGCCAGGGCCTGCTTCTCTGGGTCTATATGGAGACCAGGTGGCCTTTGCTGTACCTTACATATAGACTGGGCCCTCAAGCATGCCCATGCCCCTGGTAGGCTGTCTGCCAAGGCTCCTGCTATCCTAGCAAGATTCAGATGAATGTCCTCCAGTTTGCTGTGGCCATAAATTCTGCCCCACTCCGGGTGAGCTGTTTGTCTGTATTCCCCAGGGTGGCTGGCAGTGATCAGACGGGGTGGGCTTTGTCATGACCTGCCCTTCCCTGTCCTTCCAGCCACAGCTCAGCATTTGTCCCCAGAATTTGCTACCTGCCAGGAGCAAGCGCCAGGAGACTGTCTACACCCTCCAATGCTATCTTGGAGATCCAGGTGTGACTGGGATGGGGAAGTGCTGTTGGCTGGTCCTTGGACCCTGTGCTCAGCTCTATGAATCTTACCCTTACCTGTCACTATCCTGCTGTGGGCCTTTGGCTCCAGCTTTCTTGTCTTTAGGCACAGCTGTGTCTTCCAGGAAACTTCCGTCAAGGCCATCTTCAGGGACAAAATCCTCAACGTTCTGGACTCTTGCTGGAGCCTCTAGAGCTGGAGCTGGCTCTAGGGAGAAATGCTGTTTCTTCCTTATGTGGGCCTTGCTCTCATGCTAGCAAGCCCCACACTGAGCCTGTAGGACTGGGGCTTGACAATGCACGCACCCGGGCTCAGGGTACAGGCTATTTTACAACCAGGCTAAGGAGTAGCTGACCCATGTGGCTTTTCAGGGGCACAGGAACATTCCAGTGGGGAATGAGGCTGAAGATGCCAGAAGGTGGCCCCAAATTCACACGAGTCCCCAGGCTTACCTGGAGGTGAAGGGGTCACTTCTGCAGCTGGTGAGGTCCCAAACAGACGAGAGATGAGACTGCGACGCTGGGCTGGAGCTGGGGCTGAAGGGTGTACAGAGGAGGAGGGCGTGGCCTCCAAAGGGGGCACAGGAGATGGTGCTGAGGGACAGGTGGAGGAAACACCTAGAGACACCTGAGGAGCAGGCTGGGGTGTGCTGGGGCTGGAACTCCCCGTGGATACAGCACTTGGAGGCACAACTGGCGACTGGGAGCCTGAGGATGGGCTCTGCCCATTGGCTGCCAAAGGGGATGTGTGGCCTCGACTTCGAGCCTCCATCATTTCAAGGAAGCTAGAAGGGGCAAAAGGGCATGGAGTGAAGAAGCAGCTTTTTCTCGGCCCTCTTTCTCCATGGCTCTCAGGCGCCAGTGTGCCTATTACAGTTATACTCTCAGACTAACCCCTTGCCTGTCCTGTCTTTAACACTGAGGCTCCCAAGCCCATGCTCTCCCTCTCCACTGGCACTTCCTCAGCCTAAAGAGCTGAGCTGCACAGCAGAGGTGCAGGACCACTCATTCCTCTGGGATCTGGGGAGGCCAGTAGCTGTCAGCCAGACAATAGTGACGGAGCTGGTTATGGTCAGTGAGGAAGCTAGCAACTGCACAGGACGGGCTGCTCTCATCACAGGCACGTGCTGACCGCCACATAGGAACCACACCACGTCTAAGCACCTCATAGGTTCTGTAGGCTCCAAAGTACTTGGGGGTATAGGGTGCCCGCCTTCAGGAGCATGTGCCCTCACTTTCTACAAGAACTGAGGGGAATGTAGGGAAACTGAGGCTGCTCCCCAGGCCAGCATAGCTCAATTCAAAGTATGAATCCACTTGTTCTAGACAAATGTTCATCTGGCAGCTAGCTCATATTAATAATTAACCCCCACTAGGTGAACAGGAAGGGCGTGGGGCAACAGTATGGACACGTCCTAGAACGCTGAGGAGCTGCGGAGCCATGAGTCAGATAGATGCTCCCCCTACTGCTCTACACTGAGTACCACTAAGGTCACATCTGAAGGACACTCAAGCTGACTGTATATAGTGCTTTCTCCAAAGCTTGGCACCCAGGGATACCAGGGCCCACTGGCGACAGGGTGTGGGACCCATCCTCCCCCTGAGGGTAGTGAGGGCCTGCGCAGCCGTAGATGCTGGCTCACGTACATGCTGTAGTTCTGGTCCTCGGTTTCCTGCTGCACTGACAGCTCCTCTAGTGTGGCATCGATGTCCAGTTGGTTTGTCTCCAGCTGCCTCAGCAGTGTCTCCCTCTGTAGAGGAAGGGGACAAGGCTGAGTGTGTCCTTTCTCCACTCTACAGTCCATCCCTATGAGACACATGAGGCCTGGCTGCCTGCAAGGTCGGCTTGTATGGCTTAGAGGACATCATAGGTCATGGGGAACCACACCAGAAAGTGCCACCTTCTGTTCCACATCTTTGCTCACTAGCACTTTTTGTTGGCTACAACAGCCTATCAGGCCACAAAAACATGGAAACAGGTGCTTAAGGTGTCTGGGGAGCTCCAGGGGGCAACTTTAGGTGAGAAGCTCTGCCAGGTACAGACTGGGTAAAGCACAAACTTCTAGACTGACAAACAAAGCTGATCAAATCAAGTCTCTGAGTCCAGCTGCCATGGCTCAGCCAACATGGCTTCTTGCATTTAAATTTGATCTTAAAATACAGTAGCTTTTCAGGCTGTGTAAGGAGCACAGAACAGGACTGTGTTCCTAACTGGAAGAGGGCCAGGTGGACAGTCACTGCCTTCCAGAGAAACCTATGACCCTGGCACAGGGCTTGCCCCAGGCTCACACTGGGGTCCTATCAGCACAGAGCAAACAAACCAAATGGAGAAAGTGGGAGTTAACTACAGACCAAGAGACCTGGGGTTTGTTTATATTCTGAAAAATGAAAAGCAATGCACAAGAATGGTGCTGAGATCGACAAGCAGGCACAGCAGACTGCCCAGGCTCTTCTTTAAAACTGAGCATATGCTATCCCAACAACAGCCTCGACTGCCACGTCACACACACACTGTACACACGCTGTACACTTTACCCTGAATACTGCAATAGGTGGTGATTTATGGAGTTATGGTGTTTTGTTTCTCTGTGTAGCCCTGGCTGTCCTGGAACTCATTTTGTACACAAGGCTGGCCTCCAACTCAGAGATCCACGTCCTTCTGCCTCCTGAGCAGTGGGATCAAGGTGTGCATCACTACACCTACCTTATAGTTGAGTTTATGTTTTTAAAATAAGTCTTGCTATGCTTCTTGTATCTGGCCTTGAGCTTGCTATAGACTACGGATGATGTTTCTTTTCCTCCTTGCCTCCACCATCCCAGTGCTGCCATTACAGACATGTGCCACACATGGTTTATACAGTACTAAGGACTGAATCCAGGGTATCATGCATAGTAGGCAAGTAATCTAACAGAGTTACATTCCTAAATCCAAAAAGTAATGTTTCTTTCTTTTAAACTATCATTCAGTGCATATAAATGTTGTGTTTACATGCTTTGTCTGTGTAGTATTAGTATGTACATGTCTGGTGCTCACAGCCAGAAGAGCATTTCAGATCCCTTGACAATGGACAGTTGTAACCCAACACGTGGATGCTGTGTATTGAAGTGCCGTTCTCTAGAAGAGCGGCCAGTCCCTCCAAGATGGAATGTTTCAATCCATGGGTACTTGCAGGTACCCAGAACCCTGCCAGCAGAAGGTGGCCATTAGACTCCCTGCAAATAACCATGGAGGAAAGCTATATTGGTTTGGGTCTCAGCTCAAGCTTTTAGCACCAATGACTGGCATCCCTTTGTGTCTCTTGATCTCCCTCAGTCAAAGTCAGTGGTAAAGCTTTCACAGAATGGAACAGAATGAGGAGTTTGGTTAACAGTTTTCTCCTAGATAGAAACATCCATGCTGCAGAGCTCTTTAAACAAGAAGGCAAAAAACTGAAAATAGCTTCAGAAAGTCTGAAACTGACCAGATTCACTAGGCCCTGCTGGCCCAATAAGCAATAAAAGCTGATTCTCAGAGAAGAAAGGTTGCAGAGAAGACCCAGAGCAGACCAGTTGCAGGGGAAGGCTATGCAGTTGCTCCAGGTTCCCAGCTTGTGTGAGCTGTCACCATGCTGGGGTGGGCTTTGGTCATGCAGCGGTCTTTGACTCATTTCTGCTCCTGTAAGGAACCCCGGGTTCATATGCATGTGTGTTACCCCAATAAAACTCACTGGTTCACCAAGTTAGACTCTGGTGGTACCCATACTTTGGTCTGCTGGGACCCCTAACTGGATTGAAGAGACAAGTGTGTTACGTCTCCCCCAGACAGAGTTTGGTGACTCAGCAGGAGTCTTCAACAGAAAGGCCTCCGGCAGAAGCTCCTCATCATAACCACACTGGCAGGGACCTCACACTCCTCTCCTCACAAGGAGGGACGGGGAGAAGGAAAGCTTTACCTTTCTGAGTATGGTGTCTTGGATAAAGTATGAAGGGTTCCTACACACAGGAGGCCTCAGGTACCCAGTCCAGAAAGGTAGCCAGGCCTCTTTAGCCTTTTCTTGTTCACCAGAGACCTCATACCAAGCTGTTTGTCTCAAAAGGGGTATGGCTCAGGGACTGGTCCTTGGTTCTTATGCTTAGGATCAAGAGCCTTGTTCTGCCTTCCACAGTCTGCTCTCCTAGCTCTGAGAAGCTACAGCATTCCTCAAGACCAGAGAGAGACATTGACCGGAGCTTACGCAGGGTAGGATTCTGGGGAGACATTGGGACTAGTTGGAGCCTTTAGTTTATTGACTGATACTGGTTCTTTGGTTTAGACAAATGTAGAAACAAACTGCAGGCAATGGGGACAGGGTGGGGATATGGCCATTTTTTTTAATATCTATGCAACATTTTCTGTTTTTGAGAAAGGGAGCCCAGGCTGCTCTTGAACCTGTGACATAGAAAGGTTGACCTTGAACCTCTGATCCTCTTGCTTCTACTTCCAAAGTACTGGAATTACAGGTATGTACCTCTATGAGCAACACTTAAGTTTTAGAGATGGGCCTCCCTCTTACTGAACCTTATTACATATCCTTAACCCTGAAGTGATCTTCCCGACTCAGTCTTCTGAGTGCTGGGATTAGAGGTTTGTGCCTCCGGAAGTCTTTGCCACTTCTATACATCTACAAGATTCTCCAAGAGGGCCATTAATTGAAAAGCAAGATAGGTATAGCTCTTCACCCTGAAGGCCACCCTACTTGCCTCCACAGCACCAGGAAGGCTAGATGCTTTTGGCAAGGGTACAGGTTTTCTTTTCTTCATGAGCTGGCCAGAGGGCCACGGTTCACAGGGTACAGCATTTGAATGTAGTCACAGAAGCTGCATAGCCTCTTGTTGAAAGACATCTCAGTGTGACTAGGACTTCCTCCATAGCTATCTGTTTAACTGGGAAAGGGGGTGTGCATTTCAGTAGGTGCCCCATAGGGGACCAGGGTTCCCTCTACAGGCTGTACTGACTTCCAAATCCCTTAGAGAGCAGGACTCTTGGCCACTGCTCTGAGAACTGTGTGTGCCATCTCCTCTCACTACACACAGCTTCCAAGAGGTGCCCACAGGTGTCCTCAGGCTCAGGGAGAAGGGCAGTCCTGGTGCAGTCAGAGTGATGGCTACCCATCTGGACGCCCTACCTGCTATGTACTCACCTGTAGCTGCAAAAACGGGATGTTGAAGAACTTATGCAGGTACTTTAGGCCAAAGCTGTTCTTCATGGAAGACTCAGCATAGCGGAAATAGGAGGAACCTGGAGGTCTGTTTTCAAAGACAGATAAGAACTGGATGGGCAGTGCAGCCAACTCCAAGGCCAAGGGCACACCTCAGACAAGCACCCTGCACCCTCAGCTTCCTCTGGCAGCCAGTTCCTACGGACGGGATGGTCTGCAGCACACTCCTCGGGTGGGCTGAAGAACCAGACAGGAGCTGGCAGGCTCACAGTCCTGGCATCTATGGTCCTCACACCTTCTACAGCATTACCGTCTTGTGGAGACCTGGGACTCCTCATCTCTCTGGCTAGGTGCTGTCTTTCTCATCTCCAACACAGAATAAGACCCTGCCTGTGCTGCCCAGTGTCTGCGAGCTTTCCCCACACCACAGGAGCCCGTCACAGGGGCAGAAGGGATGGCACCCACCTGTCCAGGTGCTCAATGAAGTCCCGCACATCATCTGGCAGAATGACTCGGTGCTCGCCCATGTCACGGTAGTTGCCCAGCACACACACCGGCACATGGGTTGGCACTTTGGGAAGCTCCCGGAGAACATAATTGAAGGTCCTTTGAAAAGGGAGGGAGTGTTTTGCCTTAGTTGTGTGACCCTCAGAACGCGGTGTGCACTACCTTTTTGGTCTAATTCCCTGGAACACTTCTCACCTCAGGCAGGGTTCAGAAATGAACAAATGCTACAACCTTCAGCCTGCATCCTTGGCCACTGCCTCTCCCAGAGAGCACAGTTCCCCTGCACCTCAATTCAAGGTGCCTGTTCTTTTGCATTTAATTGGTGTGACACCTGTGTCACTATGAAACAGTTTCAAGGGCTGGTGGAGTGGCTTAGTGGATAGACGAGTTTGCTGCTGGGCTTGATCTTTGGGGCCACATTGTAGAAAGAGCTGACTCTCACAGCCTGTCCTCTGGTCTCCATCACACAGCTCCCTATACTCCCCCCCCCCCCCCCGCCCTAGTTTCTATAAAATCCACTTACACCTCCCCCAACCAGTGAAATGAGTGTGACCCAGCTTCCCTGCCAAGCAATTAGGAACGCAACACGTTTTAAACTCTGGCAGCTTCCCCTGTCTTCCTCGTACCCATCTGAAACTTCTCTTGCACCTTTTACCCTATAAGACACCTGAAGTGTGCTTGCTGGCCTGAAATGGCAGCAGCTGTATGAACCTGGCTGTTTCCATCCTTCACGACCAGTGCTCAGACTCTGAACAGTGTCTGCTGACTCCCAGGACTAGCTGAACCAAACATTCTGGTGACTAAGGATCTCAGACACTAAGAAGTGCCTGAGGTACTTGTGGTCTTTGTGATAAGGGCCTATGCAGCCTCATGGCTCTCAAATATGCATCTGTGTATCCTTTCTGAGCTGGCTTAGCCTCCTACCCACTCTGTTGCCCAGAACTCATGTCTTGATGCTAACCCAAACTTTTGGGTCCTCGCTGTTCTTAAGGGTACTTACTATCTACCCCTCTATCACACCCCCTAATAGATACAGGGTCTTGTGAAGTTATACTACAAAGATCATAACACGCTTCAGTGGAGTACAGAGGCCTTCAGTGTCCAAACATAATGTTACATAGGAGAAGCCATGCCCCAAATAGACCAACAGACTACTATCATCCCACATGGCAAAACGCACTGTATACGTGCAAAAGAGCACTGCACTCTGCTCTGTACGTGAGTAGTACAGTGCTGTATATGGGTGTCTACGACACGTGTACTGCTGAACTGGAGCTTATGGCTAGCCTGCCTCTTGTAGCCCCATAGGTTTCTTGCATGAGACAGTTGCCAGCCTGTCAGGCAAGCATACAGGTCCCCAAGGGTTGGGAAGGTTGGAGCTGGGCCTGTGAATACTGTGCAGAGGCTATAAAAGGATGTTATGTAGACAGTGGCTCCCAAGGGTCTACCGGTTCAGGGCCCTCTAACCAGAACCAGTGACATGCACAGTGCAAACTTTACTCCCAGGCTTAGCATGTGTGCATGTTGGAGGCTGGTGTAACAAGTGTGTGGCTATTCTTTTATTGTTGTTTTTTGTATTTTTTTGAGACAGAGTTTTTGAGACAGTGTAGCCCTGGCTGTCCTGGAACTCACTCTATAGACCAGGCTGGCCTCCAACTCAGAAATCCACCTGCCTCTGCCTCTCAAGTGCTGGGATTAAAGGCGTGCGCCACCACCGCCCAGTGTGTGTGGCTATTCTTAAATAGCACAAGTGCGAAACCTAGGAAGATACGGTTCCACTGTACATATATGATGCATGGAAATCCAGCTAGCCTGCTGGCTGTCTGCAGTGAGAGTCTTACATGATACAACACAATGCTTTTCTGTCTTTCCAATCTAAACACAGATCACACATGTAACACTGATAGAACTGTCAAAGCCGAGTAAAAGGCAAGGGGGATCCAGGGCTGCGTCTACATGAACTGCTGCCAGAGCTTCTGTCCTTCTTATAATGGAGTGGGTTTTCTTTACGGCAGAGTCTCACTATGCAGCCCTGGCTGGCCTAGAACTCTCTATGTAGATAAAACTGACTTTGAACTCACAGACCCGCCTGTCTCTGTCTCTCATGTTCTGGGGTTATAGGTGTGCACCACCATGTTTAACTACTACAGTGTTCTTATGTTTTTCAGTGTATACAGAGCAAGCAAGCCTCTGGGGCCTTTGGGTTTTCCTGCTGTTGGTCAGAGAGGGTTCCCAGTCTTACAGTGGTATGTAATGCAGTCTCCTGAGCACGTTTCTCATGATGTCCCCTTGATGGAGTATGGTGAGTCTCAGGAGGCTTGCACCCCCTCACTGCACCTCTGGACCCATTGCTCACTTCATTCTTTTGTCCTTTGTTGTCACAAATCTTAGATGTGTCTTCTTGAGTTACTGAGTATGTGAGTATGTGTGTATGTGTGCATGTCTGTTTCTGGGAGTCCCTCCAATACAACAGGACACTTGATTCTGACAAATTTTGTATGGTGTTTTCAGGACAGCAAGATTGTAGAAGGTGACACTCAATTTCTACCACTGTTGGCTATAAGCCTGAGCCAGCTCCTACCTAAACTCTGCCCAACTTGTGGCATTGGTGCCCCAGTCCCCTAGGTCGGGTGTGTGTGTGTGTGTGTGTGTGTGTGTGTGTGTGTGTGTCTGCACACACCTGGCATAGCAGGAAGTTCCACATCAAGAGGAATCGCACAGTACTACATGAAAGCATGCAGCCACTGCCTGCAATCTGTCCCTCTTACCACTGCTTAGTGATGTCAAACATCATGACCACTCCATTACAGTTCTTATACACGTCCAAGAACTCAGCATCCAGGGCCATTTCAGACTCTGCCTAGAAACAGAAGGAAGAAAGGCTAAGACTGTGTCCCTGGCCAATCCCATACATGCAGAATGGGGCTTTTCTAATCTAAAAGTCATTTCGTTTTGGGAAAAAAACAAAAACAAAACAAAAAACCCGAGGAAACACTGTGGGTGTACAGGAGGTTAGCTGTGGGAGCTGGAGCAGCAAGTCCCACCTCCACAGGGCAGGCCTGCCTAGGGACTCCCAGTCCCACCTCCACAGGGCAGGCCTGCCTAGGGACTCCCAGACGCAAGTGCGTGCTAGGGCTGTCAGCTGCCCCGAGATGGTTTTCACAGTAAGAACAAAGATGACACACGGTGCTATAAACCTGGCCAAACCCCAGGGTTGGGCAGTCACAGGCTATGGGTGGGGTGAGTGGGCTCACAGCTGTTCTTTTGCCAAACTGCATTTAATATTATGTTCTGTCTGTATATAAATGCCACTCTCATAAAAAAAAAAATCAAAAAATTTTTTCTTTTTGGTTGCTCAAGGTGTGGGGAATAAATGACTGTTTAGTGCATAGCTCTAAACTAGACTCAGGGAACATGGTAGAATACAGAGCAGAAAGAATTTAAGGTTAGTGTGGTGGCTTTCATCTGTCAACAGTCAATCATGGGCTAGGGAGACTAGGTCTCTTTCTGTCCTACCCCGTACCTGACAGCGAGCACAACAAATGCCAAAGGATAATTCCAAACATGTGGTCAGACAGAAGGTCCTACGTTAAAATCACTGGGTCCCCTGCCCCCAACACACTCAGACACACACACACACACACACACACACACACACACACACACACGAACAGGACTTGTAGGACGAGGGAACCGATGACAGGGTTGGAGGGAAGACAGAAAAAGAGGTACAAACAGAATATATCATGTATGTGTATGAAACTGTCAATACATTTACAAAAAAATAAAACAAATAAGAAGTTTTGTAAATGGTAAACCAAACTAAAGCAAACCAAACCCCAACCTATCAAGATGAGTTCCCGAACACATTGCACATGGGACCATGCCAGGAAGGGGCTATGAATCACTTAAACTTCCAGCCTTGAAAGGGAGAAGACAGGGCAGGGCTCTCTATAACAACTGGAAGGAAGGACCACACCAACGTGTCCACTGTGTCCCAGATTCCATGGAGCAAGCAGAGACCACCAGGTCCCACAGTCACATCTCCAAAATATGCCAGCACCTTAAAGACAAGCCAGCTGGCAGAGATGTAAAGCATGGTTCCTAACAGACCGTTCACGCAGTACCTCACAGTACCTCACTGGGATGGATATGGAGTGAAGCAGAGAAGGCACCACACTCACGGGGCAGGCACCCTAAGTAGGCAGTCACCCTAAAATATAACCCAGGCAGCAGAGTCTCAACAGTAGTTAAGGACAGTCAGTGACTATTGCATCTACAGCACAATGGGCTTGTCCAGAATCTCAGGATGGGCAGGAGGCCCAGTGAGTAAGCACGGGCGCCTTGCTCAAGACACTGGCACAGACCCACCTGACAGTGTGGCTCACCTCCTGGGGGTCATTCTCCGTCTTCAAGCCATCACCTCGTTTTTTACATTTTCCTTATTAGAAGATAAACAAAAAATTAGGAATGAAATTGTTGGGCTCGGGATTTGCTTAAGTGAGGAGCATCCTTCCTTAGGCCCCCCACCTGTCATAAAGCCTTAATGCCACACGGGACTTCACTCCACTCAGCCTCCGAATCTAAAAGAACCTCCGCTTAGGTCCAGACACCCCTCACTCATCTTTGAGAGATACAGAACTCTGTGAACTGGCTAGGCCGGCAGTTCACAAGCTGACAAGCCAGGCCAGGAAGATTCCCTACCCAGGTCTGCCTTGAGGAAAGGGTCCCTCATGACAGCCTGCTCTCACGGAGGCGTAAGAGGCAGCACGGCAAAGGATTTCTACAGTCAAAGCTGAGAGACCAGATCTGCGTTCCTTAAATAGCTCCCTGTATCACTAAGACACTGGCATACTGGGACAAGTGTCAGCCCAGCCTGACACTGCGTGTCATGGTTATCAAAGTGTTTTTTATACGGTAGACAGCCACAGGTCCTGTCTGGAGTCTGACACTGGACTCTAGGGAATAACAAGATGACATCACTGTCCTTCCTCTTCATCTAAATGTCCAACCGAGCTCCTCACAACCTTGGGAATTCCACAGCAGACAAATTATGTCCTAAGAACAAACTCAGGTTCATGTGCTTACACAGAACCTCCCTCCATAGCACTCTTGAAGTTCTTTCTGAGTACCCAGCACACTCAGGTCAGCCTAGGGAGTCAGCCTCTCCCCTCAGAGCCGTGGATGATTCAACCTGACTCTCATGGGCTGAACGGCAAGTGGGACATTCAGGGCATGAGCCTCTAGCCCACCAGCATCTTCCTGTAAGTTGCTGGAAAGTGTTTGTGGGAACTATTCTTAGAGCAGAAGAGAAATGTTGGATGGAAGCTGGGAGGCCAGGGGAAGAAAAAAACTTGCCAGGCTACTTTCTTTCAACTTCCCCTTTAAAGCTCCTGAACAAGTTATAGAGAGCACTGCCTCCACAGAACTTCACTTGGCCAGTCCTCTGGAGAACTTTCCAATGCCTTGGAGCCCTTAGTCACTTTAACGCCTCTCACATCTGAAGGTCCTTTGCCTGCCGTGGACACTACTCAGACACTGGATCATGGGAGTGAGGAGAGGCCGAAGGCCCTTTCTTCCACCCTCTACGGTGGGGAGGCAACAGCAGCCATGGCCATGCAGACTCCTGAAGTCAGGAGCTCTGTGTTGGGATCCAGCCTGACTGCATCTGAGCAAGGGTGTGAGCAGAGATCTGAGAGTAGGGTGGCAGAGGGCGTGGGAGCCCAGGACAGCAGGAAGCAAAGTCTTCCATGGCTCCTGGGCAGTGGAGGTGTCACCTGTGCCGGCTGAGGGTGTAAAATGCTATTCTGAAGGACCCTGAGCTACTGCATTATTGTCCCATCTGATATCCAGCCTCAAGTTCTGGCCCCACTCTTCAAAACCCTGTCTATAGGACAGAGCATCCCACTGCAGCAGACTGCAGTTGTAGAGACCAGAGCTGAGGCAAGAGCTCAGGAAGGCCCTGCAGTTCCTGCCCTCTGTGGTGGACCCTCTGTGGAGCAGCAGCTCTGCATCCTGACTTGATGTAGGCATGGCTTGTGGAGTACAGCTGGCCTAAGTCTCTTGATGGCTTCATGAGGATGTAACTCTTGCCCTCAGTGTATACAGTGATGGACTTTAGGAATCAACACTCCAAAGATGCACACACAAGCATTCAGAGGTGTACAGACACACCAAGACCATCAGGCTCAATGGATTGACAGGGTCCAATGAGGCTGCATGACTGCTGGAATCAGACAAAAAAGTGGCTTCAACTGCTCTTCAGCACTTGGCCCCAAACCAAACTCAAAAGGAATTTGGCTGAGGAGGGAGAAGAACGCACACCCTGTGCCAAAAAACCAGAGCCCCGAAGACATGGCTTCCAGCAACGCGCTGGACCTGGAGGACATGCAGCACAACCAAGCCGATGAGGCCAGTGGTCAGGTCAAAGGTGGGGCCTATAAAGTCAGGGGTTAAGAGGTCAGAGGTCATATTTCTTATGCTAGTTGATAATAGGTGATGCTATCTATGCCTATTTGGTCAGAGGCCTGCATGCACACCACACAATGTCAGCCCCAGGGGAGACTATGAGCTCTTACCCCAAGGATCAAAGAGAGACTTAAGACCTAACATAAGAAGAGTGAGGTCAGACCCTGTCATTAGGGCACCTGAGGAGTTCTGTTGTGGCCTCTACAGGTTTACATGAGGACAGTCTCTGTGTGGCTGGGTCTACTTTGACTTGGTGGCCCATTCTCTAAGAAATGACCTCCATCACATGGGTGACAAGAGATGGGCTGAAGTAACCACACGCAACTCCAGCTTGCCTTCTCTCTAAATCTAATTAAAATTGTTTGTGGGAGGCCAGGCAGTGGTGGCACAAGCATGTAATCCCAGCACTCTGGGAAGCAGAGGCAGGCGGACTTCTGAGTTTGAGGCCAGCCTGGTCTACAGAGTGAGTTCCAGGACAACCAGGGCTATACAGAGAAATCCTGTCTTGGAAAAAACCAAATCCAAAAAACAAAATCGTTTGTGGGATTCAATCTGTTTGAATGACGTCCTGGGCGCCAGGCCGCCCCAGCATGATCTCACTGCACCTGACATGCCCTGCCCTCCACACTCATGGTGCAGCCCTGCACATTTCTACTGTGTTGGTGCACTGCCCTTACTCGGTCTATCTCAGTCATCAGGGCCGCCCTCAGTGCCAGAGGGCCAAACAGATATCTATGAACAGGACCCAAGTCTGGCGAGCTGTATGGACATCTGCCTGTGAGAACAAGTTCTCATTAGAGAGACCCCGATCATTGTCAAACACCATGGCATTAAGACATCACCTAGTCAAAGAACATCTCACAGAGGTTCCCTTCTGTCTCTCAGAGCAGGGCTGCCAAGCCACTAAGACTCTAGGGCTGGCTCCGTGTGACTACAGGTGCAGGGCTGACACCAAGGGAGACACACAGGAGGGCGTTGGGAACAGCTTCATAAGGGTCATCCCTCCCAAAATGCTCAAAAGAGCAAAGCATGTGTGACAGGTCCACTGTTGAACATTTACTCTGCCTACCAGACATGCGATGGTAATGGCCAGGATCTAGAACCCAGACCAGGTAGGGACTCTGATTTAACGCAGATGGTAACAGTTGGCAGCAAATCCAAACCTCCTATATCCT
Source organism: Apodemus sylvaticus (assembly GCF_947179515.1). Classification (NCBI taxonomy): domain Eukaryota; kingdom Metazoa; phylum Chordata; class Mammalia; order Rodentia; family Muridae; genus Apodemus; species Apodemus sylvaticus. Next base: position 4,519,499 of record NC_067476.1, read on the forward strand.
TGAGTTGATAAAGAAGCTGGTGCTTGTGACATGTTTCTGAGCCACAAGTGACTGTGTGACAGAGCTAAGTAGGACACGGGACCCAAGGAAGAATAACCAGACCTGTGGGAATTGATGGGCACAAGGACACCCAAATAAGGGGTGTGTGGAAAGGGAGGGGCCTTAGGGTCCATCATGCATCACGGAGATAATGTACCTTACCTTTGTCAACAACATCCCAGACTTCAACTTTCACTACATCATCAGTGGCTGAAACAAGAAAAACTCTCCAATTAGTGCCTTGTATCAGAGCCCCTTCTGGGCTTGCAGATGGGGCCAGGTGCATTCTGTCTCACTAGCTCCTGGGGCCTCTGCATCCATGCTGCAGGGTTTGCAGGGTTGTTCCTCCAGGCCCTGGCATGGGCAATGCATTTATTTGCCCACAGACAAAGCCATCATATAACAACTCACACTCAGTAACCTGTGGGTCTCTGGTCACTTCAGGTGCCCCAGTGGATGCTCACACTCTGGGCAGTGAAAAAAACAACCCAGCTGTCCTAAGTCACATCTCCCCCTTCACAGCCACCTTCTTTACTGGGCTCACCAGTACTCAGTGAGAATGCAGGTCAGTTACAAAGGCCAGAGCAGTGACGGGCCACCTGAGCAGGCCCAGGTTAGCTGTAGCCCTGACACCTACGTCACAGCCCTCAGCCTGCCCGGCCCACAGTCCCCTAAGGCTTTCGCTGATACTAGACCTAAGTTACATGAGAAGGGAAAACTTTTTCCAAGTTCCTGTTAGCTCTTCAACCCTCTGCAGTAGCAATTCCCCATTTTGGGATGTCCTAAGGGTTAATGGGGTTGTAAGGATGGTGGAGACCCCAGAACACAGAAGGGGAAGACAAGGGTTAAAATAGTCACTCTGTTCTCCAGGGGTGAGCACTGGCCATGGTTCATAGTATGCATTCCTATGAGGCAAAGCAGCCATGTATGTTGTTGATGTGTATGGGTGGATCTGCTCCTAGAGGTGCTCAGGGAATTCTAGTCTTTGAAGGTGTGTCCTTGCATCTTTACTTGTAACCATGAGAATCCTAGGCCTGAAGCACGACAGAGGAGAAATGTCACAGATTCAGAACCCAGAATGGCTGATTCACATGCAGCCTTAATTAGTGGGGCCTCCCACATAGCTAGTATTTTCTCACTTTCAGAAAGTACCTTCTAGGAGTCAGGAAGACAGGGTATTTCTACACTGTACAGGGGAAAAAAGCATTGAACTATTAGAGGCCTTGGACTCACTTTTGTAGTTCCAATGGATGCTGGTGACCTGAATCTCCTGTGTGGGGATGTATTCTTCCACAAACTTCTTGCCCTGCAGTCGATGCCACAGAGCTGTCTTGCCCGTGTTCCTGTCACCCCGGATCACAATCTTCACTGGGGCAAGGATGGGCAAAGAAAAGAGAAAGAAAGATTAATCAGTCATCCTTTTAAAACTTAAAAGTATCACATCTGTTCTATTTCAAGGTGAATCCCTGTTTTCTCAGATGACTGGCATGCAGGGGAGGAATAGGTGAATATACCAGCAACTCCCAAACAGGTCAAGTCTGGCGTGGCAGACCTGGCAGTGGCCATAAATGTAGCACCAAGAACAGAAGCCAGGGCTGGTAGAGGAGGCAGCACCAGAGTACTTCATCCAGGCCTGGCTCTCCTGGAGTCTTATACTCTGAAGAACTGCCAGGGGCCCTAGGATCAGGGCTGGGCTGCAGACTTAAGTCAATAGTGCGCAGGGCCCAGGACTGCACCCAGGTCGTGGCTTCCGCTAACATTTCTCATGGTCCTCATGTTCGTGGTGCAGTTCTGTATGTCTGTATCCTACTTCATGGTATACCAGGCATGCACTCGGCTTTGGGCAAGGACAGGCATGTGCTCCAGGAACGGGATGAACAAGATGCAGCATTGTACTTAGGCCCATCACCTTTTAGAGGGGTTCACCACTAGGTGTTTCGGAAAGGTTAGAAAAAGTAGTTTGGAGCTGACACAGTGTCAACAAAGCCAGGAGGAACAAGAGCAAAGCTGAGGACAGACGGACACCTCTGCTGGGTAGGATGAGAGTCATGAATGACTGAGGATGCTGAGATGGGCAGGGAAGGCATAGGTGTTAGCCTGGTGCTTCCTGGGCAGCACTATGGGACAGAGAGAGGCTGATAACGCCACCGAAAATATCCTCAAGACCTCCAGGAGCCAGTTAGAAAAGGGTCTACAGAAGATATGGAGCTTAAGAGGCAGGGGCGAGGGGAAACGTGTGGGCTCCTTTACCCACCTGCTTCTTTCTCCTAGGCTGTCTGGTCTGCCTGCAGAGTCAAGCCTCTCCCCATTTCCAAACCCTTCTACTGTACTAGAAGCCAATGGCCACCTTGGCCTCATCACTGAGCTGGACTCCTGGGATGTGCTTGGCCCCATCTTGCTGTGCGGTTTGGACGAGAATAGCCCGATAAGTGCACATACTTGAATGAGTGGTCAAACAGTTGGCTTAGTTGACTGCTTAGGAGGATTAGGTGTGGCACTGGGATTGGGCTTGTCTCTGCCTGCTGCTTGTGGATAACATGGAAACTCCCAGAGCTGTGCCTGCCTGCTGCCACTGTAAGCTCTAATAAACTCTTTCAGGTCCCACTGAAAAGCAACAAGCATTCTTAACTGCTGAGCATTTCTACAGCTCTAGATATAAATTCTTTATGTTTTGCTTTTAAAAAATCTTTTATTTTTATGTGTATGTATGTATGGTTGTATGAGTTCATGTGCCCCAAGTGTACACAGGATCCTGTGGGCATCAGATCCCTGAGAGAACTAGAGTTATATATAGACAGTTGTGAGCTGCCATGTAGGTACTGGCACTTGAACCTGGGTCCTCTGGATAAACATTTGGTGCTCTTAACCTCTGAGGTATCTTTGCATACCCACCCCTTTAAGACAATCTTTCTATGAGCCTTGGTTCTGCCTCTTAGGTGCTGGGATTGAAGACAGGGCTAGCATACCTGGTGGTTCTGCCTTTTAAATCAATGGTCTTAAGGTTTGTCTATTAGTCATCATATGATCATCTTATATGTTCTGCTGAATGCCTCAACTACTCCTTTTTAAAAATCTGCTCTTGTCTTTTCTTGCATTTCCTCCCTTCTACCTTCCCAGGACTGGTTATTTGAGACTTTCAAATTATATTCTTACCTCAAGGGCTTACAAGTATATGGGTCTCTTGTGAACCATGAGTTGTAAGTACCTTCTTTTTTTATTGGTCCCCCACCCACCCACCCAGGTAAGGTTTCTGTGTAGCTCTGGCTGTTCTGGAACTCATTCAGTAGACCACGATGGCCTGGGAGATCTGCCTGCCTCTGCCTCCGGAGTGCTGGGATCAAAGGCATGTGCCACCACTACCTGAAGAGAGTGCTTCCTAATTTTCAAGTAATTTTTTCAGGGCATCATAAACTACTTGGAAACTGTTGCCATCTGGGTCTTTAATTTCCCCCACCTCCAACCAAAGTTCATCCTGCCTCTGCTGCCTGAGTGCTAAACTTTTACTTTTTATACATTAATCACTCCATTGCAATGGAGAACTAATAAAGAACTGCTTTTAAGCTTCAAAAAGGTAGTAGATGCCTGTAGTCTCAGCTACTCACAGATCCTGATAAAAGATCGGTTGGGCATACAAGTTTAACAGTTTGCACAGAGTAGTAGGCACTATTTCAGAATAAAACCAAACCGGAAGAGAGTCTGCCCATTATCACTCACTGTCACAGAACACAGAGTCTCCCCCAAAACACTCACTGGACACAGAATGTGATCCTTTTATTATTCTCAGGGGTTTGCTGGGACTCAGTTTTTATAGCTGTCCTTTGGTTGAGAGGGACAGAGGAAGTCAAGCACAGGTGACCTGTTTCCGAATGGGTCTGTGTCGTCCTCACCCCCAAACCCATGACTTCACCTCCACGTGTGTACTGGACGACATTACTACCGAACCAGGCCACAGTTCAGCTGTCTTCTTATGCTCAGACTTATCCAGTATCCTCCTCCATCTTTTTACTCCCACCCTTTGCTGTTATATTATAGATGTATCCCCCAAATGCCATAGGGCCCAATTAGAAGGATGGTTTTCCCACATTTTGCCTAGCATATAGCTGGAAGAGCGGTAATGTGCATTTTAACATTTACACTTACTGTGATATAAAGTCAACGTATTTCTGAATGCATGCCAGCTACAGTGGTGCACCCTTTTAATCTTAGCACTTGGGAAGCAAAGACAGGCAGGTCTCTATGAGTTCAAGGCCATTCTGCTCTACAAAGTGAGTTCCAGAACAGCCAGAGCTACATAATGAGATGTCTCCCTCCTCCCCAATCTTAATGTCTTAACTCTGATCAGCTCCATTCTAGACTATAGAAAACATTATCACCAGTGACTAACAATCGCTACTTATTCAGGGCTTACTACACATGGACCCATTCCTTTGCTTACCTTTTGTTTTTTAAACCCCACTCCTACCTTTTCAGCTTAAACTCCATTTACCTAAAGAATACCCTTCAGTGTCTATTTCTGCAAGATCCTCTGCTCAGCAAGCTGTCATTCATACACTGACCATGGGTACAGCGGCATTCTGGCCTATGCAGGAGCAGGCCATCAGCTCAGTGCTGCTCCTTAGTATAACCTCTTTACTCTGCTTGCATAGTTTCCTCTTTTTGCTTCTGAAATTCAGAGCACTCCCAGTGATCTATGGCTGTTAAAATTCTGGTTTTGAGTTTGTTCTTTTTCCATTGCTTTTTTGAAACAGGGTCTCACTATGTAGCCCGTGCTGTCCTGGAACTCACTAGGCATACCAAAAAGGATCCAGCTGTCCTTGCTTCCCAAGTGATGCGATTAAAGGCATGTACCACCTTCCCTGCCTCAGTTATTTATTATCCTGACATATTGGAAAAAAAGATTGTTGTGCCTGCCTTCCGGAGCCACCCAGACAGCATTCTACAATAGACAATGCAAAATTTGGAAACTCTTATAAGAAACCTGAATCTGTATTTATTATATTGCAGGTTTGTTCCTTTAAGTAAGGCATCTTGGAAAATATGGAAGACACCAGCTCTTTTAGCTCCTTCCTCTTTAGGACCACCAGGGGATCTAAAAGAGGTCCAGTGGGGAACAAGTTTACAAAGTAAGAAGCTTCTAGTTATATTATATCTAATATAATATAATTATATATTATATATATATATATTCTAATATTTAGAATTGGGTTGCAAACGATACTATATAAAACTAAATAAAGAAACCAAAGTCGATTCCAAAGAACACAAACCACTGAATACTTGACTCAATATTCTAATAGATTCAAGAGAAATACAAACTTTCAAGTTAACACGGATACACTGTTTGCTTCTAAATATGCACAAAATCCTCCTATTAAGTTTCATAATGTTACATTATTACCCAAATATCACTGACCCTGTAAGGCACTGCTTACAGTGAACTGTGCATATGTACCAGGACATATCTGTGTTCATACTTCAAAAATCTAGCGGTATAGAAATAGCTTAGAAGTAAACAACATCCGACCAAGAAATTGCCCAAGAATCTTTAGATTGTTCAACCTGCAAATGGAAAAACTCTAAAGAGGTCAAGAGAACCATGTGCTTCTCGCTGCACAACATACATAATTTATAACGAAGGGCAGAGCGGACCTTTCTTCTTGTGGGGTCAGGGATGCAAAGTTAGAGCCTCTTGGAATTAAAAAAAAAAAAAAAAACCCAACATATCCCTTACAAAAACAAAAGCAGCAGCAGCAACAACAACAACAACAAAAACCAGCAAAAACCAGGGCTCAAGGCCCACAGCCGACCGACTTTCAGGAGCCTCAAGTGAGAGCAGGCGCGGGGGTGGGGGTGGGGGTGGGGGGCGGAGAGGAGGCCGGCCGCACGCACGCATCATCCAGCAGCCACAGACCCGCGCGCGCACCCTCGGGTTATGTAATGGTCTCTCCGCTGGGTACCCGCGCCAATCAGGGTCCTCCACCGCTACTCCACTAGCTCTTCTCTGGAGGTCTCCTGTCAGGTGATGGCCCTCAGGGAACGACCACTACTCAGAACCCAGGGACCCCGTCCACCCCTGCCCTCTGGTTCTCCCAGACCCTCGTAGGCTGGGTGGACACCCCGGGCCCCGCCAGCCGCCCCGGCCTGCCCGACGGCGCGGCCCGCACTCACTGTTGTATTGAACCCCCTTAGCGAAGCGCCTCTGCAGTGCCTGGTTCATGGACTGCAGCCCGGCGGGGATGTTCTTGTCCCGGCCCGGGGCCTGCTCCGACCCCACCAGCTTCTTCAACGCGGAGAACATGTTCCTGCTGGACGTGCGAGCCGGGCTGGCCTGCGAGCTCAGCGGCGGCGGCAGCACAGCGTGCCTCGCACCATGTCCGGTCGGCCCAGGCTTCCCCCGAGGCCGGAGCAGGCACGGCCACAAGCCGGAGCCCGACGGCGGGCGCGGCCTCGAGCGAGGTTCTGGGGCCTCAGCCTCGGTGGCTTCTCTCCGGCTTCCACGGCCCTCGGCGCAGCAGGCAGGCACCCGTCAGCGCCGCCATCTTGGCGCCGGCGCGACTACGGGACGCTAAACGGGACACGTAGACGCCGCATGCGCAGAGAGCGCACTAGGTCCCGCCCCTTTCTAGCCTCTTCCCCTCGCCGCCGCTACCCTCCTCTGGTCCAACAGTCCGCTTCCCCGTACTCAGAGTCCCGAGGTTTCTCCTTCCTCTAGTGTAGTTCTGGAAAAATGTTTATTTCTGTACTACAGCCCGGACAGGTTTACTTTTTCTTCTTTTTGGCTCCCTTGAGCTTCGCCTCGATCAGCCGCTGGCCCTGTCTTTTTATCTCCGCCCGCGAAGGAACGTAGCTATTGTCCACATCGGCAAACTGGAATGTTTCTGAACAGGCAAGAAAAGGCGTGGCTGGCCCCTTCTTTCCAGAGACCTCCCACTTCTACCCGTTTGCGTTTGCTGCCATGGGCCATCTCCTGTGTCTGGAGCTCATTTCAGAGATGTATCAGCGACTGGAGACCCCTGCCCTGAGTCAGCTAAGGCTAGGTGCCAGACAGCTAGAATTTGCCAGGATTATCCACACTAGTTGTCCTTATCCTTTCACCCTACCTTGCCTCTGGCAGAAATTCTTCTAAAAGTTTGGTCTGGGCTCCCTTCTGGCCAATGCCAAGGTATTTGCCCCCTTGTCTCAGAAAAAATAAGCTCTGTCACATCTATTAGTTAGCCTTTCCCTTCAGCACCCATTTTGTATGTTCCAGTCACGATGTATGCCATCTCTTGTCTTGAGTTCAGACCCTGTCTAGTTGCGGCCCTTCCCCCTTCCCCTTCCCTGTACCCCTTTCCCCATCTTCCTGTGCCCTCTAGAGCCTCACCTATCATGTCCTCCTCTGGGTCCTCAAAGGTAATTCTGGTATTATGTTTCTCCTTTAGAGTTGATGACTCCAAGGCGTCCCTCACCTTTGTGTCATCCTGCAGGGCAGCACCCATTATCAGCTTGGAGAGCACATGGGCTTTGTGGGGACCCCTCCATGGCCCGGGGTTACCTCCTCAGTTTTGGACAACGTTTGCATGCGCTCAGCCAGGTATATGAGCTTCCCCTCACAGTAATCCAGCTTGCCATACACATCAAGAGTGTCAGAGACTGGTACTTCTTTCTGTAGGTCAGAGGGCAGCTTGCTCTTCCTGTGGTCCCACACAGGGGCCCTGTGCACAGCAGCTCCTCCCCAGGGCTGATACCTGAAAGGTTGGCAGGGTGATGCCGATGAGCCGGATGTAGAGGTTGTCAATACCTGTCTGGACGATCAGCAGCAGCTGCTGGCTCTTGTTCATGTTGTTTTGGACCTGCTGGAGCCTTGCTTCTTCCTCTTCTAGCATGTTCTTCATCTTCTTCTGGAGAGAAGTGAAGCTGTGGAAGGGGGGAGGCACAGCATGAGGGTGGGCCCACAGGGGTCCTGAACCAGGTGTCAACTTCAGGGGCTCATAAATTCAGCTTCGAGCAGGGCGGTCCCCAGCTCTCCTGCAGATGAGCAGGTTTATTGGCAGTGGATATGTGCAGCTATTAGCTTGTCCCTGTGGAGCCATCCAGTAGCCCTGGAGCATACCCGACAGAGCTCGGTGTCTGGTGGAACTTGAGTACAGCCTCCTCAAGTTCTAGCTTCTTCATCAGGGCTTCTAACTGCATCCGCCGCTCCTCACAATCCTCCATCTGGAGCTCCAGGTTCTCCTCTGTATTCTTCTGAGCCAGGAAGCGGCCAGCTATGTCCTAACCAGTCCAGGGCAGAGAGAAACAGGTGTGGGCTTGGAAAGCAGTAGGGCTTCCTAGCCCTGGTTTCTCTGGGGCCCCTTGCAGTAGACAGTGCAAATTCTTGGTCCTTGGGGCTCAGTCATGAGACTGAGTACTTTGGGGTACTAAGGTTTGTGAGGAGCTGGGCAGAATGGCACCTGTATAGATCCTGGTTACATAGCTTTCATGGTAGGCAGAGGGTAAGTAACCCCACCTACAATGAAGAGACCATGCATCACGTTCAGTCAAGATGCTGTGGCTGGCGCTCAAGGCCTGACAATGGTAACTCAGGTGGGTCTATGACAAAAGGAGGCCATCAGAAGCAGCTGTTCGCTGTGGCTGTCAAATTGGAAAGGGGCTAGAGCAGAGGTGAGAGGCCAGGTTCTTAGCATTTGGACTTTCAAATTCTGGTAGGCTCTGTCCTATGCATGGAACATGGTAGGGACAAGCCAGCCATGTGCTTGGGGGGGGGGATCTTTTTTTCTGATCTATATACCTCAAAAACCCCAGACTTTTTCCAGGCTTGCTTGGGGGCATCATGTCTGATGACCTCCATGGGGAGGTCTAATCTTTGGGGGTGTTTTGCAGAGCATCCCAGGCCCTGGCCTAGCTTAGCTGCCCTCCAAGTACCAGGGAGACTTACCCAGAGGTGGGAGCACTGCACAGCAGATTTGACCTTCTCTACCAAAGTAGTCACTTTTGTCTGGTATTGCATATCTGCTGCAGAAGTTTCTCTTTTCTTCACTGGGCAGAGCAGAGAAGGAGGGTCAAGTCCGTGTGCAGGAATGGCTGCCTGGTGGCTCTGTAGACACTCAGGCTTCAGAGAAGTCACCGAGGATGGTGGGTGCCTTCACGAGACCGGTACCCGTGCCTGTTCTCCTCAGCCTGACCCTTCAGAATACTTTGGAACTTTTTCTGAGATGTCACCAGGTGACTGAGCTCTAGTTGTTAGAGATAGCATCTTTGTAGCCACCTTGTGTCAAAGGCTGTCCAGCTTCTTCAGGGACAGGCAGGGAGAGGCAGGCACTGTCTTCCTTACCCTAGTGACCATAGGGCCACTATATGGTGACCTGGCTGGGAGGTCCCTGACATTGCTGGCTACACTGGAGATCCTGACTGGACAAGGCAAGCAGCTGAGACTCACCCTTTACGCTTTCCATACTCATCAGATTGGAGGGGAAGTCCAAGTCCCTCCGGCCCTGAGAGGAGAAGGAACCAGATGAGGAAGAGAAGGAGGGATTCCCCCCGCTCTCCCCACGGGCTCAGGGCATACGCGGCGATACTTCTCGCTGGTCTCCTTGGTGTGGATCTTGTCAATGAGCTTCTTTTGCTGGTTCAGCCGGTTCTCGCGTGCTCTTCGCTCCTCGATGAAGGTCGCCTCCCCCTGCCTCATGTTCATCTGGAGACAGAGATTCAGTGGGGACGGTGTCTCACCAAGGATCCTCCCGGGTCCTAAAGCCAGGGCCAGTTTCCAGTGTCCTTATTACTGGGCTGTGGAAGAAAGCTGGCCATTTCTGTTGGCTCCTGCTCTCCTCGTGGGGCTCCTTGGCCTCTGTGACGCCAAGCCTCCTGGCTGACACATGCTATGGCTTTGTTTTCCTAGCACAGCCGCTCTATTTCCCTCTGCCCTTGCCTTTAGTTATATCCTGACATGTTCCACTTCGAACTCATTAAATTAGACTTAACATATCTAAAGGTAATCATCCCCTTTATTTCCAAACCTGTTCTCTCTCATACAGACACCTATCATAAATGCTCGCTGTGGTCTCCCTTAAAGATCTCCCTGCCACCCCCCCCCCAAAAAAAAAAAAAAACAAAGCCAAAAAGTGGATTTCTGAGTTCGAGGCCAGCCTGGTCTACAGAGTGAGTTCCAGGACTGCCAGGGCTACACAGAGAAACCCTGTCTCGGAAAAAACAAAAACAAACAAACAAACACAACGATCTCCCTGCCCTCTCTACTTCTGGCCACCCCAGCTCTTACAGCAGCCTGGCCACACAGCCAGTGTTTCTGCTCTGGCGTCTGTACTTAGTGTGTGCCATCATAAAACACAATCTATTTTTGTTTTGTGTTTTGTTTTTGGCTTTTTAAGACAGGGTTTCTTTGTGTAGCTCCTGGCTGTCCTTGAACTCACTCACTAGACCAGGCTAGCCTTGAACTCAGAGATCTGCCTCCCAAGTGCTGGGATTAAAGGCGTGTGCCACCACACCTAATATAAAACCCAGACTGATCTTGTATATCCTATCACTCTTGAGGCTGTACTCATGAGAACCCTATCGCCTCCACCAATGGGAAGCTATGTAGATTTCTGTGCATTAACACATGGTAACAGCTTTGGCTCTTCTGTCCTTTCTCTTTCTGAGCTATGATTACCCCTGGCTTTGCTGGGCCATTCAAGCATATTTCCTTGGAAAGCCACCCTAGAGACCTCTGAAACTCTGTCTCTGTCTGCCATAGTGACCTAGACATGGTGTGGTGGATTACTAGATGAATTATCCACTTCAGTTTAGGGCTTGCTGGGCCTCTAGTCCTGTCTCCCTAGAGGCAGGGATCTTGGTACTGACAAGGTCAATAGATGCCCACTGTCCTAGCCACATCTAATGGCCTCAGAGGTGCTCAGATGTCCCATGGGAGAGCAGATCAGCTGGTAGGGCTGACAATAGATTTCTCCAGAGACAGTAGGAAGTACAGGCAAGGGATATCCAGACAGGTCCTGAACAAGACAGGTCAGGTGAGCCAGTTGTTGCTAGACCCCCAATCCCAGGACTCACCTTGACTTCATCAGTAATCATCATGGCATCTTGGGACATAACTGTCATGTCTGATAACTCCGAGCAATAGTTGGTCACCAGGCTCTGGAGCTTGTCTAGCTCTGTGGGGTATTCTGCCAGCACCTGTGAGATAGGCAAAGGCAGTGTGGTCATCCTGCCATGGATTCCTTCTCTGTCAGCATCCTATACTGCTGGCTCTCTGTCAGCATCCTATACTGCTGGCTTTCCTGAGCCCTTCGGTCCTCTTCCACTCTTCCTGCCCAGACTATGTGAGCACTGGGACAGGACGGGGGTCACATCTGTGGTGAGCATCTGGGCATGGCACAGAGCAAGGGAAGGAAGTGTTCTAGCGTGGACAGGAATTGGTGACCTGTGGACTCTCACTACCAAGGACAAGAGGATGTGATGAGTCAGTGTTCCACCCCATTGAAGGCCAACTCTAAAATCCAGGAGGGTTTGCTTGGGGGACATCTTTGATCTGAAGAGGAAAAGGGGCTCGAAAGATGGGCATGGGGGCTGGAAAGATGGCTCAGCCGTTAAGAGCACTGGATGCTTGCTCTTCCAAAGGTCTTGAGTTCAATTCCCAGCAACTACATGGTGGCTCACAACCATCTGTAATGGGATCTGATGCCCTCTTCTGGTGTGTCTGAAGATATAGCTACAGTGTACTCATATAAATGAAATAAATTGATATTTTTTTTTAAAAAAAAAAGAAAGAATGATGGGCATGGAACTAGATAGGGTTCCAAGTGAAGCCAGCTCTAACCAGCCAGCTCTGTGATCGTGGGGTCAGACCTAGCCTTTTAACGGTGATACTGACTTTGTTAAAGGTTGCTGTTAGGCTGATGGAGCAGTAAGCACACTTAGCACACAGCTAAGTGCATTCAATGGTCAAGGCAGCCTTGGTACTGACAGTACTTTACTCTTAAAACCTATACAGCTGAGTCTCTGCCAATGGAAAAAAGGCGTGGTTGAACATGGGGGTTTGTTTCAAGTGTGTTTGTTCTGGAAAGAAAGTTCTAGAAAGGATACCCCAGGAAAGGAGTGTGGGGAGGGTGTGGGCATAGGAAAGAAAGGTGGGAGCCTCCAGTTGATGGGGGGGGGGGGTTCGGCAGAGGACGTTACCTGCCTGGAGGAGCGGGGTTGGGGGGTTGGGGGGTGCTTTACCTTCTTCAGGTAATCCAGCAGCACTTTGTACAGCGTGTGGATGTTCTGACTTGTGGTGATCTTGATCACGGTCTTTTCAATGTTGTTTTCCAGTTGGCGGATAATCTGGTGGTAGTGGGGTTACGGAGTCATTGAAAAAGCTTAGTGACAAAACCCACCTCCTCACCAGTTCTCATCAGTGTGTAGCGACTGAACCCTACCCAGGAGGGTAAGGGGGGTGGCGGGTGGGGGCGGGGCTAGGCTTTCCCATAAGGATGCTGGGCTCCCCTAATCCTGCCCCTGCCTTCAGGCCCTGCAGATGAAGTAATTAGTGTACATCTTGTCCACCTCCCAGCCACCATGTAGAAAATGGCTTTCATTCCCAACTTCATGTTTACAGCTGTGTGATAAAACATTACCTCAGGTCATCGGTTTCCCGCTCCTTGTTAATAAGTTTTCCTGTTTGTACAGAGCCTTATTATAAGGGTCCGGCCCACCCGTAGGTCTCACGTTTCTGATGTTGCCTGAACCTTCCATTGGAGGCCAGTCCCACAGGCTACCAGCTTTTCCTCTTACACAGCCGCTCTTCTCAGTGAACACTGTCTAATCCGCGGCCCCGCCCTTATAACAGAGTCTGTCTGAAGGGGCTTTGGTCCCCCTAACAGAATCTCCAGATCCTCCGACGTAGACCCACCTGAGTCCCACTCCTCTCTAAAGCTCCAGCTCTCAATCGGACCCCTCCCCCCTTGGTACCTGAAGCTGTCGCAGTTCCTCCTTAGTGGCATCCGGCTGATTCCTTAAGCTGGCCAGCTCCAGCTGCAAGCTCTCCAGCTTCTGTCCGCGTCGCCGAACCAGGTGGATCAGTACGTTGTGTGCATTCACGCGGTCAAAGACGTACTTGCGCAGCTTCTCCCGAGCCACCTGGGTCCGGGAGGGCGCCCGCGCGTGGGTGCGAGAGGGAGCGCTGCGGGGACCCCAGGAAGGTAGCAGGCTGGGGACCCGCGGCTGCCCCACCGGGAAGCAAGAGATGGGGACGCGCTTTGCCTTCGGCCGGCTCTGTAGCCTTTACTGGGGGCGGGCCTCGGGGACTGGGGCCGAGAGGGATCTTCTCGGTCCTCGCCTGCCTCGTTACCTCCATAGTACTGCGGCCGTGTGCCAGCCTCATGGACGTATCCTTCCCGCAGGCCTTGGAGATGGTCCATTGATCATGCTGTGGAGCGGTGGCGGCTGAGCTTGGAGCTTGGCCCTTGGCACTGACTGCTCAGGGATATCCCCCCCAGTGCCTCGCCGCTAGCCCAGCAAGGAGACCATTGGTCCTGGGACCCCTGAGCAGAGCGGGCAGGACCCTGCTCTGGTGTGATGAGGTCCGGAAAGGCGGTCAGAGACCCCAAAGAGTCTCTGCTGTTGGCGCTAAGCACTGTGTGGGTGTTGGGGAATCTGCCCTGGGCACCAGTTAAGGGGAACCCACCCCTGCAGGCCTTCTGGTCCAGAGAGATGCGTAAGGTGTGTGTGTGTGTGTGTGTGTGTGTGTGTGTGAGCGGCCACCACCTAATCCCAGGCTGCGAAGGGGGGGTGGGTAGGGTTTTTGCACCTTCTTAGCCAAAGCCCAGTCCTGGGCCCCTCGACGGAGGTTGCTGCGCAGGAGGGCCAGTGTAGCTTTGTTCTGCGCTGTCTTCTCCTTCACACCCTGGATCTGGAGCGCCCGACATTGTTCTGCAGGTGGTGGAGGGAATACGATTACCAGACAGTAGGATCAAAGGACTGGCTGAGAATCTCCACAAAATGTCCAGAGAGGTCAATGGAGTACTGCATCGCCGTCGTGATGTTTTCTCTCCTCTCACCCTCCTCTGGACTTCACAAGTTTCCCTGCTCAAAGTGGTAATCTGCAGGCCTCTCCAGGGATGCCTGCTGGCGGGTAAAGAGGGTGAGGCCCAGACCAGGACTGGGACGCCCGTGTCTCTTTCCGAGCTCTTGCAGATAAACAGGCAGACCTCTCCGTGACCCTTCCGACCTCGGGCCAGTACTGTGGGAAATGCACAGGTCTCCTTGAAACTCCTCTCATGTCACCCCTCAGATGGCAGGCCCTTCTGTGACTTTTACCCACTGTGAGGGCCTGGGTGGGTGGTAGGATGGCAGGCTGCCTAGTGGCAGAGCAGAGCGGGAAAGCCCGGTGTGAGGCTCACCCTGCAGCCGAGTGATGGTCCTGAGCTCCTGTATCTGCGCCTCCACGGAGGCTTCACTGTGCACCTTCATGGTGGTCCGAGGCCCTCCCTCCAGGGGTTCTGTGTGCCTCTCACCCTTCCCGTGCAGTTGCCTGCTCAGGCAGAGATTGTCTTTGGAATTTCAGCTCATTATGATGGGGACTAAAGTTCTCAATGCCCCAGAGCCCTGACATTCCATCCTTCCGGAATTCTATTCTTAGTGTCATCTCTGGGTTCTTGCCCTAAGGGAAAGGAGTCTTGAGATGGCCGCTTCAAGGGCTCTGTTGGATACTGGAGCCCTCTTGACAGCGGCGGTGAATTTGTGTTGGCTTACTGCCACACTCGCCCCGTACCTCCCCACATCCTTGCTCCTTCCCCGGCCCCTAGGGCCACGAAGCAGCTTGGCTGAGCCTCCCACATGTAACCTCAAGTCAGTGCCAGGTAAGACCTCTCTCTCTAATCCACACTTGCAGTTCAAAGCCCAGGCACTGGGTGACTTGGCACCGCATCCCAGCTTCTGCCCACACGGTTCTGTCTCTTCCAACTTTCCCAGGCCTATGCTGGCCTGACTGGTGCCACCCTGCCTGACCCCTGCATCCCTCAGGCCTGACTCCTGCATTCCTCAGGCCTGACCCTGCATCCCTCAGGCCTGACCCCTGCACCCCTCAGGCCTGACCCCTGCACCCCTCAGGCCTGACCCCTGCACCCCTCAGGCCTGACCCCTGCACCCCTCAGGCCTGACCCCTGCATCCCTCAGGCCTGACCCCTGCATCCCCCAGGCCTGACCCCTGAACCCCTCAGGCCCTTGGATCTTGGGTCAAAATTATTGGTAGGGACTAGTCCACATGCCTACATGTGCCGACCCTTAGAGCAGTGTGCCAGGGGCAGTCGGTAGCACAGAACACTTGGGGTTCCCTCCACAGCGTCAACCCCTCAGCTTCGCTTTCCCTCCCACCTCCCCACCACACACCCCATCTTTCCCACCTCCCCACCACACACCCCATCTTTCCCACCTCCCCACCACACACCCCATCTTTCCCACCTCCCCACCACACACCCCATCTTTCCCACCTCCCCACCACACACCCCATCTTTCCCACCTCCCCACCACACACCCCATCTTTCCCACCTCCCCACCACACACCCCATCTTTCCCACCTCCCCACCACACACCCCATCTTTCCCACCTCCCCACCACACACCCCATCTTTCCCACCTCCCCAACACACACCCCATCTTTCCCACCTCCCCAACACACACCCCATCTTTCCCACCTCCCCAACACACACCCCATCTTTCCCACCTCCCCAACACACACCCCATCTTTCCCACCTCCCCACCACACACCCCATCTTTCCCACCTCCCCAACACACACCCCATCTTTCCCACCTCCCCACCACACACCCCATCTTTCCCACCTCCCCACCACACACCCCATCTTTCCCACCTCCCCACCACACACCCCATCTTTCCCACCTCCCCAACACACACCCCATCTTTCCCACCTCCCCAACACACACCCCATCTTTCCCACCTCCCCACCACACACCCCATCTTTCCCACCTCCCCACCACACACCCCATCTTTCCCACCTCCCCACCACACACCCCATCTTTCCCACCTCCCCAACACATATTAACTCATTGAAGTGGTGTTCACAGCAAGCATCGGATGCTTCTCTTCTCACGGTCGGTACATTTTCAAAACATTTTTAAAAGGTTCATTTTATTTTACTTTTAATTAATTTTACACACACACACACACGTATATAGGCTTGCACACACATGTGTCTTAGGAGGACAGAAGACAGTACTGGATCTTCTGAGACTAGAGTTTGAGCCACCCAGCGTGAGCCACCCAACCCAGTGCTAGAAACCACATCTTGGTCTTCTACAGCAGTATGCAGATTTGTTTTTATTGTCATCTTGACACAACCTAGAGCAGTGGTTCTCAACCTGTGGTTGTGACCCTGTTGGGCACTGAGTGATCCTTTCACTGGGGTCACACCTAAGACCACCAGAAAACACAAATATTTACATTGCATTTTATAACAGCAACAGAATTATGGTTATGAAGTAGCAACAAAAAATTTTATGGGCTGGGCGCACTCCTGTAATCCCAGCACTCTGGGAGGCAGAGGCAGGCGGATTTCTGAGTTCGAGGCCAGCCTGGTCTACAGAGTAAGTTCCAGGACAGCCAGGGCTATACAGAGAAACCCTGTCTTGAAAAAACCAAATCCAAAAAAACCTTAAAAAAATTTATGGTTGGGGGGTCACCACAACATGGACTGTGTTAACGGGTCACGGAGTTAGGAAGGCTGAGGACCACTGACCGAGAGGATGGAACCTCACCTGAGGAATTGTCTAGATTAGATTGGCTGGGGGGGGGGTGTCTGGGGTATAGTCTGGATTGATGTTTGATGTAAGAGGGTTTAGCCCACTGTGGACCATATCATCCCTAGGCAGGTGTCTTAGTCAGGGTTTCTATTCCTGCACAAGCACCATGGCCAAGAAGCAAGTTGGGGAGGAAACGGTTTATTCAGCTTACACTTCCACACAGCTGTTCATCACCAAAGGAAGTCAGGACTGGAACTCAATCAGGTCAGGAAGCAGGAGCTGATGCAGAGGCCATGGAGGGATGTTTCTTACTGGCTTGCTCATCCTGCTTTCTTATAGAACCCAAGAATACCAGCCTAGGGATGGCACCACCCACAAGGGGCCCTCCTCCCTTGATTACCAACTGAGAAAATGCCCCACAGCTGGATCTCATGGAGGCACTTCCTCACCTGAAGCTCCTTTCTCTGTGATAACTCCAGCCTGGGTCAAGTTGACACACAACGCCAGCCAGTACCCAGGTGGTCCTGGGTTATATGAGAAAGCTAGCCAAACACAAGCCAGTGAGCACGGGAGCCAGTGAGCACCATTCCTCCATGGTCTCTGCTTCAGCTTCTGCCTGGCTTCCTGCCCTGACTTCCTTACTGATGTACTGCAATGTGGAGACGTAAGACAAACGGACCCTTTCCGCTCCTGGTTGCTTTCGGCTTTAAATTGATTTTCTTTCTTTCTTTCTTCTTTTTTTTTTTTTAATTATTTTTACTTTTATGTGCATTGATGTTTTGCTTGCATTTATGTCTGTGTGAGGGTGTCAGATCCCCTGGAACTGAAGTTGCAGACAGTTGAGAACTGCCATTGGTTGCTGGGAATTGAACCCAGGTCCTCCGAAGAGCAGCCAGTGCTCCAGCCCCATCTAGCTGGCTTTACAAAAATACTTACCTCATTCTTGAGAGCTCAGACCTCACCTCTCATTTCTTTTTAAAATACTTGTGTTTTTTTTTTTTATTAAAAGAACACTATGGGGTATGCAAGGCACTTAGTGCACACACCGAGTCTGCAGGTGTCTGCGTAACTGAGAACTCTGTAGGCATTTATTCTTCAGTCTGGGAGTAGAGGGCTGAGCTAGGGTAGTGCATGGCTGGCTCTGCTGCTGTGTCTCCTTGGCTGTGGATACTTTCAGCTCCTTTGACTTCATGTGGTTGCACCTCTGTGCCTGTCTGTGTCTTAATTTCTTCTTACAAGGATACCAGAAAGACAGGACTAATCTCTACAGTATCAGTAGCCCTGATGGCGCCATCAAAGGGCCCATCTCCAATAGTTACCTTCTGAGCTCCCCAGGGGTTAGGACTTTGCTGTATGGATTTTGGAGGTTCTGTACTCAGACCATGTGTATAACACTGGACACATTAGTGCATATCTTCCTATGACCTCTCACATGGATCCCCTGCCCTTTAGTCACTCTTCTGTCCAGTCTAAACTCCATGTTCACCCCTTGCCTCCCTTCTGGTCTGTGCCCCATCCTCAGGAGGATGGAAGAGCCTGCCACGGCCACAGCTGCTCACCTCACCTCCCTAGTGTGTGGTGACCTGGCTTGGTCAGTCAGTCATATTCTCTGCTCGTCCTTTCCCCTCAGATACAGTGGGCTAAATGGCTGTCCAGAGCAGGGCTGCCTTTCTGAGTCTCCTTACAATAGACGAGCCCCATGGCTGAGCTCTGGCCAGTAGTGTGTATATAGACATGGCGGACTGACTGCCATCCTCTCCCTCTCTTCTTCCTGCTAAATGGGATGGATCTGGTGGAACCATCTGGCAGGGTGAGCTAGAAGTGGGTGCCGTGACAACAGGGAGCAGACTGAAGGACGCCAGGGTCCCTGACCCCAGTGCCATGGTTTGAGGATGGCTGGCCCTCCTATGTTCATGTGGGGGTTTAACCCCTGATGCGTTCTCAGTCGGGCCTTTGAGAGATGGTTGGGATTTAAGTTACCAGGGTAGGGTCACCATAACCAACCCTTGATGACTTTATAGGAAGAAACATGTGTGCTTTGTTTCTGGCCATGTGCAGGAAGGCCTGTGATGTTTCTGGAGTCTGCCAGAATGGTAGCCACCACCAAGTGGCTGTTGAGCCTTGATCCTCCAGAACCATGGGCTAGAATAAATGTTAGCGGTATGGCCACAGAGGTACATGATCACATCTTCTTACCCTCTACTTTCTTTCTTATGTATTTATTTATTCATTATTGACTTTTCAAAACAGGGTTTCTGTCTGCAGTCCTGGCGCGCCTAGAACTCACTCTGTAGACCAGGCTGGCCTTGAACTCAGATCCTTCTGCCTCTGGCTCCCAAGCATTGGGATTTAAGCTGCGCACCACTATGCCTGGCCTCTCATTTTTACTATCAGACCTGTATTTATTTATTTCATGTGCATGCGTAATGGGAACCCATATGCATGCAGAGACTGGAGGACAACTTGGGGGAGTGGTTACTCCAGCCACCGTGTGGTCCCTGGGGACCAAGCCCAGTCACCGGGCTTAGCACCAGGTTCTCTACCCATGGATCAACCTCGCCAGCTTGTGTTGAATTGTTTCAGAGCTCGCATAGGAAAAAGAACAAGCCATTTATTAGCTACAACTCTCCAACATTCTCCTTGGATTTGAGGCACAGAGATCAGAGAAGGGGCCCCAAGGCGCCAGAGGAAGCGCGTAAGTGTCTCTCACCACATGCAGGCTGCTGCCCCAAGGGCTGTGTGCCAACAGGATATGAACCTCTCTGATTCATCCTGATGCCCTGGCTCCTTGCTGCTCTGGAGGAAGGTCCTCCCTCCAGAGCCTTGTGCCGAGCTGGCTTCCTGGGCAAGTCCTGGATTCGGAGCAGCAGTTGTCTTCACAGGTTTTTCAGGCAGCCCCCCCACCCCCACCCCCCACCCCCGCTGCACGTATGTGTAGGAGAGAGATGACACTAGAGGATGCGTGTATGTGTTTGGTGAGGTGGGAAGGACCAGCCTGGAGTTAGATGATATTAAGGTCTGTGCTCTAGGATGTCCCTCTTCACATCCTGCACACCCTGGTAGCCTGAGCTCTTCTAGTTGTGAGGATCTGGAAGAGGCAAAGGGAGACAGGTGATCTCTTGTCTGTGGCTTTTGAGTCCCGGATCTTGTTCTATCATGACAAAAGATCCTGTCAGATGAGGTTACACAGACTTAGGATCCCAAGCCTAGGAGGAAGACACAGCAGAAGTAGGAACTCAAGGTCAGCCTGGGCTATAGACCCTTCCTCAGAAGAACAAAACAAACAAAAAATCTGAGCCCAGTAACAAAGACAGGCAGGCCTGAGGTCTACCATCTTGGTATCAGATTCAGGGTCCTAGTCCTGGACACTTTTTTCTTTTTTTTTTTTGGATTTTTTTTTTTTTTCGAGACAGGATTTCTCTGTATAGCCCTGGCTGTCCTGGAACTCTGTAGACCAGGCTGGCCTTGAACTCAGAAATCTGCCTGCCTCTGCCTCCCAGAGTGCTGGGATTACAGGCATGCGCCACCACTGCCTGGCCTGGACACTTTTTTTTTTTTTCTGGGTTGTCTGTGTAGATGCTGTGTCTTGCCCCACAGCTTACAAGACCCATCTCTCTGTCTCGCAGTCACCCTAATTTCTGGATCTTCCTCCTGGGAATGCACTGCTCAATCTTTATTATGCTTGCTTCTAGCTACAGCCTCTCCAGGGGAGATTAGGACTGGCTGGAGCGGAAGG